>NW_026914686.1:0-532457 GCF_034315485.1 Pezoporus occidentalis | reverse complement strand
GCGCGGCGGAGCGGGCGCTGCGGCGCTTTTCTTCTCCCCCCTCTTCCCCCCCGCTCCGGGCGGGGGGGGGGTGGAGCGCGGCGGCGGCGGGCACCCCCCGCCACGTGCAGGAGCGGGCTCTGCTTTAAGCGTTCACCCCGAAACAACAACGTCTGCTTTGTCCCATCCTCGCAGGAAAGCTTTGGACCGTTTTAAGCGATCTCCCCCCAAAACACCACCACCCGCTCCTGCACCTGCAGCCCCGGGGGCTCTTTACTGCCCCACCTCGCATTTCCTCTTCAGCTTTATTTCCCCAAATCTGCCTACGAATTCCACTCGAACCCCTAAACCCTGCGCCCCCCGAACCTCTGCACGCCTTGGGGAACCATCCCAGGCTTGGTGGCCTCCTGCCCTCGCTCCCCTGCTCACGGCCAGCAGCTCAGCACCACCAGATCTGCAGCCCGCGATGCCAAGGTTGGAGACCTCGGGACCTTCTCCCACCACCACAGGGATACCTCCTCCCCCGCACTCCATGCACAGCACACGCAGAGGGGCAGCGGAGCAGGAGAACGACTCTGGGGCTGCACGAACCAGTTCCACCGCTTTGACCTTCAGTGTCGCCACGTGCACGGGGGGGGGCACACAGCGCTCTGGCCCCCGGTGCCGCTGGAGCCGAAGCGGGCAGCGCTCAGCGCCGCGGGGCAGCTCCGTATCGCTGCCAGGCAGAGCCGCTCTCCCAGCCCCCGCCCCCGCCCCGGCCGGGTCTGCGTGCCCGGTCTCATTCGCTATCTCTGCCCGGCAGCGCACTACATCCCCTCGCTAGAGCTGTGCTGCCCCTACAGCAGGAACGCAGTTACGCCAGTAACCAAGTGCTTTAGCCCGTCCTATGCCTGCAAAGGGGAGAAGCACCAGCAGTGCACGCTGTTATACAGCGAGGAGAGCCTGCCCTAGGGACCGGGGTTTACAGCGAAAAGAGTTGCACTGTATCTCGACTGCAGAGTTAGGTAAGAGCTATGAATGCTGGCTCTGTAGCCAGCACAGGCAATCCTGACCTGCATTATACAGCACACAGATTTCTTTCCTCCTTTTGCATCAAATCCCACCACCACACGAGAGGGAAAGCAACACTCCCCTTCTTCACAAAGCATTTGGAGAGAGAGAATCCGTACACTACTACTGCTCTTTAAAATCCAACATACTGCTTAAGAAATCACACACAGAACAGTCACCACAGCTGGGGTCTGGGTTCAGGGAATCCATGGGCAACACATTTCAGCATCATCTTTTCTAAGGCCACCTACATTCACTGCCAAGACTACCCCACAACATCCCATGGTTCTGCTGACCCACGAATGCGCAAAACAAAGCTCATCTGTAAGTGATTAAGGAAAATACCCAATTAAAGACAGCAGAGACCCCAATGCTGGGCTGCCGACACTTCCTGCTGTACCTCACAGTCACACTCCTCCCCTCCTGGATGGCCATTCCCCATCACAGCACAGCAGTTACACCATCTCAGCAGTTTCATGCAGTACCTTGAAACCAAAATGAGTCTAAGGACCTAGAACTGGGCTTTAAATCAATGATGAAACAGTGCCGAGGAGGACATCCGGACAGCGTGTTATCAGCTACCCCAAATCCAGCATAGAACTGGGTCCCGTGGAGAACATTCCCTGTTCTTAAGGGTAACAGGGATTCTGTTTCTGTAAGGCAGCTGCATGATGAACTCAGCAGCCCCATGCTTTCTCCTGATCCATTTCTCCTCACCACACTCTGTAGGAAGAACAACAACCCTACAACAGCATACATCTCTTTCCTTTTCATTCTTCCCCCCCCCCCCCTAAATCTACCTTGAATTCAGTTCAGCTAAAGAGCAGAAGTAGCAACAAACACATTTTTATACTGGAACAGAATTGGGAAGGCAATTTGGTGTGGAGGAAGTTGAGAGAAATTCCCCTACAATAAAGCTCCATTCTGCACTGCAGGGACTTCTGCTCACCGAGTCATGCCTAACCAAGAGCTGCAATCTTTAGCTTGACAGCCTGGTACAGATCTGGATCTTCCTGCAGCACAGGATCCTCCAGCGTTCATCATTCAGCCTGACCCAGACATGATGTAGCAAAAACTGCTGCACAGCCTAAAATAACACAACTTTGGCCTCTCTTCACAACCTTTCCAGTCTCATTTGTCCATTCCAATTACTGCTACACCATCTCCTCCAGGTCACACAGCTACTCCTGTACCTGCTATCCTCACACAGCTTCATTACTACTCTTGAACAAGAGGAGCTCTCCCCAGTGAATCCACATTTCTACAGCACCATCCTTTAAATCTTTCTTTGAAGTCACCTTCTCCTGCAAAGTATCACGAGCACACAAAGCACAGGGTTCAATACATGGCAAGTGCTGTGTACCCAGCTACTCACCCCTGATGGTTACCTTGACTTTCCCATATGCATTTGTTGCTTATACCTACTAATCCTCATTATTTACTGTGATTGTACCTGCCTTGGAAACAGTATCTGCACAGTAAGTATCTGCATAGCAGTACACATAGTTAAGATTACCAGACACGGACATAGGACACATGAAGGGAGACTTTTGAGCCTGGATTGGTTTGAGAACCATCCCGAAGCTAGAGAAGGCAATGGCCACCAAAGCACACAGCAATGAGACTCCCTTCAGATACAACCACAACTTTTGCATCTTCATTTACAACCTCATTAGATATCCTAACAAAAAGCACCAAACTCAAACATCAGTGGCCACAGAAGCCTCCAGAAGACGCAAAACTTGTCTGGTTTAAAGCTAAATATGGAGAAGTTATAGCAACAACAAGAGACCTTTGCAATGATCATTGCTCTTCTGATCATGTTGAAGAGGAATTACAGAACCTGGTTCATGGCAAGAAAGGCATTCCTTAGCTGAGCAGACACAGCACATCCCAGTCAGCCAGTCTCAAAATGCTCACTGAAAAGGAAAAACAATAGCAAAGTCCTTTAAACCCAAGAAGTAAGAGTCACAGAAAGGTAACTAGTGTGATGCTGGTAGAGCTCAGCAACCCTGGCACCTCCCTCATGAGGCAGGTACCAAATCTCCTAACGTATCCTATGGTCAACATCCAAACCTGGAGCTTCCCTGGCAGCTTCTGGGTTGATGGACTTGATATCAACAAGAAAGGAATGTGCTACTCACTAAAAAGAACCTGAGTGATCCACATAAGCAACAGAGCTTGTTTGAAAACCCCCTTGGTGATTTAGATCAAGCCATTGGATACAGACATTCATCATTTCATGGATGTTCTCATACTGGAGAGTTCTACTCAGTTCCTCTCAAGGTCAGAGTTGTATTGGCACCCAGGCTAGGGGGAAATTAATTTCATCTGCTGTGAAGTGGAATTTGTTCTAATAATAAGCTATTTTGAATCAATTGTTGTTTCAACTGCAAAATGTATTTCTATGGTTTCCACTGGGATGAGGGGCTGGGAACCTCAGACTATTTAACAAAGGTAACAGGCACACTTCACTGACGTATTTTTGGGTCCTTACCAAAGACATTGGTCTCCTCCTGCCAAAAAGTACTCTAATACTCCACACTGTTGCATCAGATTGATGTTGTACAGAAGAGCCTGGCTTCCTAAAGTCCTCATGGGAACTTCTATTCATATCAACCTGAGGGATGCAGTGAAGCACCTTCCAAAGAAGAACATCAGGCTGAGTACTCACAATAAAGCACCCTGAATTGTGAAGCTGGGGACCCATAGCCAGGTTTTATTAACTTGCAGAGAGTAAAACATCCAGTTGTAACCCTGGATCACGCAGGTCCCCAAGAGTTGCCAACAACATCATCATGTTGGCTTAGATGCATCCAAAACACATGGATGATGCTGCACAAGAGGTGCAGAAGTAAGCCTCAGATCCCATCAGCCTGCTCGGGTATTTGCTTAAGGAACACCACAATGGCTGCAATTGAGGCAATACTTCTTTATGGATATCAGTATGTTTTGTGCAGAGTGAATGTGTGATCCCAGACACTTAATGATGCAAGCAGTGAAAGAAAACAGAAGTGAACAGCAGAATAAATAGGGTGACAGCACACGTAAATGCTGCATTCCTTCAGGTTATAGGTGGTTTTATCATGGGAGAGGAGCAGTGGGAGAGGGAAAGGAGAGGAGAAGGCCATGTAATCCAGCATTAACCACATAAAAGCCCATGTGTTATAACACCATGAGACATGAGCTCATCTAGTTTCAGGGGACAACCCTGTCCAATCTCAACACTGAAAAATAGCCTATGGGTTCTGTGGAGTTACAGCAGGGACATGAGACACTTGTGCTCCTATGGGCTAGGGTAAGGCTCAGTTCCACTGTGTGACACACAGATTAAAGAGTTTTCACATAAACAAGAAGTCAGAAGAATGAGGAACCCAGCAACTGGTAAGAAGCAGGAGCATGCTACCAGCAGTATGGGAGTCCAGATTTACAACTCGACCCTTCCTCCATCTTCCAGATGGAAAGCCTTGATGTACTTCCCTTTATCCACGAGCCTTGGCTAAGGCTCACAGAACATCTTCATAGATTCAATCCTGCACCTCACACTCCTCCTCGGGAGTCAACAGCAAACCTGAGACCACCCAAGGCCATTCAGCCACTTCCAACACTGGGACGTGGAAGCTCTCCCTCTGCCACGGGCAAGATTAGCGCTAGTTGTAAGAGTCCCTTTTCATTAGTCCATGTTATGGTCTTTTTCACATGGTTTCTCTCAGATCCACTAACAGAATCCACTTCCATTTCTGCTAGAGGGCACTTGGAACAATTCTATCACTGTGTGGATTTCCAGATTCACGGAAAAAAAATTACTGCTCTATTGGCAGCTGCTTCTAATTCAGTTTAATCCCAAACTGAAGGAGCAGTTGAATCAGACCGAAACAGAGCTGATAACCGGGATACCAGGTCACTTACTCTTTTGGTCATGCTCAAGAGCCACCCAGCATCTTGGGATCAGCACTGTGCTCCAAGAGCTGCTGTTCCAGAGATAACACAATCTAATCTGGAAGACTCTCAGCCCCGAGTCACACAAATTCCTCAGTCCTGACCAAATCCACCTGCCTGCCTTCCAACCAACCCTCAGCAGTGGAGGCAGACATCAGGGATCACAGGGGGAAGAAGTCAAGTCCCTACACACTCTCCTTATTAATGATACTTCCTCTGACAAGTCTAGTGCAGGAGAATCAGTGCCCAGGCAACCACAGGGAAACGGCAGCAAGAGGAGGACAGCAAGTCCCTGTTCTGTGGCCACCACCACAGCACAGAGCTTTGGAGCATTGGCATCTGCAGGGTTTTTGCTCCATCTGTTAGGTGTCAAGGACCACGCAGACCTTCCTGCTCTCAGAAGCCCTCCCTTCCTTTTGAGGGGCTGCAGGTAAAGAGCTTCATAGAACTTCTTTTATGAGGAACAAGCATTGCAAACTGTGACGGTAACATCAGGCACCAGGGTTTGAGCACAAGTCAGGGATGCAGGGTACAGAAACCCTCAAATACAAACTAACCGGAGGTTTCAAGCAGTTGTCACAGGAACAGATGCACTCAAAACACCAAGCTCCAACTAGATGCTCATCAGAAGTAAATGCCTCTAAGCAGAAATGCCAGAGGTGACAGCCTGACATGAGAATGGCCTGCACGTCCTCAGTGCACACAGGTGTGACCCACTGTCATGAGCACACCTCATCCCTCAGCTCCAGGAAGCTGGAAGGACCTGGAGCTCTCCTCCCTCAGGCACATCCCTGACCTGCTCTGCACAGCCACATGCTAAACCCCCACTTAGCCAATACATCTGCATGTGACACTCTGGAAGTAAGGACCAGCTTCCAGAGAAGCTCTCTGCTGACTTCCTACCAGCAGGAGCTGGAGGACCACGGACTTCAAGGAACGTAGTGATAACCTCCAAAACCTGCAACAGGGAAGCCCAAGGAACAACTTACGTGTACAAAGAGTAAGAGCTCTTACTGCTGCATTAGCCAGCTGGAGATCAGCAACCAGTGCAGATGTGGCTAAGGTCAGTGTTAAAGGATTGAGTAAAGCTTTGGGTTTTTCCCATTACAAGAGACATCGTCTCAATTCAGCCTCCATAACTGGCCTAAAGTCAGGCTGCTTTGGCTTGTAGATTTATGAAAAGAGGGAAATATCCTTCCCTTCAGCGCCTCCTTTTAGGTTTCATTCATCTCCACACAACTTGATTGCTGCACCGAAGTGTCCAGGACACAAGTCTTACCTTGCCAGTGTTAAGTCACTTCACCCATGGGGAAGCCCAGGCACAGAAACATGAGCATGAAAACCTTGGTTTAGACCTTTGGTTTTCATGGGACAAAGCCAAGACCACTGTGCCAGTTCCACACACAGCTCTCTTGCTGGTGTAAGCACAGAGATAAACCAGATTACATCAGCAGGTAAAAAAGACTTGGTCAATGTAAACCTGGGGTTATGGATGCACACAATAAGTTGGGGGGAAGAGCAGGAGATGTTGCTGCTTCTGGACAAGTCATCCCTTAATGCTGTTGCATACAAAGGCCACACATATGCACACTCCCAAGAGGAGGCTACACATCTCTTCACTCCGTACAAGGCATTGGAATGATTTTGGAGGGGAAAACACTGGATGAACCCCCATTCCCAGCTGTATTCCTGAACCTCCATTTCCAAGCCACCCATCCAGGAAGAAGCTATGTGCAGGGCTCCACTCACCTCACACCATCAGACACTAAGAGGCTGCCTGCAAACGCATCCCGGTGTGTCCGGTCCCAAGCCCAGCGCTGGGGCTGTCCCGATGGGAAGCGGGGAGCCCGAACCCCATTGGGCATCTTGGCCGGGCCCATCCTCAACACCTGCGATCCAGGCACTCGGCCGGTGACAAGGGCAGGGATTCGGGATGCTTCCAGCCTCCGCCTGCGAGGGATGGGAGCTCCTCGTGTATTTCCTTGAGGAGGTGGCAAAAATCCAGGACCTGTGGAGAGAAAAGGCTGATGGGGGGGGGGGGCACAACCGCAACGACCCCGGTGCTCCCACACCCCCCGCAGCTCCATCCCGCCCCGGGCCGGGCCCATCAGCGCCCAGAGGCTGGCGCAGGGGTGCTGGGGAACCCCGGCATCCTCCTGGAAGCCTCCCCCCAGGCGCGGCCTCGCTTCCCCGGGCTAAAATGGAGGCGCTGGGGCCTGAGGGGGTCCCCGCTCCGCACGGAGCCGGCCCGGCCCGGCCCCCCCGGGCAGCGCTGCGGGGCGGAGCTCGCTCTCGGCGCCCCGGGCCCTGCGCCCGGCCCCTGCCCCCCGCAACTCCCCAGCGGGCCGCGGGAGGAGCCGCGCCCCCGGCCCCCCCAGCCCCGCAAGTTGCGGGACAGCGGCGGGGAGGTGGGGGGGGGGCGGCCGCGGGACTTGGCCTGGCGCTGCCCGCGATGGGGGCGACGGGGCCCGGCCCCCGGGGGGCTCCGCTCTGCGACCCCCGCCCCTGACCCCCGCCCCCCCGCTCCTCCCTCCCCCCAACCGCCCCCCCCCCGGGCCGGGCCGCCCCGCACCGGCAGCCCCGCACCCGCACCTACCTGCGCCGCTCAACCAGCCTTGAAGTGGGGACCTTCCGCCCTCCCCCGCTCCCATTGGCTGCGCGCAGGGCATGGGCCCTCCCCATTGGCCAGCGCCGCGTCCATCAGCGCGGGAGGGGCGGGGCTGGCGGTGATTGATGCGGTGCCGCGGCTCGCCCCCTGCCCGGCACCCCCCGCCGCCCCCCGCTCCGCGCCCCGCGGGCCCCGCACCGGCCCCCCCCCGGCCCCGGCCCGGCCCGCAGGGAGGCCCCGGGCCCGGGGGCCGCCTCCCGGGTCCGCCCGGGCCGCGGTACCGGCGGGCGGGGGGCGGCGGCGGCCTCGCCTCAGCAGGGGATGGCGGGGGCAGGGCGGGTGTCCGGCGGGCGGCGGGGAGCGGGCGGCCCGCGGGGGCACCGAGGCGGGACCCGCGGCGGCCAAGGGGTGTCCTGCGGGCCACAGGCCACTTGGGAGCGGGGCCCAGGGCGCCCGTCCCACCGGTGACACCAGGCCCTTGTCCCATGTTTGACACCAGGCCCATGTCCCATGGGTGACACCAGGCCCATGTCCCACCGGTGACACCAGGCCCTTGTCCCATGTTTGACACCAGGCCCATGTCCCATGGGTGACACCAGGCCCTTGTCCCATGTTTGACACCAGGCCCATGTCCCACGGGTGACACCAGGCCCTTGTCCCATGGGTGACACCAGGCCCTTGTCCCATGGGTGACACCAGGCCCATGTCCCACCGGTGACACCAGGCCCCTGTCCCACCGGTGACACCAGGCCCATGTCCCATGGGTGACACCAGGCCCATGTCCCACCGGTGACACCAGGCCCATGTCCCACCAGTGACACCAGGCCCATGTCCCACCGGTGACACCAGGCCCTTGTCCCATGGGTGACACCAGGCCCTTGTCCCATGTGTGACACCAGGCCCATGTCCCATGGGTGACACCAGGCCCATGTCCCACCGGTGACACCAGGCCCATGTCCCATGGGTGACACCAGGCCCTTGTCCCACCGGTGACACCGGGCCCATGTCCCATGGGTGACACCAGGCCCTTGTCCCATGGGTGACACCAGGCCCTTGTCCCATGTTTGACACCAGGCCCATGTCCCATGGGTGACACCAGGCCCATGTCCCATGGGTGACACCAGGCCCTTGTCCCATGGGTGACACCAGGCCCTTGTCCCACCGGTGACACCAGGCCCTTGTCCCATGGGTGACACCAGGCCCTTGTCCCACCGGTGACACCGGGCCCATGTCCCACCGGTGACACCGGGCCCTTGTCCCATGGGTGACACCGGGCCCATGTCCCACCGGTGACACCAGGCCCTTGTCCCATGGGTGACACCAGGCCCTTGTCCCATGTTTGACACCAGGCCCTTGCCCCACCAGTGACACCAGGCCCATGTCCCACCGGTGACACCAGGCCCATGTCCCACCAGTGACGCTGGGCCTCTGCCCCATGGGCGACACAGGCCTGGGCCCCACAGGTGGCCCTGGGGCTGCCGGAGGGCAGGCACCACTGCCCTGTGTCCCCCAGCCTGTGGCCATGGCAGGGCTGGCCCGAGGGCTCCCATGGGCCCTCCACCGGTCCCTCAAGAGCCACATGCGACTGAGGCCGGGGTCACCGGCAGCATCGCCCTCTTCACCAGGCAGGGAGGACCCCTCGGTGCTGCTCCCCGGGCGTCCCCTCAGCTGGGCCTTTGTGTCCCTGTGTCTCAGGTCGTTATCCCGGTGATGGGCTGGGTTTAACCCCAGCACAAGGCACAAGTCCCCGTCCTGCTAGCTGAGAATGAAACCGGCTCCTTCACCTCCACCGGTGCTCCTCTGCTGTGACAAGAGGCACCGCTTCCCTTTGGGACAGCAGAGCCATGGGGAGGACGTTTGAGATGCTCCAGATGCACATCGCAGGTGACCTCCTGTGCCCAGGAATGCCTGGGATGGTTTGTACCACCATAAAACATCCCCAGCATCCCAGCAAATGTGAGTCCTCCCCATGGATCAAAGGAGGAAATTCCCATTTCTGGCTCCATGGATGACCTGGGTTGGGGTTGAGCTTTGATTTCCTTGTCCAGGTGGCTCCATTCACTGGATGGTGCTGATGGAGGGAGAGACACTGCTGCACTCAGAGGCTTTCACAGGATCAGCTGGACATCGGTCACTCATCAGCATGGGGAGGAAGGAGATCCCTGCCCTGCCAGAGGATGAGCACACACGTTACTGGATACAGGCAGCCCTTTCCAGCAGGTATGGATTTTCCACCACCCCTTCTGATGCGGGGAGGACACAGGGGGAGCTTCTGACCCAAACTGCTCCAGTTCTACACTACCCAGAGCAGGCACACCCCCAGACACCATCCTCTGCCTCTCCTTGCTAAGGAAGGTGGGTTTGGTACAGTGGTTGCAATCAGGCTGTTATTCCTGGTTATCCAGGAAAATCCCAAATACAGCTCTATTCTGCCTTGAAAGTGCTTAGAAGTGGGTGCAGCGGGGCTGGGAGAAACCCCTGCCTCAAAGCGCTTCCACTAAAGCTGTTGAGACACACGAGATACCAAGAGAGGCAGAAAGAAGCAAACTCATCCTCGTGTCTTCCTAAGCTCCCTTTCCAAGTGTCCCAGCAGCAAAGAACTTCTGTTGCTGCGCACGTTTGGATATGAACTGGGACAGGATGATTCTCACTGATGAATGTAAAGGTTGTCAGGAAGGAACCTGTGGCTCCTCTCTGTTTTTTTGGGGTGTTTTTGATGGGACTGACCTTTGGAAGTGGAGTTCTCTGATGCCAGAGGTATTTCTGATACTTCCCATATTGATACCACCATAGAACCCCAGACCAGTTTGTGTTGTCCCCTCCAGAGGCTGGGTGAAATAGTCTGGGCCAGGAGAGCAGGTCCCAGATGAGAATGGGTGAGAGCATCACGTGAGACTGTGTGAGCAGGACCCCCAACAGATGGACCAGAAACACACCCAGCACCTCAGAGGGGATGGCCGGGCACCAGCAGATGCTGAAGCCATCAGTGCCCATTTGGAGAGGGGACAGTTCCCCACCGTGCCTACTCCCCCTGTTCTCATCAGTCTCACATCTCAGCTGCACACCCTAACCCTCAGCCTCCTTTGCCCAGATCCATCCCATTTCCACCTCCATGAGCTGCTCTGGGCCCAGCATTCCCAGTCTATGGTTTTGCTCCATGACTGCCCAGCAGGATGGGAGAGCACAGTGGCTGGAAGGGGGTTCAGTGTCTGGGTCTGGTGCTGTGACCTGCAGGCAGCGGCTGCCACTGCTGTGGGGTTCCAGGGCAAGGAAGAGCTCCCAGGGGTTATAGAGGAGCTGGACCCAAAGTGCTTGAGAAATCAGGTGCTCCATGCACACCAATGTGAAAAGCAGAGGTGACAACAGCAGAGGAAGTCAGGTGCTCTGTGCCAACAGGATTTTAACCCCCCTCCTCTGAGGATACAGCTGCAGCCCTGGAGTGTGAGACTGAGCAAGCTGCTCTAGTGGAAGGTGGCCCTATCCATGGCAGGGGGCTGGAACTGGATGAGCCTTAAGGTCGCTTCCAACCCAACCCATTCCATGATGCTTCTATGATCCCAGCAGGACACAAACCAGCCCCACATACCCCAGGGAGCATCCACTTCCACCCCAGCTCTGCCCACTTCCAGAAGGCTGAATCCCAAAGCACCGGGGGATAACCTGCTTTTAAAAGTAGTTTATTTGGATTTTCCACATCCTTTAATGAGTCGCAAACAAATGAACAGAAAAGATTTTGGTTTTTTTTCCCTAACATCGTACAATTTTTGAAATAAAAAGTCAAGAAAAGCCAAAAAAAAATAAAAAGGGGGAAAAGGACAACAGCCGTTGTTCCAATGGAAACAGGACGCTCCGCACCCACACTCTGCACCTCTTCAGTGGTGTGGCCGAAGATGATAGCTCCCTAATTTGTTTCAGAGAACACACTTGCTCCAACCTGGCTGCCTTCATGCTCCTCCTCCTCTTCCCTGTCCCGCTACAGAGAGCAAGTTCTATTGAGTGAAGCCCAAGTTCATCTGGTGAGAAGGGAGAATCAAGCATGGACTGGATGGTACCCGAGGGGGAAGAACCACCACTGTAAGGTCTGATGTATGCCTAAAGCAAGGGCTCTTTTCCAGTTGTACATCTACCAGGTAGCACAGATTCCCCTTTACCATCCCAGGGGAATGTGGAGCTGTTTTGAGGGTGCTGAGGAATTTTACTACAATTTGTAGAGAACCAAAGGGAAAAAGGCACCTCATTCCCTGGATCTCTGGGCTCCGTTTCAACAAGTGCTTGTTACAGGAAAGGCTGGAGAGTAGCATGTGCTGACTCCCAGTTTTTGGTTTGAAAGGATGTTTGGGACCAAAAGGAAGCCAATGAAGGTGGGAACTGGTGACCCTCAGCCCAGCTCTGACACCGAGGGTGCAGTGGACATGCTGGGGTTGGGTGGGAAAACCATGCCAGGAAAGACACGGGATGCTCTTGGGCCATCCAAGCCCCTTCCTTCCCCAAGGCAAGGGAAGGGCTGTGGCCAGAAAAATCCATTGCAACTTGTCATGATTTTCATGTTCATCAAAAGCTTCCAGCCCCAGCCTGATCAGAACAATGGGGCAGAGGCACAAAGCTCCTTTACTGTCATTCCTCAGGTTTTAGCAATTCCTTTTCATGCTGTTTAGTGGGGTTTAAGCCTCTTTTTCACTGCTTCTCCTCCTTCTTCAAAACATAAATCAGAGAATTCCCTTTTTTGCTCAGCCCTTCAGGCTTATTTTCCAAACCATGAAGTGGCCCTATGGTTCCTGACCAAAAAGGATGTGACAAAAAGAGATGCCTCATGCAAGACAAGGCCAGTTCTAAAGCTAAAAGGCCCCTAAAAATCAATCCATTAAATAAAGACTGATCACAACCAAGATGTTGCTATGAAATTTGTATCATTCCCAATTTATTAGGCATAAGTTGCTCTTTAAAACTGCTCGTATCATACACGGTCTGCATCATCACTGCATGAAGGGCACCGATTGTTGCTGCGGAGAAAGATCATTTTGGACTTGGTGAAGCAGCCTCTGGCCAAGAGGAAAGTGGTTCTAGAGCAAGATCTGAAAGAACACTTTAAAATAAAGGAGAAAGACAGAAAACTGCACATTTTTGCTTGGACCACACTTCCCAAAAGGGTTTCTGAGTGATGCTCATCTTCAACAATGAGGTGATGGATTTGACAAAGGTTCTGATCTGCTTAAGGCTTCCATGGTCTTCCCACTCTCTGCTCAGAAACACGCTGTCATGCTGGGTTAAGGGGTGGATGGTTCTCACTAGGTGCAGCTATGCTGCTCTTTCATTTTGCCCTTTAGTTTTACTCTTAAAAGGAGAAGAACAAGTGAAGGGGTCTCTGAGAAATGAACAAGATGGTGCAGACTGGGTGCTTGGAAGTAGAAAAGTAAACCCTGCCCTTTCAGAACCGAGGTGAATAAATTAACTCTTGGTTAGAACACAAAAGCATTTCATCAAAGCTTTGATTCTCCACTGGGATCCTCCCGCTACATTTCCACTCTAAGCAGGGACAACGGGATGCTTCACATGGTGGGACACGCTCCTGAGCACGTGCTTTGTGTTTGCTCACTGGAGCCACCGCAGCTTTAAGGTTATTTACATCCCCTGGCATTTAAGTTACAAGATGCTAAAGTCTTTTAACCGCCTGCGTTTGTCGACACTGTCCTTGGAAATGAGGTTCAGCACTCTGCTTACCAAGAAAGAACCAAACTAAGACACAGCTCTGGGAAAAGAACAAGACACTGCTCCATTAGTACTATCCCCGCATCTACTGGCTTCGGTACAGCAAACCAAGTCTTTCTTCCATGATATTTTTCCAGCAAAGGGGAGTCCAAAAATAGCATTTCCTCCTCAGTCACTTTCATAAGTGGTAAGAGCCAACAAGTCAGACTCAGTAGCAGCTGAATATTGCACTGCCATTAACTCTGCGTACAGCTGAAGTCCGAGAGGCGTACTCGTGGTGTTGGGAGAATAATGACAATGCTGGCTCAGTGATGTGAAGACCCAGGATGCGAAGGAAGGGGAGAACACAACAGTACCAGTCACACACTCAAGCCCAGATACTGGCTTTTAGAGGTTAAAATTCATCACTCTCAACTGCGTGGAGCTGTGTGTCATCTGCATCCGTCATGCTGCTCTCTTGGGATTCATCTGTGCCAGCTTGAGAGAAAGAAACAGGCAAACATTACAGGGCTGCTGCACTCAGATTCCCCCAGGACCCACTCCCACAAAGCTTTGGGCTTCCCCTCCAAATGCTTTAAAGGCATGTGGCTTTTCCCCTTTTCCTTCTCGTACATTAACCCCTGAGAGCACAAGCAAGTCTAAATGCTGTTTAAAAGGAATTAACACAAAGTCCATATTAACAAACCTCATTGCAAATCCCCACTATGAAGGTGTTTCATGGACAAACACAGGTGCCTTTTATGGCTTTCACTCAAATGCTTCTGTACCACAGACACAGCCAGCCCCATGCCAGGAAGTGAAGGCACAAACTGACTTACACCAGCCAATGTATCAGAAACAATTCTCCCCACCCCTAGCACTACCTTAACTTACTTTAGGTTGTCTCATGTGTCCTAAGAGAGCTATTGAGCCCGGTCTGTGAAACTCATCTGCAGTTTAGAGAATCCCAGCCTGGTTTGGGTTGAAGGGACCTTAAGGCTCCTCCAGCTCCAACCCCTGCCACAGGCAGGGACCCCTTCCACTGGAGCAGCTTGCTCCAAGCCCCTGTGTCCAACCTGGCCTTGAGCACTGCCAGGGATGGGGCAGCCACAGCTTCTCACAAACAGCCTGATCCTGGGCAGATGAAGTTGGGTTTTTTTCAGTCCTGGTTTAGGTGTCCCTTGGCAGCTCGGGTACTCTGTCTCCATCTCCTGGCCAGAAACATGTTCAGCCCCAGCGAGCAGCGTTCTAAGTAGCCCAACTACAGCAGCAGGGAGAGAAAACCCTGCTGACGCTTCAGGAAGTGCAGGGTAAATCTTCCTGTATTAAATTGCTTCTCAGTATTTATTTTCTATTACTACTTCAGTCTGCATGGAAGAGGTCAATAGTTATTACTATCCCCATTTCACGTAGCTACCCTTGCTTCATGGAATCTAAGCTCGTAATAAAAAGCCAGAGCGAAACCCAGGCCACTCCTCTTCATGGATTATTCCCAAGTAGGACACTGGGAGTGTTTTATTTTCTCTCTCTTCAAATGAAGCCACTTCCATGACTTCTGTCACGAGCTTCCTTTCACGCTTAGCGGGCCAAATGTTTTTACCCAACACCCAGTTTAACTTTGGACAAAGCCTCTACAGACAATTTCAGTTGCCATTCAGTCACCTTGAAATGATTTGAAGCTTCTACAAGGGAAGATGTGCAGCTCTGTGAACATTTTGCTCTCCTAGGATACTGTCAGCCAACCCTGAATTTATTGCATTTGTTATCTCTGTCCTACTCCACCTACACATTCTAAAGATCCTTTATTTCATGCTTACTGTAGGAAGAATGAATGAATTGCAAGTGAAGAGCCTCTGGAGTTCCTGCCAAGCAGCAGGAGCACTGTTCCACCTATTAACCCTGGGATTCTATGAAAGCTGAAATACCTCCTTGCATGAGAAAGGGCTGGAAATACAAACCTGATTCATAGGGGTAACATTCACTGATTTGCTCTTCTTGAGTTATTGGTTCCTCATCATCTGGAAGGTAACGCTTATCAATTGCCTCTTTAATCTGGTTATTGGCTCCTTTGGGGTCTAAGTCCATTGCCCATGAGAAATTCATTAGGGCCAAATGTGTTTGACCCAGTTTCTTATAAACCTAAAACAAAAGCATAAAAGGCTACACTTACATGAAGCTGCGACTTGAGGTTTTGGACAACAAACATAAGAGGCCACAAGTAACTGATACTTCATGAAAACCATAAGGCTTATGGTTATCTTTAAGAGGGTAGAGATGAAAGATTTATCAAGTCCCAAGGGAAACAGCAAGTATGTGTAGAAAGAGTGAGCAAGTGTTTCTATTTAAGACCCAAAATTAAACTGGCAGCTGACATTCAAAACCATAAAGAGGTGGATCTTGAAACAGAAATGAAGCTGCAGCAAGGTGGGGTTAAAGCTGCACATGCCTTGTCTTGGCCCTTCATCACGCTTGCTTTCTTGAGTCATGGTAACCCCCAAATCTACCTGTGGCTCAGGAAAAGTCCAAAGTCGAGGCTTCTAATGCCAGAGGCCCAGAGGACAGTCTGGGGAAGCATCACCATGTGCACACATGAATCCTGCACTCTCCCCTATAGCTCTCATTGAGCACTGGCAAAGGCAGGACCCATGGTTTGACTTGGCACAGCCATTCTTACATCCTCGTTTTAGCTCTCATTGGCAGGTGGGGAAAACAACAGGCCATGAAGTGGCCCCTTGCTTGTCCTGCTAAACTGAAGAGCAGCTCTTCAAGACAACCCTGCTCTGCAGACTCCAGCCCACATTTTGCTGTACCCTTCCCTGAAGCTCTCCTTATCATAAAGGACAGATGAGCAAGTGCTTTATCTGTGGCAAGCATGTTAACAGTGAAAGTCCTTAACTTTGTCAAGACATGGCAACTGGCATGGCAGTGTGGAGGTCCAGTTACTCCTGACAGTTACCAGCCAACAAAGTCCAGCACAAATCCTTTCACCTCTCCATCCTGCAGATGAAGAGCTCCCCACTCCTGTGCTAGAGGCAAGTTTGTCCTGTTGCTTCCTAGTGAGCAGACACCCCACGGAAGAAAGCTGCAGACCGTACTTAAAGCATATTAGCAGAGAAGACTGTGAGGAAGAGGATTTCTATTCCTGGATTACTTTTCTCTGGCATTAAACACAAAGGCTGGAATGCAAACACAGCTGACAAGCTGGTAATATCTTTTCCTGTGCTAGCCTACTCCATTAGCTTCATCAGAGGCTCCTCTGCCTGTCAAACAGATAACCTTCTACAGCAATTTAGGGAGACTATCAGCTGAAAAGGACGCTGAGGCTCTTGGTGGAGCCTCTGGAGTGTGCCACAATACCTCCTTGCTCAGCATTTCTAACACATTAGAATGTGACTGAACATCCTGGTAGCTACACGCACACATAAGCAACACTGCTGCCTGATGGATGGACTGTCCCTAAATGTTCTAAGGATTTCCACTGATCACACTGTTGCTGTTGTATCAAATCAAGTCCTGATAAAGTCCCACTTCCAGAGACAGATTCTGGCTGTGTGCATAACCACTGCATGAAGTCCCTTTACCAGGATCAAGTCTTGCTTTTAAAAATCATTCTCTTTCAAGTTGACAGTGGTGAAATCAAAGCAGGTAAAGAACAACACTGGCTTGGGCTGGTTGTTTTGTTTGTTTAAAACAGAGCTGAAGGCTGCCCCAGTAATAACTGGCTTCTGCATTTAAAAGCTACTACATAATAAAGCTGTGAGCAGTCAGCCTTATTTAAAGCTTTGGGAATTTTTAGAACACTGCTCCAAATGGAAGCGGCTTAGTGACAGGCATCATGTTTTCTCATCAGGCACACATCTCTGCAACAGGAAACCACCACGGTTGTGATCCCAGTCAAGTTTTCCTTACCTTTCCTATTAAAAAGTAAACAAGAGACTCTTTGGGAACAATCTGTTTCAGTTCTTCAAGTTCTTGTAAAGCAGACTGAAAAGGAAGCAAAAAGAGCTTAGGAAGTACAAGCTACCAGCCTGCAGCCAGTTACAACATCACTAACCTGGGACTTAGCACCAGTGTGGAAAAATCATCTTGACATTTCCACACAGCATACTCCATCAAGAACAGTACAGCCTCACGAGAACCATCTAAAGGCCCTTTACATTAGTTTCTTATTTAAAGATTGTAGCATATTATAGCCCTATTATTACAAAAATAGAGCAAGTTTACTGGGCTTTGGTCTCCTACAACACAGTATTTGTCCAAAATACTCAGTGAAACTTCTACTTTTATTGTTGATACTGGAGCAATTTCTGCTGCTGTGACAGTAATCTGGCATTATCAAGAAATTCAACCTAAGAAGTTGAACCTGCTCAATCTGCAGTTAGAAATGAACAACTGTTTTAGTTATAAAAAGTTGCATTCAACCCCCTGGAACTTATTCATGTGAAGATAACTTCAAGTTTGAGCTTGCTACAGAAACAGAAGCATAAACCTAACACTGGCCAAATTTATCACACCATCAGAATTCTTAGTGCTAATCCCCCAAACGTTTCATTTGGCTTTATGTAGCTTATGTGAACAGTGTAACTTGAGTCTTACAAGTCCCAGCCTGATGAAGAAGAGAGTCCAAATGTTTTACTTCCTAACACACCCCTTCACCACAGTCAACGAGTTACCTGGTGAAGGGAGCAGGCGTCAAAGCAAATGCTTCACATTGGCCTCTGCAAGACATGTTGATGTCCCGTTAGCTTCCTGCAAGCCCTGATGTCAATGTGTAAGCATTCAGCTTCCAGTGCATCCCCATTCCTAGCTACAGTGATTTAAAGATAACTTAGAGTTGTCAACAGGCAATCTTACCTTGTATTTCTCATTTGCAAATAATACAGAAGCTCTATGGAATTTGCATAGTGGGTTCTTGGGGTCAATGTTAATAGCTTTGTTTAAAGTATCCAAAGCCTTCTCAGATTTTTTCAGTGCATGCTGGACCTGTTACACAGAGGGAGAACAAGTTTCAAAGGGAAAATAACAGCTCATCTGCCAGACAAAACCAAATCCATTGGACTACATGTACCTACAATCTGCTGCTTTAATAAAGATTTGTCCAATTCCAGACCAAGTCTTAACAGGCTTTCTCACAGGAAAACTTCACCTCGCCTCATCTCCACCTCAAAACCTTCTCCCCACCCAATGGGTCACAGAAATCACTGAACCTTTGGCCAGAAGTGGACTCAATGCCTTTCTTTGTACGTAAGTGAGAAGCAGGCACTGTCCCTGCATTACCTGACACTGCTTCGCTGCCACACAGAAAGCAAATCAATGCCAGCAGGGACCCATCCATCACACACAGCCTCAAGTCACCATCACAAGTATCTGAGAACTTCTCCACTTGTGAGGATGAGGCCACTGTTTCCCAAGGACTGCAGCAACAAATGGATAAATGACCAACTTCTCAAGCAGCCCTAGAAATGAAATTGCACTGATGGGCTGAAGGAGCTGCCTGCTACTTAAACTTCATTTGGCATAAAGTGGCCTAAGGAAGAAGTTGTCACACCTACACAGTGATGCGAATGAGGGCAGTGTGGACACATAACCAGGACAAAAATACTGCACTGTGAAAGGTGAGATGGGTGCTTCAGCATTTTGTAGGAATGGGAATGCTTGGTTTCTTATGTACTGAGTATAAAACCCCCCATATAAATGGTCTGTTCACATTAATATCTGCACACAGTCCTGATTTTTGGATCACTACTGCTTTGGCAGACTCACAAACATGACCTGAGAGCATAGTTTCACGACTGGCTAAAAGGAGTTTGAAAAGGAGAAGTGTCTCTCTTCTGACACATTAATCCTGTGGCTATTCATTTGTTTAGCACTTAAGATGCTCCCATAGGTACTCTGAACCTGGTGGGTTTTGATAAAAACATTCAGAGTGACTTTACTCAAACAAAGCACAGAAGCAGATTAAAACACAAGGAGAGAGTTAAGTGCAATCTACTTACTACTCCAATGTGACACAGTAAGACTGAGCTCTGAGGATTGATATCAAGTGCTTTCTGGAAATGCATTTCCGCCAGACTGAATTTTTCCTGCTTGTAATAAATCATCCCCAACCCGTACCTGCAAGCAGAGAAACAGCTCTGTTCAGTAAGGCTGTATTCTAATTAAACCAGGCTTTGTCAGCCAATAGCAACTGGCAGAAATGCTCTACAGATTTGCCAACCCCATCCAGGGTGGGAAATGATTTCTGGGGGGGAAACTACATCTAAAATGATCTTGGGTCTTTTTGTTCAGTTGGGTAGCGTGCATAATTGGTATCTGATACACAGGAAGAATGGCTCAACAGCTACAAAGTGAAAAGCATACAAGGTTCTCAAGATTAAGTGACTTACACCAGCAGATCTAACTTTCATTGCTTTATACATACAGAAAAAGTGGAAGAAACTAACTGTGTCCTACGGTGTAACGGGACAGATCTCTCATCTCTCCAGCTGGAAGTGAGGAACAATCAAGTAGAGTGATGAGAAGTGCTGCCCAGAACAAAACAGCTGGGGTAACACAGCCAAGATTTGTGGAAACAAGAAAACATCCTTCAGCATCCAGCAGATATTTCTCCAAAAGGAGCTCTGCAACACATGCAATAGGAGGGAGGTGAAGCCAAACTTACCATGCATTATAGTGTCTAGGGTTGACTCTGATTGCATTTCTGAAACAAGCTAATGCTTTGTCTAGTTCTTCTGTTAACACAAATTCATGCCCCAACAGGGTGTAGGCGTAAGCATAGTTTGGATCAACTTGGATGGCTCTCTGGAAGAACTTGATTGCAATGTCATGCTCTCGTTGCAAGCTGAAACAGTTTCCTGCAGCACACCATGCCTAGTAAAGACAGCATTGCAAAATTAGCACACTTCTTACAACCCACATGAACGATGTTTGCGCTGAACAGATTTGTTTCCATGCTGCTTTATGTGATTGTACTAACTTCCTCCTAGATTAAAACATAAAACAACAGTTAAGTTTCATTCCTAAGAAGCTTATAGGCCTAAATACACCTGAGAGCTAGACAAGCTCAAATAGAGAAAATGAGCATGAGGACACGCAGCACACTTGTGCCAATTAAATCCTTTGATGACTAATGACTAAAGCTTCTGAAGCTGTTGGAAAGGTTAGAAATAAAACATCTGAGCTGTGCAGCAATAACCAAGGGGAGATGGTAAATTTGCTTTCACTCCACCTGACTGATGTGGAAATCTGCAGAGCCACAAATTTAGCAACAACCTCCCCTTTTACCCATTTACAGACACACACATCTATTACTTTACTGTGGTACCTATTAAAAGACGGCTGGTTTTTGTACATCATGGCTTTGGATTACTCATGACTTTATGTTACCGTGCACTCCACAGGTTAATGAACTTTGGCATAAAAAATGTGCAACATCATGTTTTAAGTACCAGTGAGTTAAATACAGCAACTAAAAGGTGGTACAGGAAGGAGACATTCCTTATCTTTGCATATTGGCAGCAGGAAGAGTGAGTAATCCATGATCTTCCTGGATGAATGGTGCCAATGCAAATTTAAATAATCATTAACAGATAAAAAGGTTTCAACCTGTTCCACTGAAGCTGGAATTCCAGGAAGCCATCTCAGGCATCATCAGTTCAACAAACCAGTATGGCCATGCAGTTTTCACAGGAGAATACACCTGAGCTAGATCAGAGCACTGTTCTGAACCATTGATTTTGCCACATACAGTTAATCTGTTCTCATTCAAGAGCACAGCATTTTATACCTCTGGTGAGTTTTTATCCATGTCTGTCAAATCCTTTGAGAGAACTGAAAGAGCAACATCCTTCTGCAGATGCCACAGCGTAGTCGAGTAGATCTCCATGCCTTCCACTCTGTAGTTTTCAATCCTTCTTACTTCTGAAAATATTCTCTCAGCCTAAGAACAGAAATTAAACCAAAATCCCACCCACCAAAGCAGAGCACACAGGTCAAGGTTACAAGCTTCACATGTCCAGACTGAGCATTCTCTTTGCTTTGCAAGTTACTACAGAGAGCTACAAGTCCTGTGACTTCCCCTCCAAGTGAAGGAAGGAACTATACCCCAACAGAAACACAGCCACCCTTCCTATGCTGACTCACTTTATGTTGCTGGTTTTAATCACAAGCAAGGCAAAAAAGGTACCCACAAAAAGTGTAGCATACTTTTATGGTCCAGTTCTGACCATGAGCTTTTCTGACAGATGAAGGTACTGCATTCACAGAGTGCTCCAGCCCTCCAGGCATCGTGTATAATAATTACGAGGGAAAAGGCAGCACGTGGTGAACGTGGGTGATGCAGGGATGGGGACATATGACAACACATAGATGTGCTTTACTTCCATGTGAGACAGCTACACTTTTTATCAACAGTTGCCTAAAGAAGTCTTTCTGACATAATTATCCCTTTTATAAACTTCAGCTCCAGTTACAACACTTGAGGCACAAGAAAGGAAGAAGCAGCCTAGCTTTAGGAAACCATTATGGTCCATAGCTTTAGTTTGCAAAATAAACACAATACAGAATCAACTGGGTTGGAAAAGCCTTTAAGATTACCTTAACTGTAAACTTCCTATAGCTTCTGCAGGCCAGCTGCAGGTGTTGTGGAAAGCTATGCAAAACAAAAGGGAAAAGTTCCTACCTGCATATATTCTGCAAGTTCGAAGTAAGCTCTCCCAATTTGGCACAGCACCCAGCCAGTGTTGTAGTGGTGGGATGGTAAATGGCTTAAGATATTGATCGCTTCCTTGCAGTTGTATGAGCACAAGGCTAAGTAACCTTTCCCCATGTCACGAAGAAGGCTCATCAAACCTTCTAGGAGAAAACCACAGTAAATACAAGTGGAAAAGAAAGACAACTGAGACTTATTTACTTGATAATCCCTCCAGCTCTTCATTGTGACAGGCACTGCTCCTGACTTTGCCTATGAAAATCTTCCAGGAGATCCCACACACAGGCTTCTACACTCTCAATTTAGGAATAATATTCTAACCAGCAGCCTTTATAGCGGAAGTCACATAGAAACAACTGCTTCAGCCAGCAACAGAACACTCAGAAACGCTCGAGTTCAGAGCAACTGCAGCTCTGCATTTACAGCAGCTATTCAAACATTTTGTTAGGTCTGAATACAGTTTCCACACGTCTGGTATCCCTGGATACATCTTCTTGCTGCCTGGAAATATTAATGAGCCAAAAGAGAGGAATTCAGCACTTTGTCTAGGATTTTCTGACAATCTGAATAAAGACTTGGTTTTAAACAAATGGGAAATATGAAGGGAGAACTGATTCTATAAACCTGATTTTGAGGGAAGATGACTGGGTTACTCAGAGCTCCTTTGAGTCAGTTTCCAAGGATCTTGCCTAAAAGCATTTTAATCATTAATGAGGATCCAAGCTTGCAAGATGTAGCTGCTTACAATTAGCCACTTTTAATACTTCTTCACTTGTTCTTTGGAACTGGAAGATACTGAATTCAACCAGATTTTATACAAAGGTGATAGCTGTGCAGGCCTACTGAAATAAGAAAGCACCAAACACTGGTTTTTCTTTCCATTCAACCTTAAAACACAGTTTTACTCTAATAAAGTCCAGTAGGGTTCTAACAGACCTGCTGCTGCCTTCTGTAGCGTAAAAGCCTGGATCTGTGGTGCAACAGTGGAAATCTTCCCTTCTGAAATGATGGAAGAGTCCAGTTTGGTAATTTCCAAGCTGTCATTTAAGTTTGGTTGAGTTATTCCTCCCTTATTTGTTTTACTTTTTGTTTTTCTGTTTGGAATCTTAGGTGGAAACTTCATTTTTAATTTTTTGCTATTTTCCTGCAAGTAAGAAGAGTCAGAGTTACACAGAGAAGTCTTTTAAATGCAGAAAATCCAACTTGAAAGTGAATTGTGCAGAGTTACATGTATGCCTCTCTGCAGCTGGAGCCACCATGCCCAGCCACTTGACTTTTAAACTCAAGTATACCGGCACCTAGTAACTACATTGGCTATTTAGTGGTTCCTTCTTAAACAGCAAACATTCACATCACCTAACTGCAGGCCATGAGTGTTTGTGCTTTGCTGTTCTGCTCTTCAAACAATGGAGCAGAACATATGAAAATAACTTTGGTTTGGGGAAGAAAAGTATCTGCTCAAAACGAGTTCTTCAATAAATAGCTCTGAACACCACCACCTCTTTTCTAATGGGCTGACAGCTAGCAGCACCACTGCATTTGTAGTGCCAAGCATGTATCACCACAAGCATGTATCTTTGTATTTGATTGATACTCTTCCTTGTACCGCTTTGGTTGAGCACTTGGCAGATTAAAACCCAACATATTATGGCATCATGACATGTTTTATACAGCCACATGCTTCATAAAAGTTCTGCTCGTCACAGAATCTGTTTTTCAGCTGCTATACAGATGGGGAAAGCATTAGTCAGCACAGTGGCATGGATAAGAAAACCCCCAAGTCTGCAACACATGAAGTTGGTTACCTTTGTAGTAGAGCTATCACTAGTAAAGAGGCGAGAGCTTCTTCGAGGCAGTGAGTTTGGTGGAGCAGCAATTGTTGGGCTCAATACCTGAGGTGTTGTACTGAAAACAAGCAGCACATGGGGAAAAAAATAAGTTCTTGGCTCCATTTTTCGTAACCCCAGCTTTTATCTTTGTTTTAAACAGAGACACTCAAGAACTCTAAGGACAGATACTCCCAAAACTGAATTCCAAGAGGACTTCTTTCCTCTCCCCTTACCTTGTCTGTGGGCCAGAGCTCTGGGTTTGTGCAACAAGAACTGGAGTGACTTCCCGGCTATTTCCGCTCTGTGAGAAGACAGACTTCGTTCCGGCTTGGCTTATCCTGCTGACAGCCTGCATAACACAAAGTTTCTACAGGTTTGTTATTATGTCACTAAGGAAGCTCGATTTCTGCTCTACCAAATCTAGTCTGCTTAGCAACCACTGCATAAAGGAGGATAAATGGAGATTCCTTCAGTAAAGGGTGAGGTGTCCCCCTCATCCCCAGGAGCAAACATCAGAAGTATCCCTCATGCTACCTCTTAAAACATCAGGAAGTTTACCAACTTTATGCACATCAGCTGAAAGATCCAAAATCTCCATCTAGTGGCAAGAAACTGTATGTTGATTGTACAAGAATAAAAGGGAATGAAAAGATGCCATATTCAAAGTTACAGGTACTCGGAGTGAAGTTAACATGGAGCAGCAAGTTACTGCACATTGGTTGAACAACATTGTGCACACACACACCCCTTTTGTACCTTTTATTTGACACAAGTTACAAGACCTCAGAGCAGCCTTCCAGTATCTGAAGGGGGGCTACAGGGATGCTGGGGAGGGACTCTTCATTAGGGACTGTAGTGACAGGACAAGGGGTAACGGGTTAAAACTTAAACAGGGGAAGTTTAGATTGGATCTAAGGAGGAAATTCTTTCCTGTTAGGGTGCTGAGGCACTGGAATGGGTTGCCCAGGGAAGTTGTGAATGCTCCATCCCTGGCAGTGTTCAGGACCAGGTTGGACAAGGCCTTGGGTGATATGATTTAGCGTAAGGTGTCCCTGCCTACAGCAGGGGGGTTGGAACTGGATGATCTTAAGGTCCTTTCCAACCCTAACGATTCTATGACTCTATGGCTTAGCATCAAAACATCGTCTTATATCTTCACACAGCTTCATAGAGCTAAACTGTGCACTTTGCTGTGTGGCCTGGCACAGCTGAGGTGTGGGAACTTAGAGCTGTGATACCTTGACTGTGAATGTGAAACCTAAGGAGGAAGTTCAGGCAGAAAAGTCATTGTCTGATGTGTAGACTTCCTATAAAGGCTTCCCAACAGGTCCCACCCTCCCTGCCTTTTAAAGAAAGCTTAAACCCAAGCTTTCTGCTTCCTCCAGGGACACTTACATTCAACTCTGTGATGGCTGTTTGGAAGAAATGCTCTTTCACACACCAGGAATCAGAAAGAGGGATCAGTGGTGGCACAAGCAACACCAGTTTATGCATTATTTGACTTCTAACATTCTATCCTTCCCTTCTCAGTTCCTTTGTTACCAGAGGCCAGTTTAGGCAGCCAGTAGCATGCTTGCCCACTCAGATAGGAAGCCTCTGGAACCATCCTAATGTTTCATTCATTTATGTAACAGTTTCCTAGGAAACTGCCTCCGTTAAGTCATGCACGTTTAAGCCACAGCTATACTCAACCTTTTCTAACTCAGGCACTTGAAGAGCAGAAGTGAAATTGGCCAAGTAATTATTTGCATTGGGCAAAGCAAGCAGCAGAATTGTAAGCTGTTATTAAAAGACATGTTAAATAGCTGTGTTTTGTGGAGCACAGATGCATCTGGACAGAAATCAGATGCAGGGACTAGTGACATTCACACCTCGGTGCTGTGGTGCCACATGGAACACGGACATGGAGCTGTTGGAACAAGCCCAGAGAAGGGCCACGACGATGATCAGGGGACTGGAGCACCTCCTGTATGAAGACAGGCTGGGGAAGTTGGGGCTGTTCAGCCTGGAGAAGAGAAGCTGCGTGGAGACCTCAGAGCAGCTTCCAGTGTCTGAAGGGGGCCTATAGGGATGCTGGGGAGGGACTCTTCATTAGGGACTGTAGTGATAGGACAAGGGGTAACGGGTTCAAACTTAAACAGGGGAAGTTTAGGTTGGATCTAAGGAGGAAATTCTTTCCTGTTAGGGTGGTGAGGCACTGGAATGGGCTGCCCAGGGAAGTTGTGAATGCTCCATCCCTGGCAGTGTTCAAGGCCAGGCTGGACGAGGCCTTGGGTGATATGGTTTAGTGTGAGGTGTCCCTGCCCGTGGCAGGGGGGTTGGAACTGGATGATCTTAAGGTCCTTTCCACCCTAACTATTCTATGATTCTATGATCCAGCAAAGCAACAAAACAGCAGCAAATACAACTTGCTAGATGCAAAGCTTTGTAGTGCATGCAGTACACACTGAGATGAAATGCAGGTGAGTGCTACACTGAAGAGCTGCACTTCACTAATTGCTTCTATTATTCAGAGTCAGGAAAATTTACCTTCCTACACATGCACAGTCCACCACAAGCCAGTGTTTTCAACTGCACTGGGGAAACCTGGCTGGCCCTGAGCAACTACAGGATGGAAACTGGATCAGAGACACGAAACACCCTTCTAGCAGATGGGTTTAGCAGAGTCCAGCCCTAAGAGAACAAAGGCAAAAAACCCCAAAACCACAACTAAGAAGTGATAGAAAGCGCTGCAGTAATGTGAAGTGAAATCCACTTACAGGATGACACAGCAACCAACTGATGTGTCCTGAGCATCAAGCATGGAAATTCAAGTTCTATTTTGTGAGGAATACACTATTCCGTGCCCTGAGTTTTTACATGAGAGAGTTGGCCACCTATTGCACACTTACATCCCTCACACAACTTCAAGACTTACTAAAAATAGACAGAAAAATCCTCAGGTTTTTGTTTTTAGAAAGGAACAAATGGTTCTTCAACTGTCACCAGCATTCTACCTCCCATTTATCACTATGGCAACTAAGGCTGTTTCATAGGGAGTAAAAAAGACAATTTTTCATGCCTTCTACACAAGAGTTACTGAGTGAAGCACTCAGCCCTCCACAGACCACAGCACCGTTTGGATTGCTCTGGTCTGCAAAGCAGACTTCAAGAACTGCATGCAAAAACCCAGTACCTTCAGCTCAGCTGAGGATTTCTGGGTGATTTGAAGTCATCCCTGCAAATACATTCATTAAACAAACCTGGAGTTTTCATTCTAATTTTGGACTGTCTTCAGACTCCAGCTTGCAGCCTGAGGAGTTCTGAAGCCTTCACTGCTTAGAATCACCAGCACTGGGACGAGACAGGAGGTGGACACAGCACCTTCCCCTGGCTGTCTCTTGCAGCACCAGCTGATCAGCCTGCCCATGCTTGTGTATTTTGGGTGTGGAAAAAAGGTCTTGTTTTAATTAGAAATGGAAGACTATTGCTTATCATTATAAAAGGTGAGGAAACAAATCTGGTTTGCCAGCCAAAGGAAGTGTCATAATAAGCTGAAAATGCCTACAGACATCTTTCCTTGCAGTATTGTGGTGGCATAGAATCCCAGAAAGGTTTGCACTGGAAGGGACCTTAAAGCTCCTCCAGTTCCAACCCCTGCCACGGGCAGGGATACCTTCCACTGGAGCAGCTTGCTCCAAGCCCCTGTGTCCAACCTGGCCTTGAACACTGCCAGGGATGGGGCAGCCACAGCTTCTCTGGGCACCCTGTGCCAGCGCCTCAGCACCCTCACAGGGAAGAACTTCTGCCTAGGAGCTCATTTCAGTCTCCCCTCTGGCAGGTTAAAGCCATTCCCCTTGGCCTGTCCCTACAGGCCCTGATGAAGATGTACTTAAAGCTGGTGAACTACATTTTATTTTGCTGTATTAAATGATTGTTAGTAAGAGCAGAGAATGGGTTTTTCTAAACATGCTTTGTAGACACATTAGACATAAATTAGATTCTCACTTAATAAACCCAAAACATTTCCACAACTTAAGGAGGCTTCAAGCAATTCCACACTCAGACAAATTGTCTTTCAAAACTCATTTTGCAGTGGGTAAATTGGGCTCTCCCCACTGTTAGTACAGTTCAGCCTACATACAATGTTTTTCTATCTGCATTATGGATTCTTCTTTAAAGTACATTGCAACATCAAACTTGTAGAACAGCAACCCAGAATGCAAGATACCTTCTTTGAAGGTGCTCCTGTGGATGGCACATCAATTACAGAGGAAGAGTTCGTGTAGTTTTGTAAATAGGACCCATCTCCAGGGCTTGGGGTTTCTAGTGGCAAAATTCCAAAGCTGGAAGAAAACAAAGAGGAAGGCTCAGTGTCTGGATGCTAGAGCACAAGAGCTGGCCTGATCCTGTGGTTAAAACAGATCCAGATGATCTACTTCATTTTAGAGTTACTTAATCAATTGATATTAACCCTCTAGTATCTTGCTCTCCTCATCTGAGATAGATTTTAACAGAAAACACTCCTGAAATCAAAAAGACAGAACTTCCTTTGCCTGTCTGCATAATAACCTAATGCAATAGACAGACCATCCAAGCATTAATGGCTTCTCACATAACGCTGTTTAAATACAGGACTGAGCACATGTTTACATGTCCTTAGAATGGAGCTATTCTTCAGGCTCTTAAGAACAGCTTTTCATCACGAAGTTTATCCCAGAGAGGAAACATACTCTTTTAAAGATTCTTCCAGTGCGAACATCGCCATAAGCAGTACACTGAATCAACAGTTCCTCTCTTCTAATCAAAAACACCAACTGCTTGTTTAGAAAACAGAAGAGATGAACATCAGGCCCAAAAGCAGTTACTGAGGTTGTTTTGCTTTTCCTTCTGCAGCTTTACAATGTGCTATCAACATGAGTGTATGGGTACATCGTGCACCACCACACACGTTTCAAACTCACAGCTGCAGACAGAAACTATCTCAAGGACTTACCTTGGAGTTAATGGGCTCAAAGCTGCAGGTCCTCCCAGTAAACTTCGCCCCGTTTTTGGTTTATTTTGAGCCTGTTTAGACAATATAGAAGTTCCTGACCCAAGAGGGACAGCATCTGGTGAAATTACAGCTGAGTCAATGTAAGACATAGAAGAATCCGTGCTCAAGGAGGAATATTTGGAATTGGAGGATTCAAGGTTGATTCTGTTCAACTCCTGAAAAACAGAAGGCGGCTGTGAGATACTCAGTGTAGTTTCTACTCGGCATGCTTCAGTTAAGGTGGAAAAAACCCTCACTTTAAATACAACTACTTCAGCAAAACTCACAATTGTGTCTTGAGGCGTTTCCATCAGGACAGTCTCAGGCTGCCTGTGTGATACGTTGTGATTAGATACCAATGTTGTGCAAGTGTTAGGCAGGCAGCTGCTGAAGTTCTGGAGAGATGTTAACTTAAATGTTTGGTCAGGGTCTGGTTTTTCACCTGTAAGATTGGAAAGAGATTTAAACAGAGTTATTCCTGAGTCCATACCCCAAATATTCAAATCTGAAACAAGGGGCAAAGGATTTTAGAAGGGGTGTGTTCTTACTTCATTGTTTAAAACCCCTTACACTAAACCAGCAGTGCTCTTCCACTACAAAACCCTGGACAACCAGTTTGATTAGAAAATGGACTTGCTACATATTCTCAGAAGCACAGTTTCTAAGGGTCTATTAACTGTAGGTTGCAAATGTGGCATTGTTAAATCCAAAGTAGCGAGAACGGAAGAAACCAAGACAAAAGCTCTAAACACTGGCACAGTGTTTTAAATGCATTGCTGCTCTCAAAACCACTCCCAGAGAATTCTGCTGGCATGTTTCTTGTTAATTCAATGAGCAAACGGAGTGTAATAACTTTGCCAATATAAATTGGAAAGCTTGACATAACCAGAAACATAGAGAACATCTTCACCGGGAATGCAGTTCTGCTGACTTACCTATTTCACATAGCGACTCAAAAGGGGACCAGAGGAAAGGATTTAAACTAAGGCTCTTTTGGTAACATTCTGATCCTTTGGCAAGCCGATCTGTCTTGCTGCAAGAAGAATGTAACAGTTTATAGGGAAACTGAAACAGCACTTTTGTTCAAGATAGCTTTCTAGAAGAGGGGTTGAAAAACAAAAGCATGTTGAGAGTCACAGCAACATTCCTCACTGTTTCAAACCACAGAGCAATACTGGCTTCTTTTCAAGTTATTTGGCATATTCAGACACAGATGAAAGACAACAGAGTCCTCAAAAGTTACAGAAGCACTAGTAGAGCTTGAAAGTTTTCATTTTAGGAAGATGCTGCTCTCTGCAATGGCTTTTTGTCTTGTTTGCTAACAGCAAGCCCATTGCTTGCCTTCCAGACATTTTAAATATCTATGGATGATGCTTTTACACATAACTCTGGGGCTAAACTGCATACCTAAGTATCTGGCTTCTTGTGAACTGGAGAACAGGTATACTAAAAATGTATCTGACTAAAACTGGACTTGGTTAAATAATCCCCCCTCTCCGCAAGCTTTATTAGACACAATAGAAAAGCAACATTACCAGTAGACATGTCCCAGTAAGGAGAGCGTAAAGCATGCAGAGTCACCAAACTCCATCACAATGTCATCATGGCTTTTCTGTTTATTCAACACTCCACCAGATAAGATCTGCTCTCCTTCTGCAAGCCTTTGCAAAAAACAAGAGGTTTAGAGGGGTTACAAGGCTCACAGGATTGGAAGTCCAGTGTTTTCAGCCTGCTGCAAACAAAAACAGGAACCCACTGTCAGCATTCACAAGTTTCACACCACATAGAAACTAGTTCCTGCAAAGTGATTTTAAGAGATGGTGAATTCTTCTAGCAGCACAGAGGTGTGCAGTACTCTGAAGCTGAACAGCTCTACTGGGATGGAAGAAAACCAAAGCAAACACTAAAACCCCAACAATACTCCAAAACCAGACTCATAATACAACATGATTTCCCCAGAAGTGACTCAGCTTAGGTAGAATACTAAACAGAAGGCCAGAAAGTCTTCAGGACACTCCATTTCTGAAGGTACTTTATCTAGTATCAAGCCAAGACGAGGCTTAGTTTGGCTTTGTTTCTCAACTAACAAATATAATCTGTAAGGCTCCAGCAACACTGGAAGTGTCAAAAGAAACACAAGTCAAGACATCCTCACTACTCTAAAGATGACTGCAGAAAAGCAGCAAGATACCTTGCCACTGATCCTGTCAAGGTTAATTTTGATGTTGAATACAGCATTCTTGGACAGGGTTTCAAGATGGGTTTGTTGTAGGTTTTTAAAACCAGGTGTCTGTCTGCTATCTTCTCCCTCACCTACCCATTAACAGTAATAGGGGAAGAGGAACAAGTTTACTCCTTGAGGGAAGTGGCCCAGCCATTAAATTCAACTGGAAACACTTACTATGCAACGTATTAGAGAAACACAAAACCCAACTAAACCCTTCCCAGAGTGGTCTCCTTGAGACATCTCAGCAATCAATGCTTTCTCTCCCTACGCACCTCGACAGCTCCTTTGTAAGTTACTCAATACCTTTCAGAGGTTTCTGCAATATGGGCTAATGTTCATTAGGTCCATATCTGAAAGCAAAATGAACTGAACTTACAGCCTTCAGAGCTGGAAGACCAATGTATTACTAGTTTATGCAATATGACAGCTTTCAAAGAGACACTCGGACAACAAACAAATGCATTTGTAATCCTGAACAGAACATGAAGGATTTACTTACTTGCTGAGGTCAACACAACATTTTGCAAGCAGGTATTTACACTGCGGAGTAGTACAGCTGTGTCCCTTTAGGAGCCTGTATGCTTTATAGGCCTTTCCTGAGCGGTAGTAACACGTTGCCAATAAAAATAGTGCTTCTTCTGAATGTACTGAAAACATAATTCAAATTATCAGTTAGTTGTTTCCCCTTTTGATACACGGAATTTGAGGGCAGGGAGTAAAACCCAGCTAGGAACAAGACAAGAAATAGAGTACCGAGAGCAGTTCATTACCGCATGAAGTGCATTCCTTTATTTGTGGCCAGGTAACAAACTTCCATGTGCCATTTTCTTGCATGGTCAGACCAACAATAAAAGTGCTCTTGTAATTGAGAGAACTTTGATCCTTCTGGCTACCCAATCCAACTAAGCCATCAGCCACTTTGCTGTTAAAGTAACAGCAAGCCAAGCAAAGCAGCCATTCCTAGCAGAACTGAGCTACTTTTTGCTGCCTATACTATTTCATTGGGAACATGGCTTAACTTTACCATTTGATGCTTTATCTATTTCATGTTAGGAAGTAGAGATACAGACAAGCTTTCCTACAGCTCCTCTTCCCAACGAGTCCAAGTTTCTAAATTCTGAAGGAAGCAGTAAAGCTTTAGCAAAAGTCACCTCCATCTAAACAGAAAACAGGAGCAATCAAGACACAAACATTTCTGCATGGCAGAAACCAGACTTATTTAGATTTGATGTCTGCTTCAAGACTTCTTCCATTGCAGAGATGAATTATGTACCACACTGAGAATATTCTATTCAAAGAGCTTGTCTTAGCATCCAGATTTAAGACTGAGGTCAGACTCACTGATTTTATTTGTCATTACACAAAGGACAGAGAGGTAACCCCTTTAAAACCTTGCTGGGAAAATCTCAGCTGCAACTTTAAATGCCAAAGGTGTTTTTGTGAGGCAATGGAGAACATTACCATGTTCAATGCAAGTCAAACATTATGTGAAATATCTGTTTCACTCCATTGTAACTGTTTTCTGTTTTAAATACAAGAGATACCCAGGTACACTCATGGATTATGTACAGCCATGGTGACCTACCCTATTCCTTGTACTCCCTCCAAATGTTCCAGTCAAATCCCTTGTGTAATGATGTATTGTAACTCGAAGAAAGGCTTTCCATAAAAGCAAGCAACTTAAACCTCCAAACAATTGAGAAACCACCATTACTTTCTACTTTTCAGAAGAGGCTACCATTAAATGGAATTCAGCATTTAAAGAACCAGTTCTGATGTTTGCTCATCTACCTACATGGAGCTCTTCAGAAAATCAGTATGAACATTGTACAAAAACCTGCTCCAACCTTTCGCTACACTGAAAAGGGACTAGTTTGTGCCATCACACAGACAGGAACAGTGCAAACTGAAGACCTAGAGAAAAGACATTTTATTTGCCTTATCCTAAAACCACCAGAAGAGAGTTTTGAAAATTAAAGTTAAATCAATTCCTTTATCCATTAATTTAACACACTTCCAAGTTCTGGGAACATACCAAGCCACAGCCATCCCCACAAGGGCAGTAACTGCCCGTGGACTTGAAAGTTAATCTCAGGGTAAAATCTCTACTGCCAATATGGAGTCACTGTATTCAAGCTCTGCAGCTTCTACTCTGTGGTATAACTCCTTATTTTAAGCAGAAGCCAGATGTTTTGTTAGCAGTTAATTGCTTGCACCAAGCGCCAGCATGCATGCTGCTCTCTCACAGCACTGCTGGTCACTGAAAAAAGCACTCTGAAGTACTCTTGCAGAGCATTATTCTGCAAAGATAACGTCAGGATCAAGTCATTCATTTTTCTCTTGGCTGCTGCAATTACCTTCAATCCAGCATTTCCCTTCATTTCACAGTGTGCTGCATTCAGGAGAGATACATCATCCCTAAAGCACCATTTTCTTTATGCACACCTAGATCATAAGGTACCTTAATATTCTACACAACATTTGTCATTTAAGCACCAGATGGAAGACCCCAGATTTCATGGGTAGCCCAGAAACCACTCATGTGCTGGGCTGCATCCCCAGCAGTGCCGAAGGAGGGAACTCCTGCCCCTCTACTCTGTTCTGGTGAGACCCCACTTGCAGCACTGCATGCAGCTCTGGAGTCCTCAACATAAGAAGGACATGAAGCTGTTGGAGCAAGTCCAGAGGAGGCCATGAGGATGATCAGGGACTGGAGCACCTCCCTTTGAACACCGCCTGAGAAAACTGGGCTGTTCAGCCTGGAAAAGCTATTAAAACCCTTCTCTCCCATTTGATACCATACAACAGATCACTGTAAACACTGTGCTCAGACACACAACTCCATTTTTTTTTAAGGAGATTCTACTGTAAAATAACATTACTGCTGTTCCATTATCTCATTTTCCAACCTAACTGCAAGGCATTCTTCTGCCTTCCCCAAGCAGCAAGTGAAACTTCATTATCACAACAACAGGAGTAAAAAAAGTAGAAGCAGAGGCTCAACAATCCCAAAATCAAAATTGAGAGAAAGCTTTATATTTGCACAGTACATACCTTCTGCATATAATCTTTCTGCCAGGAACACGGCATCTCGGTAAGCATAGTGGTTAAGTGCTTGCCATATAGCAGCCTGCAAGAAAAGAAAAGAATCTAGATTTAGAGAGAAGCTTTAAAAATGAAAAAACTCATTAGCCCTTATGAGTTACAAAAGGCAAAGTTGAAAACCGAACTTTGAGGTGTAGGAATAGAGAAGGATAAACCTGCAGGCCAAGCTCTAGTTTTTTCAGCTATTGGTAAGGAGACTTCAAAAGACAAAAATCAAAACACCCAACTTAGCACTGAAGTCATGAACTAATCTAAGAGTGTTGCTCACTAGTTACTACATGCAACTGTCTATAAACCTCAGCCAGCATGCACTGAAATAACAGCGAGGGCTCCCAGTTGCTGCAAGTGTGTACCAGCATGAATTACTGCAAACTCCCACCAAACAAGGCCACAAAGTAAAGGTAAGAACAAAATCCACCCCGCAGCTGCTTGCTGGACTATTCCATTCTGCTCTTAGGAAGGGCAGAGGGGTGGGACAGAGCTGGGTGCCCAACCCATTTTACTGGCGTTATGCATAAATCCATGTAAAGCATCTCCTCTTGAGACATGCTAAACCAAAACTGAACAGGACTGAAATCACGTCAGCGTCTGAGGCTGTCGATACAAGCCCGTTGATTAAGTACTGAGGTACGCAGCGCTGTCCTTGGAGGAATATCAGTGTTCCCTTAAGAATCAACATGAGCCACTGCTTTTTGCGTGCTCTTTGCTCGGCAGCCACCTCCCTCCTGCCACTAATTAGGATCACGGAAGAATGCAATGCAAATGAGATGGACAAACTGATACACGCACACATACATCAAGGCAAACCTGCTTCTGCATTTTGCTCCTATCTCCATCCTTGGTCAGAATGGTCCTGAGTAATGGTACCATCACCTCTGTTCATGAACACCAAGCTGGAGAGTTTGGACCTATCAGTATTTGGCCAGACTCAAAACATGGCATTACTCCAGTGAAAGGCAAACCAAACGTACACACAGGAGCACAAACTGTGGATACCACTAAAGCTGCTGTCACAATTGCAGTGCTGTCACCATTCCTGAGCTACAAGCAAGAGCTGTCCAGCAGAAGGGCTGGGATATGCAGGGGTCACAACAGATACTCTGCCCATTTTGTTCAGATCAGATTAGAAGCCTTATGTTATCTGGAAAGAACACATTACAAGTCTACTAGTCTGTAAAGATTATATTACAAGTATATGCCCATTACAAGTAGCAGCGTGGATGCTGCATCATATGCAGATGTTTGTGTTCTGAGGTGAGCAGGCTGGTATCAGGACTGTGGTTCCTCCCTACCCATCAGTCTTGCTCAGGTTCCAAAGCTGTTTTCTATAAGGAGCAAACGGCCATTTTGCAGCAGTTTTGTTACTATCAATCCAAGCAAGATCTGAACTCAGGAATTCAAGGCACTCTGGTTTAGTACTTCAATATTCATCAGAACTGAAGACAAACAGAATTAGCTACTAATACCTATCAGACACTCCAAAACGAAAACAGATCTTCCAGAGCTAAAGAAATAGCATCCTGCAATGCTATTCCCAGTAGGAAAAGCAAATGCCAATCCCATCTGAAAAAACTCAAACATCACAGACTTACATGTACCATATGCTGCTACTTCCAACACAAACTTGACAAACACAGGGTGTGAAAAATGTGCAAGTTCTCTTCACGGGAAGCCTACACAGTCTCCATGAACACTACACCCCAGAGGCTCCAATTACTATACACAGTATTATACACAAAATCTCAGAGATACTATTTTGCTTCTATCAGTAGGTCCCAACAACACCCTTTAAAAGTCAACAGGTACTTTTCAGCTTGTGTGAAGATACCTGAAAGTGAATTCTCTCACTTTGATTATTACAATGCAAACCCCTTATTCTTTCTCCCTGGCAGTATTCCACGCTTCAGATAACTTCAGCCAGAGTCTGCCTCAAGTGATTACTCCCTTTTACCTTGAAAAGCTCCAAGGCCATACATTGTTCTGGGCAGTGTGGCACAGAAAGCATGAGACAGAAGGACAGTGTTAAAATCTTTCACACCATACCCGAGTTAGAGCAGCCTAAAGTCTCCTTTTTTTCCTCTTGCTCTCAGCAGCAGCTCTCCCTTTACCAAGTCACAAGTGACATTTAGCTGAATCTATCCACTTTGTGCCATCTTCAGGTTAAAAGTGCTGTCTTTACAGGGCTGCAACCCTACATGCTTACAAAACAAAGGCATGGGGGTGGTGGCAGTGTTGAAATCAGTGTCATTTGACTTCCCAAACAGGAGCAAGTTGCCAGAAACTATCTTGCCAAAGGCTGAGAGAGGACACAAGTGATTTTGCAGCCACATTATGAAGTTACACTACATACTGGCTCAACTAATTGTTGCTGAGAAGAGTCCCAGTGCAAGCAAGATGTCAGCTGGTAGTATCCCTGTAGTAACTGTCATTTTGCAACCCAAAAGGTGCAAATCAGACTCATGCCTCCAGCAGATGAATGCTGAAGGCAGGATCCTTGCACACACTCTCCTACAGTAGCAGGAAGAGAAAAAGAAGGTGGCAAGGAATCACATACCTACACAGTAACCATTTTCTATGAGAACAGATGTCTAAGGTATGACTGTGTCTCAACTACTGAAAAAGAACATTTCTTGTGCATCTTTTAATCAATCTCTTTAGTAATTTAGTTTGTTCTAGCAGGAGTTCAATGCATCTACACAGCATTACTGGCACATAACTGCTAAACCACACCAGAAGAGTGGTCTGAAGCAAAGAACTTTAGGAGCATTTACGCAATAAAAACTACTTAATCTAAAAGACTTCAGAGCAGGACACCACAGTACAAGCACAAACACAATCCAAACGCAGCCTTAGTTTCCTCCCTATGGCAGTTATCAAGTTTTACATGGAACCTGTCGGCAGAAGCCCAAAGCAGTTGCCTCCTCAAGAGTGTGCAAAGAACCCGAGATACTTCAGTCGTGATTTCTGTTCTTGGGGCTACAGATACGGACAGGAAGGAAGCTTGAAGAGTTGCAGAGTCTTATTTAAGTGTGCTTGCAGATCAGATGAACCTCCAGGCCATAGTCACTCATTTTAAAGATGCATTCAGTTGAAAATGGAAAGTGAACAGGGAATTCCAAAACTACCATACCAACCACAGCTGGGCAGCAAAGACTCCTCAGAGAGGAAAGCAAGAAAAGCAAAGCAGATTGAGACAGGTCAACCTTCCACCTAGAAAATCCCGTGCATTGTCCAAGTGTCACTTCATACATAAGCCAAAGAGCTCTTGAAAGACAGGTGTTCTCTTCTGACAGTGCTATAGCTTTGGAAGTGATTTTGAAAGCTTTACAGCCTATTGGCATGCTAAGCAGCTTCTATCACAATTTAAGACTTCTCCAGGGTGGGCAGAGGGAAGGAGACTTTTCTGTGATAAGCATTTACCAGGTATGCATCAAGCGAGCAGAGAATGGCACTGGGCGTTTTCAGCCACCACAGCAGCCCTGGAGCTCAGGCACCGTTCAAGTGGGTCACAGCAGATGATCACCTTGAACAGCTAAATCCCAAGGGAAGCGTTCATTTTGTTTCCAAGCTGTTTTTCAGAAACACTTGGAAAGCATCCAGTCTGCTTCTCAGCACATGGGATACAAGGCTTTACTTTTGAGCTGAAGAGTTTTAAACTGACCACATCAGGATGAAAAGTAGAGGTCTGCTGTCTGCGTGAACTCTTCTTTGCTGGCACTTTTGCTCATCTTAAAGGATTAAAAGAAGTTAGTAAAAATCAAATCAGGGAAGAGGATGCCTTTTGGGACATTAATTTCTTGTAACACAAGGCAACACACACAGAGATGGGATTATTTACCATGTTTTGCCTATCAAAACTGTAAAGATGACAGTTTGTTCCTGGAATGCTAAGCCCCGCAGACATCCGAAAGGCTGAGAGAGAACAGACAAATAGACAGGAAAAAATCTCTGCAATGACAAAAATGAGAAGTAGTGTCAAACTGTCCAATCAGAGCACTTTAAAAAAAATCAGGAAAACAGAGCTAAATCCGTGGATTCCAGATAAAATGGGGATTCAGAAATGCAATCAACTGCACCCAGATGTGCACAGTGAAACAGAGACCACTCACTGGAGTGAGTGGTCTCACACCAGTGAGAAAACAAGCATGAGCTGGGTGGGAAAGGTGCTGCAGTAAAGCTGTCCAGTATCTACAATGCTGCTCGTAGCCATGGCACTACGGACCACAGGAACCACAGCAGAGCCAGGCAGGACTCAAACGCTGACCTTGTACTGCATGGTGCACCGGCGGGCGGTTCCTTTACCGTTAAAAGCAAGGATATGACCAAGGCCACAAAAAAGAACAAAACCTAAACTTCCCAGTGTTTCTGTAAGCAAGGAATAGCAGCACAGCTAAGAGCAGTAGAACCACTGATAAAGGAACTGTTTGGTATTTGAAAGCAGGCAGAATCTAAACAGGTATATTCAACATAGCAAAACCTCATGGAAACAGCCAAACTGATGAGAGCTTAAGAATGGAGAATGACATTAGAGAGGCCTTCACCTACCAGAAAAATGAGCACAAGACTGCATGTTTCTACCACGGAACTCCCAGAATGGCAAATATTTTCCACTTGGTTTGTCTAATTAGCACAGTGCTGGAAACACTAAATGTTGTTTCCGGGCATTCACTCTGCAATGCATTCTTGCTTCCTCCTCTATCGTAACCCCATGTTTTCCTAGAATACCCAACTGGTACAAAACAGCCATCCCAGCTCCAAGGGTAACAGCAACGGCGTAAGTGTGACCAGTGCAAAGAGGGACCAGGTGGAATTTCCAGCTCCGCACTGACCCTTGCTCTCCGAGTGGATGAGCAGAACAGTGGCATCAAGGATACAAACCCCTGGTCTACAAGAGCACCATCACCATCTTGCACGGAAAAGATCAGGTCAGCAGGGTGGTCTTCCAGAGGACAAGTCTTTCTTCCCTTCCTACCTTTTCACTAAAAGGAGGGAGGAGAGCTGAAAGCACGCATTGTCACGATGCTCATTACAGAACAGAGTCATGTACTACCAAGACACTTACGGCAACATGTTCCCACCATAACTAGAAACAAATCCACCCTGTTGAAAGGCTAAAACCCAACCAAACCACAAGAACATGGACACAAAAAGAAGCCTGATTAATGGAGATTACAGAATAGGTAGAATAATGGGTGTACAGGCAAGGCAGAAAGAAACAGCAACTCTTATTTCAATGAATCATGCCTTTTAAATGGGAAGACTGAGGACAAGAGCAGGAAGCCCATCAGGGTCACTGCAGTGACACTAAAATATGGAGGAAAACCAAAATCTATGCTATTTTCTCTTCCAGGTCTCCCATCCATGTGTAGGAACTAACTCCTTGGGAAAAAGGAACGTCCTTCATCTGCATCCCACGTCCGGAGCCGAGCGTGCTGCGAGCATTTAGAAACGAAACGGCAGCAAACGCAGAAAGGTAAGCGAGATGGAGAGAGATATCAACAGGTCTCCCAGGGGATCCACCGGGGGAGCCGAAAGGGCCTTTAGCAGGAGGCCGCAGGACACCGGCAGCTCCTGGGGTGAGGCCGGGTCCCCCCGTTGGGGGTCCGGCAGAGGAGAAAGGGCGAGGGCGGCTCGTCCCAGAGGCGCAGGGGATGGGGAGGGGACGCGCAGAGGAGCAAGGAAGCCCCGCAGCCCTCCCGCAGCCCGGCCAGCGGGGCGGAGGAGCCGGGGCTGGCGGCGGAGAGCGCCCCGCGGCCCTGGCCCGCTCCCACCGGCGGAGGGGGCGCCCGGGGCCCGCAGGCCCCCAGCCCCAGGAGCGGCCCGAGCGGAGCGGGGCCTCCCGCCCCAGGAGAGGGCCCGGCGGCGGGGAGGCCTCCCCCGCGGAGCGGCCGGTGCGGCAAGGCCGGCTCCCCCCGCCAGGCCGGGCCGGGCCCTGAGCGCGGCGGCGAGCCCGAGCCGCCCAGGGGTCGGTACCTGGACGGGTTCCTGCAGCACCGTCATCCTGCTCTCCCCGGCCTCCTCCGCCGCCTCCTCGCCGAGCCCGGAGCGGGGCAGCCCCGGCCCCGCCTCAGTGCGTGTCCCGGCAGCGGCGCGGCGCGGCCCGGCCCCTGCTCATTTAAACTCCCAGCGACCGTTACCGGGGCAGGCGGCGGGGAGGGAAGGAACGAGGCCGGCCAAGCGCCGAGTCCGCCCGAAGCTAGCGGCGGAAACAGCCGAACCGTCCGCCGGAAATACCCGAAGCTTCAGGCGGAGAGAGCCGAACGCGGACGGAAAACAGCTGGGGAAGCTCCCAACCCGCCGTCCGCCAGGCGGAAGCGCTTCTGCTGCCGGAGCCGCCCGAGCGCGGACGGAAACAGCCGAGCTGCCGGGCATGGGCACAGCAGGGGCAGAGGGAGCCACGTCTGGCTCCGAGCTCGGGTCCGTTCCCAAAGGGATGGGATCAGGATGGCCCAGCTAAAGTTCAGTTTATTAAATGCACATTGCCACCCGTGCGCTGGGCTGCATCCTGCAGAGAGCACGTGGAAGCGGGGGCTGCATCATCCTGTAAGGGGAGAAGCTGTGTGAGGGGTGCTTATGTTGGACACTTGGTGCGGAGCAGGAGGCTTGCCTTGCCTGCTTCCGTGATCTTTTTACACGTCCTTCTCCGTGTTCCCGAATAGGGTATTTACAAGTTGGTTATTGCTCCAGTACGTCTGCAGGTGTTTGCTTTCAGGGTGCGAGCTGGCTGGCATGGAAAGCCAAAGCCTGAGACACATCATGAACAGGGTCACGGAGCAGTGTTTTCCCGCTGGGGTGGATATCTCGTTTGCCATCAGGTTGACCCAACTCATTCTACTGAGCACAAAGGGTGCAAACACCACGCTACAGTGAAATGCCTGCCCTCCCTAAAGGAAGGCTCGCACGCTGATGGGGATGATGGGGACGTGTGTCTACGTGCGTCTGGGGGTCCCAGGGAGCCTTTGAAGGAGCACAGACCATGCTCACCATCCTCATTCCGATCTTGCTGCCCTGCTGTGCGCTGCTGCTATCTCCTCAGGATGAAAGCTGGCTCCATCTGTCTCTTCCGTTTCACAGGGCGCTGTGCTAACCCTCCTGACACCCAGACCATCTTTGGTATGAGGCTCTGTCTTATCGCAGCCTGAGTAGATAGAGCCATGGGCTCTCCTTAGGGTGGGGGGTTCCTTTCACCCCTCCTCAGAGCCTGCTGCACTTCAAGCAAAGCATCCAAACTATAAAAGGACAGAGTGCTGGCTCTTATCTCGGGACATAAGACTCCTCCAGTCCTGCAGTGCAGGCCTGCTCATGGGGCCAATCACTCCCTGGTGTCCACACGTCTGTGGGGCTAAAACCACTTGCTCCTTGGGATCCTTGGCTTTTCCAGAGCAGGAGGTAGGGCATGGAGTACGGGGGTATAGAGCTGTATGGAGGTGTATCCTGTGCCTGTTCAAGTGCGTCATTCCAACCTGCGTCTGTACAAAGCAGCTCTGCTTTACCCTAAAGAGACAGAGCAGGTCCCCAAAGTCCAGCGTGGCTGGCTGCTACCCCAGGGGTGCTTCGGAGGGTGGATTTCACAGCTCTCACCATTCTCCCTAGTGCTGTCATTTGCCACTGCTCTCTTTCACTCTATCGCTTTGGTTTTCATTTACAGGGTGAAGAACACTCCTGTCTGCACAGGAGCTGGAGGCTCAAAGACAAAGCATTGTCCTTTCTCACCCTTCATGGTGATCCTTTCCCAGGTTGAAGCAGAAATAATACATTAAAGAGGCGAGATACCCAGATTCTCCCTAATGGAAGCTGTAGAAATAACCACAGGCAGGAGCTAAAATCTGATGTTGGCATCTCTAAGCAGCTTGTGTTGCTTTTGGTGAGCGTTTGAATCACAGTGGGAATAGAAAGCAGCTGTTACTCAATCACTGCACAGAAACACACAAGTGGCAGCTGAAGTCAGCTCCATCAGAGCAAAACACCTTCAATTTCTGATCAAAGCCCTGGAGCCCGGACACTGGGGTAAGAACCAAATCAAAGGAAGATGTTTTCTGCTCCCGGGTGTGCGTCTCAGTTACCTGCCGTGAATTATTCACCACTTGGAAGGATGCTCTGATGGGTTCTTTGCAGGTAGGAACAGAGACAGAGCCCCCAGAGCTCCAGCCAGCTGCTGCCTCTCTGCTTGGAGAGGAACCATCCTGGAGCCCTGTCCTGGCTGGGCTCCATCCCAGGCAGGACACTGCCCACACCGCAGGGACCTGTTGCTTCCCCATTTTCCTCCCCCCTCACTGGTTCATCAGGACTCAGCTTCCTGGAAATCAACCTTCAAAACTGGACTTTGGGGCCTGTTGATGGTGTACAGAAATTAATGCTTTTCATGTCTTCCCTGGTGGTTTGGGGTGGTTTGGTTTCTCAGGGGCCTCTGGCCTTTTCTGGCTGGGACAGGCCTTATGTTGATGAAGGAGAGGTCCCTGTTGGTCTCTCCTGTGACTGGGACAGTGGCAGGGCTAAGCAGGTGCCCCTTTACTCCACCTCTGCTCCTGTGGACCTGGAGGGGATGCTCTTGGGGCGGCATGTTGTAGGGTAGATGGGCTAAAGGGCTGGAAAAGGGCTGGGTTTAGGGCACAGGGGAGGTGAAGAGCATCCCAAGAAGAGGGGAGAAGAACAATTGGATGCAACTTGTCCCTCTTGCTCTCTTTGCTCCATCAGCAAGATGTGGCCAGATCTCACCCCAGCTCCTGCTCCCACATGGGGGTAGGCAAAGACCCTCACTGTTTCCTCACACCTAATGGTCATAAACCTGCCCTTTTCCCCTCTCTGTGGGAGCATCCTGCCGTCTCAGGTGGAGACCAAGAAGTCTCTTCCATCTACCTCTTCAATGAGCAGCAAAAGCAAAGCAGAGATACCATGTGAGGGAAGAAGGATGGAATTTAATGAGCCAAATGTCACAGAAAAAAAGACTGAACAGAATAACTGAAGGGTTAAACCCAAGCTGCAGAGGTCTCATTGTCCACCGAGGCTCAGGCACACGCTCGTGGGGGCCAGCTCTCCATGGTGGCACATCTGCAGATGCGTGACATCCAGGGTGGAAGGGACACGGATGGAGGGATCTCGCTGCTTGTGGTGCTCGGGTGGGTTCCAACATTGCTGAGAGCTGGGGGACAAGAGCAGGAGAGGGCTTAGCACAGGGAATCTTTGAGCTGAGAGGGAATGTCCGTAGCCGTAATCCCAGTTACACCAGTTACATCCCAGTTACACCAGTTACATGCCAATGGGCTCGTATGGAGTTAAGCTTTCCAGCAGCATTTGCCACCCAAGCACCTGTGCTGCTGAGCTGGTGAACAGGAACTGGAGAGAAAAGGATTCAAACCCAGATGAAAAGGATGCTGAACATTCAAAGTTCAGAGTTCTCTGTCCCCACTTTAACCTTCTGATGGCTAAAGAGGTTTGTAGAGGAAAACAGAGGGGTTAAAGTGTTTCATTTGTATATTTAGCAGTATCTGGAGGGGAGGCTGGGACTAGCTCTTATAACTTGGATTTCCTTTTAAACTGCATAGGTTTCAGAGGGATTGTTCACCCTTTTTCTTTGTTTTCCTCAGGCAAGACTTTGAGGACCACAAAAAGCTTAACAAGCATCACTGGGACATTTCCCATCTTCTTTCTAACGGGAATGGGAATGTTCAGAAATTCCCTTGTTTAAGTGTTTCGCCTTTCCTTAGCATCAACTCATTCACTGCTGCAGGGGTTTCAGTACTTCCTCCCACTGGTGCCCACCTCCTGGTGGCTTAGAAAACGTAGCCCCATAAACCACAGCAACCTCTTTGTTACCAACACGATTAACCAGGCCACGACGGACAGTGACAGGCTTGATGCTGTGCTCCGTAGACGGCACAAGTTACCCGTGAGGTTTGTTATCATGAACGCAGGTTCTGGTGCTTTCAGAGCTGGGATTGTTCCAGTTTCAGACACCACGAACTCACCTGAAGTTTCTCCTTTCAGCCAGACATGATGTGCTTGACGAAAGCTGGGGAGAAAAGGAGGAATGAGCATGGCAGGTCAAAGGATGTGAGCTGTGGTGGGGCAGGCAGAGCCTGGGGCACCCCAGGCACAAAGGGGATGAGCGATGCCAGGGCTGAGATTTCACCTTCTGTTCCTACCTTCCCAAAGGCCTCTTGGGGACGAGCCAGAGCCAATATCCTCAGTTTGCCAAGGGAAATAGGCCAAGGGAAATTGGTCCCCCCTTTTCCTCAAGGCTCCCCAGTTTTAGGGGTTCCCAGATTTAACCACCATTTTCACCCTCTTGCAGCCAGATTCCCAAATGGCCCCAGCTTGCCTCTGCTCTGAAAGGTGCTGGCTTTGTTTGTTAGCTCACAAGAAAGCGGTGGAAAACTGGGGATAAACCCTTGGGAACGTGCCTTCGTCAGCTGGAAGTCACTGACCCGGCCACCGTGTCCCCAGCCCAGCTGACTCGTCTCACAGCTCTCCTTGGAGAAGCTTTGGAAGATGGTCCCTATCTCCCTCTCAGTGATCACCAGTGTCCTCCCAGAGGGCCCATTTTGCACCCTAAGCCAAGAGAACCGTGTTTGAGATGGTCTCGACGGGAATCTGCTGCTCCTACCTTCATAGTTGATACAGCCATTGGCATCTTCTTGCCCTGCCATCAGCTGCTCCACCTCGCTTTCTGTCATCTTCTCTCCTGGAGGATGATGGAGAGGTGAGGGAAGGGCTCTCAGCCCCCCAGGACCTTCCTGTCCTTTTCCCAGAGAGCCAAAGTCACCAGAGGAAGGAAAAAGGGATTTAAAAGGAGCTGTGTGACACCCCAGGTTGGGGCATGCTGCTGGAGAGAGGACCAAGCTGCAGTGGTTGTCTGATAACTGAGGATGCTATGGCCTCTCCATCTCACCTGGATCATGCATGAAGTGGTGAGGTGGAAAAGGCCACATATTCAGGAGCCATTAATGAAAGCCTACGAGCAGCAGAGTCAAAAGGGTCTCTCTGATGCATGAGGCCACCCAAGTAACCCAAGCCATTAGGGGTGGCCTGTGTCCTGCTGCCCAGCCCAGGGCCAGCCCGTACCCAGTGTGACCAGCACATGGCGCAGCTCGGCGCCCATCACCATGCCATTGCCCTCCTTGTCAAAGACACGCAGCCCTTCCACAAAGTCCTCGAAGGTGCCCTGCTCCTTGGTGCGGGTGAAGTGCTGCAGGATGGGCAGGAAGGCCTCGAAGTCCAGCAGCTTCGTGTTCATTTCTGGAAGGGGAGGAGGAGATGGGGTCAGAGATGAAACCTCCATAGGCTGAAATCAGCCTCTGAGCACTTAACCTTCCTGGTCTTGTGTGGGTACAGGAGAGAAGCACCCCAAGGTGGTGGGACTGTTGGTACTTGAGATTGGAAGATCCCCATGAGGAGTAAAGTGCTAACACCTGGGGACCGCACACAGACCACTGATAGCAGCAGGGAGATCCTTTGCCACCAAGGCCACGCAGCTGCACTGGAACCAGTCAGGTTCACACCAGCTCAGGATGTGGTCTGCGGAGCACCCATTGCCACCATCCCCGGGTGAGGAGCGCTCCCTTATGTCTACTCCCTTAAGAGTACCCCTTCTGTCACCCGTAGCACAGGGAAGGGTAGTGAAGGAACGAGGCCTCTCTGCCTCATTTCCTTCATCTCACTGGGTTCTTCCTAAAGGGGACATAACCCTCCACTTGCTGCCAGGAAGCACAGGGATTACTTGTCCCACCATGTCCCCGCTGCCCCACTTTGCTCTCACCTTCTGCTTTGGGCTTGCCCAGCACCTTCAGGACCTCTGCATTGGTGGGGTTGTGGCCAAGCGCCCGTAGGACATCCCCACACTGGGCATAGGAGATCTGCATGGCCCCGGCGGGCGTCCGGTCAAACAGGCTGAAGGCTTCTTTGAACTCTGTGCGTGAGAAGAGCCCAGCTGTTCCTTCCTTTCCATAGGGGGACCTTTCCATAGGCCCACTCCCCACCCTGCTGGAGCAAGGAAAAGACGGACACATGCATGGTGGGTGCCCTCCTGCTGCATCCCCATGGTCCCCACCACACCCCATGGCTCTGCTGGCACCCCCAGCCAGGCAGACACAGCACAGGGTTGGCTGCGTTCATTTGGGGAAGGGCGGCCGTGTCCACCCCAGCCTTGCAGACCACGGGAAGGATGCAGGAGATTCATTCCCAAGCTTGTTCCCATAGCACCCAGAGCTGTGGGTTTCTTGTCCATGGCACCCATGAATTCCAGGTTCTGGCCCATCTTCTTCATAGCATCCAGCAGTAGTCACTCAAAGCAGAGCATTGCTTCTCCTGCTGTTGGGTGGGATGAGGTGATCGCAATCTCCATGGAGCGATGGAGACATCACGGTCAGGTAGGCATCCCCTCGTGTTTGGTGGGAATCCTGGCCCAGGGATTGCTCCTTGCCTTGGATTTACTTCTTTTCTACTTGGCATCTTTATATCTTCTGCTGAGCCTCACCCTCCCATGGACCACGTCCCCTTGTCCGTGTCCCCGTAATCCTGTCTATAGTCCCCCCCCCCGTGCTGCTGTTATCCTGCTTGTCCTCATGGTGGCTCCATCCCTGCACATGAGATCCCTCCATAGGGCATGTTGAGGGAGGGACATCCCCCACTGTGAGGCCCTGGCCACGAGGCATCCCTGTGAGGGTGCTCAGTCCCCTCCTGACCACCTGGAGCCATGGGAGCACATCACATACTGGGGGACATCGCTGCAGGTTAAATCCAAACATCTTCACATTTTAACTTGCTCACGTTCCCACTGGCCCTGTTCTCCTTCCCAAAGCTGGTTTGGGGCCAAGCCTGCAGGATCCTGTGTCTCCTCCTCCCAGTCTCCACACCAGGATCTGCCCTCACATCTCATCCCTCCCATACACTGTACAGAGGCATGAAGAGATGAGGAATCCCAATCCCAGCTCAGTCCCTGCATCGCCAGAGGCTGCTCCTCCCACGCGAATCCGGCTTTGAACCAGGCTCCATCCCTCACCATGAATGGAAAAATACCTTTTCCCTGCCTGAAGCAAGGACTGTACCCTTCAACTGGGGCACCCCCAGTGCAGGGTAGGGAGCCAGGGTCAATTTATTGCTCCCAACAGCCCTAGCTAAATCCCTTTGCTGCTCCCAGCATTGCTCCCATCTCCATCGGCTGCCTCCTCCCTTCCCCATCTCCTTTCCATCCTGATGCTGGGGGTTTGATGTGAGGGGCCTTGGCCTTTATGTCTGCTGTGGAAAGCTACCTGGGAAAAGGACTCCCCATTCCTAATGGCATCCCTGGGAAAAGGTGAAGTCTGCACTTACCTTCAATCTGCTCTGCAGTGAACTCAATCTGTCGGGAGAACAGAGCCAGGCATCAGTGTTATGTTATGGACAGGGCTCTCCCCTGCATTTGAACTTCTCCACAGTCAGGTGGAAAGGATGCTGTTTTCAGGATGCTTGATCCTTAGTTCAAGTGATTAAACACCCTCCGCACTGAGCCTGCTCTAAATAACGCCCCTGCCACACCTCTGGCTTAAATACGTGACTAAAACCTGGGGAATCATGGAAAACCAAGCTCCCATTGTGCTGATTTGGCTAAAAGATGCTTTCAGGTGGAGGAGACAGCACAGGCAGCCAGATGCTTCAGGGTGGAGGCAGTGGGTGGCTGCTGGGACCCTGACACAGGGGGGAAGATTGAAACATCCCCACAGCCAGGAGAGCATCCCTCCCAGCCTGCTGCATCAACACATCCCTCCCAGCCCTGTGCATCAACACATCCCTCCCAGCCCTGTGCAGCAACACATCCCTCCCAGCCCTGTGCATCAACGCATCCCTCCCAGCCCTGTGCATCAACGCATCCCTCCCAGCCCGCTGCATCAACACATCCCTCCCAGCCTGATGCTCCAATGCAATGTGCTCGTCCTGCCCTCCCAGCCCTGGCTCTCAGCCTGGCGCATCGCACTGCCCATGCCCATGCCCATGCCCATGCCTGCAGATGAGAGGCACCAAGGGAGACGGGGACGTCTCCATCCCTCTCTCACCTTCACGCTCTTGGGATCAAAGGCAGGCTCTCGGGGGGGCTCCGGGGCTGGAGCTGCTTTGGCCGCTTCCTTCTTGGGGTCAGGTTTCTTGATTGGCATCGTGCTGGGGCTGTGTGAAGGGGCAGGGATGGGTCCTGCTGCCCAGGGAAGCCACTGAACCGAGGATGAAAGGCAAAGGCTGCTCCTTCCCTTATATACAAGCCCCGTGCTCACCCCGCAGGGGCAGGCCAGCTGCTGGAGCAACTGCTACTTACTATAAAAGGAAGAAAACTCAAACGAGAGGGGCCCCAACTTGACAATTGCCCATTGTCATCAGCTCCCGGCACGGCCAAGCCACCAGACACCCCCAACCACCGCAGGGGGGACGTGGCCCCCCCAGCACCTGCGCCGGGTGGGCTGCACGGGGGCTGCTGGCTGAATGAGCGCTGAAAGCCTAAACTCCATCCGCCCCGGGTGCCTGGCAGGGAAGCAGCGACACGGGGCTGATGGAGCTGCCGTGATGCCCATGGGGAAAGCACGCCTGGTTTTAGGCAGGCCTCAAGGGCAAGCGCTGCAGGGCCCTTTGTGACCCCGGGGTTTAGGAAGGGCCGCTGCACAGCTCAGTCCTCACTGCATGAGCCCCTGGCCTCGTGCTCAGGGGCTGGTTTATCCCCATTGCTCCCCAGGGATGAGCTTGTGCCTTGGAAGAGGTGCGGGTGAGGAGCTGTGCTCACCTCCGGAGGACAGCTAAGGAGGGTAATGCAAACGAAGGGTAAAGCCAGGCACTTAATTCATCAGCTCAGGACCTTTCACAGCGCTGCGCTGCTCATCATAGAACCATAGAACCATGGAATGGTTTGGGTTGGAAAGGACCTTAGGATCATCCAGGTCCAGCCTGCTGCTCATGCTCCTTCTGGTGCAGCCCCGCACATGGGTGGTTTCTGGGCTCAGGTGCACACTGCCAGCTCACATTCAGTTTCTCATCAACCAACAGCCCGAGTTCTTCTCAGGGATGCTCTGGATCACTCCTCTGCCCGACCTGTAGCTGTGTTATCCCATGCACCCCAAAACCTGCAGGGCAGCATGGGCCGTACCATCTCCTTTCAGCTCCTCTCCAGGCACTGGGCAGGCTCCGGTGGGAGATGCTCCTGCTCTCACCCTCCTCTCCCAACTGCTTGAAGACCTGCAGAAGATGCAGAAGAGGTCATCGGGGTTCAGCATTCCCAGAAATGGGGCTTGAGGGTTACACTGAGGCATCTAAACAAACCTGCAGCCTCATTGCTCCAGCCAGCGCTGGCTTCAATTGCGCTGCAGGGACCGTCACAAGCCACTGGGTGGACCAGGATCCTGCGAGATGCTGCTGGGCCCCGTGCGAGAGCTGCGAGGTCTCGGTGCTGGCTGGAGCCTGAGCCATTCTGTGCGTATATCTATACACACACTTCATCGATGTACGTATTGAAATATAGTTTATAGATGGATATAGAAAAGTGCATTTGGATTTGTCTTTTCAGGTGGTTGAGTCAGGCTGGTTCAGGTTGTGTTGCATTGCAGCGGCTCAGGCTTGGCATGACCGGCTGGGTCTAATCCTGCTCTTTTGGAGCTACTGCAGGGCTGGGAGTGAAGGGAACTGCTCGAGCCATCACGAGCTGGGTCATGGGGGTCTTTCAGGGGGAGGAAACAGCAGCAAACTGCTGTCTGCCATCACCTGAGGGCTGCTCGCGTGGGTTCGGGGCTGGATGGGAGTCATTTGCAGTGATTGCTTTCCCGAGCGCTCTATAATAAAGCAAATCATTTAGCAAGAAAAACCCAACATGTTTTGCTAACGGCAAACTCGGATGCGGGGTCAGGTTCTGGGAATCAAATTGCCCCTGAGTGCTGCTGCCTCCCCCTCAGCCAACAGCCACCCATCCCGAGTAAAGAGCAACCTCCCTTTACCCTCAGCTCTGCTCCCTGCAGCTTCAGGGTCAGGAATCAGAACCCAGAAGAGCCTTTACATTAATCCTGCAATTCAGATGCTTCTCCCATCTCTCGCCCTTTGTGCCTGTGCAGCATCTCGATGAGCAGAGCAATGCAGGGCTGGTGTCAGCATCCACCAATGGTCCATGGTAGTGGCTAAACTGGGATGAGGAGAGAGGCAGCTGCCGAGGATGCCACTAATCCCTCCTTGATTTACTGCTGTGGCAGGGAAAGCCACCAAGAGGCTTGTTCTCCTGTTCAACTTAACCAGGGGGAGCACAGCACCTCCTGAGCGCTGCCATTGGGATTTGCTTTGCTCTCTCATCCAGCTGGTAACACCTTCCCTCGCCACAGAGCCCATCACCCCTTGTCCTATCGCCGCAGTCCCTGATGAAGAGTCCCTCTCCAGCATCCTTGTAGCCCCCTTCAGGCACTGGAAGCTGCTCTGAGGTCTCCACACAGCTGCTCTTCTCCAGGCTGAGCAGCCCCAGTGTTCTCAGCCTGGCTCCATACGGAAGCTGCTCCAGCCCCTGAGCATCCTTGTGGCCCTAAATGATCCCAAAAGCCACCCACACGGGTGGCATCAGAATGGTCCTGAAAGGCCTGGGACAGCCCTGGGGTGTTCCCGAGGGGATGCAGGTGCCAAGGGACTGCTCTGATGGGGATGTTGTCAGCTTCAATGGGACCAACTCTGAGCTGGTGGGAACTGCTGTCAGGACTGACCGTCTGCCTGCGGTGCCCATTTAGCCTCATCCATGGAGGTTAAAGCTCTTGTGCAGTGAGATCCTTCTGCAAAGCAAACCCACAAAGGCAGGAGGGTGCTTGTCCTGGTGGGGAGCACCCCAAAGCGCACCCCAACCCCTAGAGAAGCCAAAGGGTTAAGCTGGCATCTGCCTGAAAGACGTCCCACCCCAGGAGCATCAGTGCCGAGGTGATGCTCACGTGCTTGCACCCGCTGCCCCTCTGCCTCCAGCCACATCGCTGGGGGTCTCCCCACTGTCCTCCAGCTCCTTGGGACCAGTGTGGGGCAGGAGGGGACTGAGCTGCTCGGGGGCAGCGGGGGGATGCTGTGACAGCTGAGAAATGAGCACCAGGCAGCGAGAGGAGTTTCTGAAAGGAGAAGAGGAATCTGCCTTGAATGGAGAGGATTTTAGCACCTAGGGCTGAGCCAATAAACCTCTGCCATCCCCATCCGAGTGGGAATTGTTTGCACACGCTCCGGGAGCTGCTTAAAGCAGGCGGGAGATGGAGAGTGAATAGGAGCAAGGATGATGGGGGGAGAACCCCCTTCACCTGGTGAGCCCGTGAGCAGATAGATCCCTATAGCACTGCCAGGACCCCACGGGGGGCAGCAGTGGGGAAGGTGCCCCAGAAGATGCTCTGTCCTGCTGCCCCACAGCCTGGGGCTGGCAGCGCTTCTGCAGCTCAGCATCCCTGAGGTCCGTCCCAGTGACACGGTGGGACCATGGAGACGTCCAGTCCCAAGGGAGGGATCACAGCACTTCTCCTCTGCTGCTGTCTGCTCAGCTCTGCGCGGGCTCTGGTAAGTCTGCATGCTCCTATGGGCTCCTCTGGTCCTCTCCTGGCTTGAACCCCTGCTGGCTGTGCATCCCGCCCCAGCTGCACATCCCACCCCACAGAGCTGCTGGGCAGGAGGGGAGGGAGAGCATCTCTGCTCCTGCTAAAGCTTCCACAGCCATGGAGACACCACAACGGGGTAATTTTCCCATTGCTTGGATGCATCCAGGGCCGGGTTCGCTGCCTCAGAGGCACTGGGGGAACAGAAGGGGGGGGGGGGGTGTGTGATTTATAGTCAGCTCTTGCTGATGGACCCCCAGGACCCCCAGTCCTGCTCAGTGCCCCCCACCAGCAACAGACACTGCCTTGAAGAGCATGGATGGGACCTCAGGGTCTCCTCTGTGGGGCAGGATTTGACCATGGGCAGTCCAGCAGCCAACGTGAACCCCCTGCATCCCGACTCCTCTGTGCTTCCAAAGCTGCAGCCCTGTGTGGGCAATGGGGACATCCAGCCCCACCGGTGGGGTGGGCAAGAAGCCCCACACCACCCATGTCCATGTGTTTCTCAGTGGACCATGGACAGGGTGAGGGGGGCTCGTGGTCAGCTTCAGCCTTGCAAGAGGGAAGAACAAGAGCAGGAGGCTTTTCTCTTCCCCACCATCGTGTTTGAGCCTACTCAAAGCCACACAAACACACGAGGGTTGGGAGAGCATCCATCAGCTTTGCCTGCCAGGGCATTCATGTTCCATGTGTCCTGGCTTCCCTGCCTGCCTTTGCCTCACTTCTAACCCTGAGGTTGGTCCTGCTCCATGCTGTGAGTCAGTGGCTGAGAGCAGCAAAGGCCAGCAGAGCACCAGCCCCGTGCCAGGAGGTTCCTGGAGCATCCCTGGAGCCCCCTGCCAGGCTGCTGGAGGTGGCATCACATCAGCCTTGTCCTGGCAGGTGGACCCCGACGATGTTCTCACAAAGGAAGAGCAGATCTACCTGCTGGTGGAAGCCAAGGAGAGGTGTCAGAGGGACATAAAAGCCCAGCTGGAGATGATCCAAGGTAGCGCCCATCCCTGCGCGTGGGTCAGCCGGCCCCAGCACACACCGTGGGCAATGCTGTTCCCTCGGACGGGAGAGCATGGAGCTTGAGGGTTTGGGGAGATCCTGGCAGCCTGGCTGCAATTGGGTGCTGCTCACACAATCCCAGCCTGCTTTGGGTTGGAAGGGACCTTAAAGCTCACCCAGCTCCGACCCCTGCCGTGGGCAGGGACCCCTTCCATAGAGCAGCTTGCTCCAAGCCCTGCAGGCCGGGGCGCTGCTGGCAGCGCGTTTCCCTTGGGGGAGCTGGAGGATGCTGGGTCCCTGTTCGGAGGTGGGAGCTGCCTCCTTGCTCTTTGACCAGACACCAGCTGCCTTCCAGAGTGGGATGGGATCATCTGCTGGCCAAAGGGCTCCCCCAGCCAGGAGGTGTCGGTGCCCTGCCCCGACTACATCTACGACTTCAACCATCAAGGTAAGAGCTTGGACCCGAGCAGGGAGAGCCCCTCAGCACCCCCCACCAGCAGGGATGTGCTTCCCTCGGGTCCGTCTGTCACCACAGCGCCCATCGCCCTTCCCAGGTCATGCCTACCGGTACTGCAGCTCCTCGGGGACCTGGGCCATGGCTCTCAGCATCAACAAGACCTGGGCCAACTACACCGAGTGCGCTCTGCTCTTCTCCTCCGAGAGCCGGAGCCGTGAGAAGGTGACTTCGCTCCCTGGGAATAGGGCTTGGGAGAGTTCGAGGCCAGCTTGGATGGGGCTTGGGGCAGGCTGCTCTGGTGTGAGGTGTCCCTGCGCGTGGAACGGGGTGAGCTTTAAGGTCCCTTCCACCCCAAACCATTCCATGGCTCTGTGATTCCAGGAGGTGTTTGACCGCCTGCACCTGATGTACACCATCGGCTACTCCATCTCCCTGGCCTCCCTCACTGTTGCAGTCTGCATCCTGTCGTACTTCAAGTAAGGAGAAGCCAAAACCTCATCCCCATGAGAGAGAGCCCTCCTCTCCCGAGAACCCTCCTCTCTGCACACACAACCCTCTGATGGGAACGGGAACCGGCCCCAAACCCCAGCCCAAAGCACCCCCAGTATGACCAGTTCCACCCTGCTATTGAGGCTGTGGATGCCCCATGTGCCTCCAGGTCTGTTTTCTGTGCCCATGGGAGGGCTGACACCTTGGAGCTCACCATGTCCCCCATGCAATGAGCTCGTTGGGCAGCTGGGGCTGGGCTCGTGTCACATCCCTTCTCCATAGGCGCCTGCACTGCACACGCAACTACATCCACGTCCACCTCTTCGCCTCCTTCATCTGCCGGGCCGTGAGCATCTTCGTGAAGGACACAGTGCTCTACTCGGGCACCGTGGGCACGGAGATGGAGAAGATGCGGGAGGAGGACTTCAGGGCAGAAATGGGTCCTTCCCCAGGACATTGGAGCCACCTGGCAAGTGTGGAGGCAGGATCAGGGGGAAAGGGGATGGAAGGTGCAAGGGGATGTGGGGGGATGCTCCCAGCTCGGGGCTGCGCTGCTCAGGGGAGGGATGAAGGGCAACCTGCAGCTCTGCCCACCCTGGTGCCACAGCAGGCAAAGGACTTCAGTGTGGCCTGGTTTGGGAAGCACCTTTCCTATGGGAGATGTAGAGCCACGGCGCTGGAACAGCCCAGGGGAGATGGGCACAGCCTGGGGTTTGCTGGTCAGGTTTTGCTTTCAGGGCACAGCCTGATATGGGCACTTCCCTGCCTCCGTGTCCACAGGTGGGCTGCAAGGTGGCGGTGACTCTCTTCCTCTATTTTCTGGCCACAAACCACTACTGGATCCTAGTGGAAGGGCTCTACCTGCATAGCCTGATCTTCATGGCCTTCCTCTCCAACAAGAGCTACCTGTGGGTCCTCATCATCATTGGCTGGGGTAAGCATGGACCCCAGAGCTGAGAGCAGCTGGGAGCTGTGGCATCACAGTGGCACAGGATGCCCAAGGCAGGGCAGTGGGATGCAGACCAGACCTGTGCTGGTCTGCAAAGGTGATGCTTCATCCCTGCTCCTCACCGTGCTTCCTGCCCCTCCAGGTCTCCCTGCTGTGTTTGTGTCCATCTGGGCCAGCGTCAGGGCCTCCCTGGCTGATACACAGTACGTGGGTCCACCTCCAACAGCCCTTTGGGGAGGGGAAGGCTGGTGGCAAATGCCAGCAGAATGAACTGAGCAGGAAGAGCGAGAGGAGTGAGCACACTGTGAGGCTTGTCCATCAAACTGGCAGGGACCCAGAGAAACAATGGCTGTAGCGTGGCTGCTGTTGGGTCAAGCCTTACACAAAGGGAGTGAAGGGAGGATGGGGATGTTGGTTATGGGGTAAAGAGAGCCATCAGCTGGCAATGTTCCCGGCCAGGTTCCTCCAGGATGTTTCTTTCTGGGTGTCTCCAGGTGCTGGGATCTCAGCGCAGGGAACATGAAGTGGATTTATCAGGTCCCCATCTTGGCCGCCATTGTGGTAAGAATCCCATGGCTGAATCCCCCAATCCCTTTTGGGGTAGGGGCTGGATAGAGGCCCAGAGCTGTTCGCTTGTGGTCCCTGAGGTTGTGCCTGCAGCCCCTCCGGCACGCGGCGACGCAGAGGGATGCAGGGACACCGCTCCCTGCCCACAGCATCACCTCCGCTCACCCACAGCTGCCTCTCCTCGTGCCGGGGGGCTGCTGGGGCAGGCCCACGCTGGCTGTGGGCAATAGAAGCACAGTGGGGGGCTGTTGGCAGGTGAACTTCTTCCTCTTCCTCAACATCGTCCGGGTTCTGGCCTCCAAGCTCTGGGAGACGCACGCGGGGAAGCTGGACCCCCGGCAGCAGTACAGGCGAGCGCTGGAACCGCAGCCCCTGCCCCTGCCCCGGTGCGGCTCCGCCGCTGCCTCTCAGGCTGATTCTGGGAGCATTTCTCCTCTCAGGAAGCTGCTCAAGTCCACGCTGGTGCTGATGCCCCTTTTCGGGGTCCATTATGTGGTGTTCATGGCCATGCCCTACACCGAAGTCTCCGGGGTCCTGTGGCAGATCCAGATGCATTACGAGATGCTCTTTAACTCCTCTCAGGTATTCCGAACACCCAGCAGTGCTCATCCCAGGAGCGGGGAGGCACACGTGGGGTGGCCCAGCTCAAACCTCACCTCTGTCTCTTTTGGCAGGGTTTCTTTGTGGCTTTTATCTACTGCTTTTGCAACGGGGAGGTAAGTTGGAAGCGTGAGCTCCCTGGCGCAGCCTCTTTGGGGCTGGGGAAGTCAACCTGGAACCCCCAGGCTGGGAAAAAGCTTGGATCCATCCCTCTCGGTAGGATTTGATTTTAGGCTCCCTAACGGAGCAGTGTGCTCCAGTGGAAGGGGTCCCTGCCCGTGGCAGGGGGTTGGAGCTGGATGAGCTTTAAGGTCCCTTCCAACCCAAACCAGGCTGGGATTTGGAAGGGGAGGAATTCCTTGGGGAAGGAACAGACAGCAGCAGCCACCTCTGATCTCTCCCTCAGGTGCAGGCAGAGATCAAGAAAGCCCATTTCCGGAGGAGCTTGGCGCTGGACTTCAAGCAGAAGGCTCGTGCCACCAGCGCAGTGGGGAGCTACTGCTATGGGGGGCTGAGCTCCCACCCCACCACCAGCTTCAGCACCAGCCTGGTGGGGCGAGGAGCAGGGAGCACCCAGCAGCGGGGGCTGCTGCTGCCGGCCCGGGCCAGCCTCCCGGGCTGTATCCCCAGCTCCTTCGCCTCCAATAACTTTGTGCCCTGTGTGACCCAGGAGATGAGGCAGAGACCTGGGGGGGGAACCACAGGGGATCCAACAGACCTGGATCAGGGTCACCCCAACCTCACCAAAATGCTGGAGACGATGCTGTGAAGCGAACGGAGGGTTTCCCATCTGGGCATCCAGCTGTGACTGGGAAGATGCTGATCCTCACACTTTTATGCTTGCATGGAGAGCTGAGATAGGGAACAATCCAGTTCCCTTCCCTCTCAGGCAGTGTGCAAAGGCACCATGTGGCTCTACCTACCTGGCCTGTAAAGGAGCAGCTGGTTCAGAACCTCATTTCCTTCCACACACCAGTGACTGATGTACGTGATGTCTGTGCATGCAAAGCCTTGAATCATCCCCAGGAAACACCTCAACGGTCCAGAAGGTGACTTCAGCTCCAGTGTGTATAAAGCTGATTCAACGAGCCCATAGTCTGACTCCCCAGTGTAGCACCTACATCGCACAGCCTGGTGCTGTGTAGAGCTGTTCTGCAGCTCATCCTGCCCTTAACTGCATCCTTGTGCAGCTTGCAGCCATGGTAAAGCAGGAACAGGGAGCATGAGGATACTGCAGCAGATCCCAGCATCCACTGGGATCAATGGGCTCAGGCACCAGGCCAAGCTGCATGGGCTGGGATGGGCACAGTGCAATGCTGGGTCCACCCTTGGCTTTCCAGCACCATCATCCATGAACACATGGGCTACTGCATGCGAAAGGCTCAGCCCTCTGGTCTTGAAAGTGAATGAAGACATGGTCTGTGTGGCCTGCTCCCATCCCTGAACTCCATCAGGGACTTGGTGGTCGCTGGAGGGCAGCGGAGGGTGCCAAGGGCTGGAAGCACATCCATGGTGGCAGCAGCCAGATCCTGGCTTCTTCTCTGCTGCACTGTGCTGCCCGAAGAGCTCTTCACCTGATGGGTAAAGACATTCCAGTGGGGCTTGCACTGCCCAGCCCAGCTAATTCCACCGGATCACAGGGGAGGGGAGGATTTCCCCAGTTGGAAATGGACATGTGTATGTGTTAACATTAAACAGTGTTGGTGGCAGCACGGGGTTTCCTTTCCTACCTGCTCTAATGAGGCAGTCTCTCAAGGCAGTGAAGGTGTGCATCCTTCTGTGCATTCACACATCTCCCAGTGGAAAGCTACGAGGCAAAGGGTTTGCCACAAGGACTGGCAAACTCTGGAGGAAGGGAAGGGCTCCAGGGCCCAGTCGGGCACATCCACACCACCTACAACGGGGCAGAGGCAGGGCTGGCTGGTGGCAGGGGACAAAAGGGGGTGGCTGATGCACAGCCACAGAAGCAGAAACCCGCCCTGAGCTTCCTGCAGTTGTCTGCTCAGCTCTTGTCTCTTTAGAAGCAAGCAGCACGACCTGCACTGCAGGAGGGTCTCCTTCCAGGCATGCTGCTCACACTGCTACCTTGTGCCGTGGAGACAGAATCAGCCCTCTGATGTATCTGGCAGGGACCTGTGAACTGACATTTATAGCTCTTGGTCAGTGATCAGTATTTACTCATCCAAGTCTCAGGAGGCCTCTGGCAGCTGAGAAAGGGGTGAGGAATTTCAATAATCCTATTGAAGAGCAGAGGGATGTGTTAAAAAGAAAGGGGGAAACCCAAGGACATGCCATGTCCAGGGCCCGTTCCCATGGGCAGCCATTCAGGAAGGCAGGAGCAGATGGAAGCTTTAAACTACGGAGCTGTTTCTATCTTGTTTTAAAACTCAGATCTTTAATTGTGCAGAGTGATAAACCTCAAGTGTGAGAAAGGAAGGGGAATGGCCTAGAAACGTGGAGAGGGGCTTTGCACAAGGGCCTGTAGGGACAGGCCAAGGGGAATGGCTTTAACCTGCCAGAGGGGAGACTGAGATGAGCTCTTAGGCAGAAGTTCTTTTGTTGGAAGGTCCCTTCCAACCCAAAACACTCTGGGACTGCATGGATGCAACAGCATCTAAACCCCTGCCACATCTGCCCTGGAACACACTTGTCTTAATACTGAATATGCAGAGCTCAAACCAGTGCAATGAGGTTTCTGCCCAGACCATAATGAGAGAACTCAAGTGGAAGCTGTTTCAAACAACCCCAACAGATTAGAACCAGTGAAGGGGCCCAAATGAAGTAGTACACATGCAGGTCACATCACAAAACTGCTGCCAAGTTCTCTAATGGCCCCAGGGAAGGCTGGGATGAGCACCATGCCCTTCCCACTTGTAAAATGAAGGGGAAAAATCTCTTCCCCAGCAGGCTTTGAAGCTAAAATAGGGTTGGCAAAAGTTTGGGGTCAAAGATACTGCAAAACCCCCCACAGGAATTCTTTTATCAACCACAATCCATCAATTCTGGTGAAAGAAAGGGACAGAGTGGATGGGGATGCAGACACCAGACACCACCCAAACACCATTATAGCCAGAGGAGAATAAAAAGCAGGTGCTCAATAGCTTTGAACCAGTAATAAAACATTTACTAGAGCAAGCAGAAAGTAAATGCACAGCTGATAAAGAAAACATCACAATGTCACCAAAACCTGACAGATTCCAACCCTTCTTTCAGTAGAAACAAGACAGGGGTGGGTGCTGCCATGTTTCAACAAAAGATTTCCTGCCTTACCTTTATGGTGCCAACAAAGAGTTAAAAAAGGGATAATACACACAAGGAGTTAAAAACTGTCAAGCAGGATTTTACAGTTTTAACTACATGTGTCCAATATGGGGCGAGAGCCGAGCTGTTCCACTTCATCAATCGCTTCTCAGGTTCTCCCTGAAGGCTTCTGAGAGCAGCAGGTCCCTGAATTACTGAGGGAAGCCTCTTCACTGAGCTATACTGCATGGGGGGCACCAGCCTTGGAGTAGTGTGGCTGTATTGGATTCCCTTTTTTGTCTTTAATTTGAAGAAAGCACTCAACCCTCTCATAACAGAGGGTGCACAGGCACAGCAGAGAGCCAAGTTTGCTATGCAGGCTTCCATCAACGTGAAGGGTTGCAGGAGAGAAGAGGTTCTTTAGAAGAATGAAAGACCTGGGCAGTGGGGTTGGGATTGATGTACTGACCACAGCCAAGCCAAGGGAGTCCAGCCTGCACTAGAGGTGAATTTGGGGTTTGCTGGGCTGGAGAAGGAGCCTTTGAACAGCTTCTTAAAAAAACAAAAAACAAGGAAAATCAGCTTCATCCCACCTTCAGCAATGCAAATTGATGGATCCTTACGTGATGGGATGTAAGGGGCAACCTGGAGGCCAAATTATGTAGGGATAATATGGGAAAACAAGAGGCTGGGGAAGAACTTACCACACTGAACACACTGCCGAGAGAGCACTGTTTACCAGGTGGGTCCTGAGCATCTCTAGCTGTTACTTTTTAAGTGTGAATGCTGGTTAAGAAAAGGACTACTTTATACTTGTAGGGACAACAGTTTCTTAATGTTCCAAGGCCATGAAACAGCTTCTTTCTTGGCAAGATCTGTTTAACTCCAGCAGTCACTTGAGCACTGAATGTTTAAAGCAGAACCCAGGGAGCTTTACCAAAATGATTTCTCTTGCACTAAAGCACTGTGTGTACACATCATTAGAGAGAAGCTGTTTGCAGATGTACCGGCCCAGACTTGCACGGGGAGTGTAGTTCGTATGGTTTCCTTCTCCTCCCCCAGCATCTCAACCACCACTTACCAAAACCCCCCCCCCAAAATCCTCTGGCAAAAGGCAACACCACCTGCAGGGACCCCATGCTGGGGCAACACCAGCTTTTAACTGTCCCACCGGCTCTTCTTCCGCTTTGGGGGCTCTGGGACAGCAAACCCATCTGTTTTGTTGTCTCGGTTGGCGGCCTCCTTCCTGTTGTCACCATTCCTGTTCTCGTTGTTCCTCCCCTCGCTGCTGTTCCTGCTGTCACCGTTATTGCGGTTCCCAGCACCCACGTCAGTGAAGTGCCGGCTCTCCCCGTGGCGATGGTTGTCGCCGTGGCGGCTCTCTCCGTGGCGGTAAACGTCACTGTGGCGACCAGCTCCTTCCCCGTGGCGCTGCACGTCGTTGTAGCGACCACCCCCCTCTCCACGGCGCGGGGCTTCGTTGTGCCGACCGGGCCGGCTGTCGTTGTACCGTTCCCTGACCACGGCACCGCCGCCACCGCCGCCGCCACCACCACCACCAGTGGTGGCAACACCGGTACCGCCGCCGCCCTCTCGACTGTTGGTGCTGGCACTTGTGTTGTTGAAGCCCTGTCCCCCGACGCTTGGGAAGGTGGGAACGCTACTCAAACTCCCCGTGCTGGTGAAGCCTGGCACACCCTTTGCTGCTGCGGTGGCTGCAAGTGGGCTCTCAGGGCTTGCAGTGTTTTGCTGGGCTGAACTCGTCGGTACCGAGTTCAAGCTCCCGGCGCTGGTCCAGCCACTTGCCCCAGCAGCAGAGCTACCAGTCTTTTGATTGTTTAAGCTTGCAGCAACAAAGTGGCTCTTGTACTGGGACTGACAGAAAGAGGCAGGGAGAAAGAAACAAGAGAGCATGTTTGCCTTGGTGCTGCAGCACAAACCACACAGTCGTCATGCACACACAAGCCCATCTTGAATTCTGGGGAACTCCTAGGAAAGAGTTCCTATAAAGAGTCAGTCTTGGAGTGATTACACTCCTGCTGTGCTTAGAAACACAGAATTACTAACAGGCATCTGCTACCAAACCACAGAAACAAGGGGACTGCTATGTTTTGGGGTTCATTTTCACACTGAAGAGAAAGAGTTTCTCTGTTCCCCATTCCTTTTGACTGCAATTACACTATTGCTGCTAAGCAGTCTAAACAGGCTCAAGCCTAGGAGCAGGATCCACAAGGGAAAGACGGCAAAGAGGCTGCTGATAACAAAGCTTGGCAAATTAACCTTGTGCAGATGTGTTCAGCCCCACCTGCAGACTCATTCTGCCACTCTGGACTGCAATGCTGAGCACATACTCCAAGCAGAGGAGACGCGGCCGCAGCTACAACTGCCAAACTCAACTGCCCTGAAACCAACAGGGTTTCTGCATTTACAGGGGAGAAACAATGTGGTTGCCTTGAATCATTAGTAAAGTTTTTCCATGATATGTCCTATCCTCTTCAGTTTGAACTTGGAGTACAAGTGCCGGAACCTACCTGAAAAGCTGCTTTCATTGCTGTAAGCCTGTCTCCCATTGCCCCAGTGGATGGCTTGTACGCCTCGTAGTTACTCATCACGCTGTTGTTGTTTCCACGGTCCTATGCAAAAAGACAAAGGGCAACTGGAGAGGTTCATCCAAAACACACTTCCAGGTCAATCATCCTCTGAGCCGACGGCGGCTCTGCACTCAGTAAGTATGTCTGCTAAGGATGAGAAACTTCTGGGGAGCACTGAGCAGCAAAGCTCTTTGCCCCATGACCTGGAGGGCAATGACAGGCTGCTCTAAGGTCTCCACACAACAATATAACCTCACTTCCCAGCTCCTTGCAGTACAAGCAAAAGCAAAACGCAACCAAATGAAGATTTTCACAGAGCTCATAGCCAAGACAAGGTGGAAAAGAAGTCATAGAAGCTGTGACTTGTGGAGAGATGCAGGACACGATGTGTTAAACTCTGTCCCCACGCACATTGGTCATAAGCTGGTTTCCTACCACGGACATACAATAGTACAGGTTCCCAATGCTGCAAGATCTTTTGCTGCCAAGAATCTGCCTGGAAATGGTTTTTGAAGTAATTTATTAGCATTTATTTTGCACTGGCAGTCTATTTTGGGAAGGATGTCCAAACCTTCTGGGCAGCTCTTGAAAAGAGAGTAACACCACAGGGGCAGTTTCACTTGGGATGTTTCTGATACTAACTCTAGAAGACTCTGAGCTATGAAAACCTCTGAAAGCAGAGGCTATACTCCAGAACTAAGATTTTTTACATTAAAGACTTGCCAATACTGAGTGTAAAAGTTCCAAGAATCTGCAACCAACTTCTTCAGCATCTCTACTTACAGAGTTTTCTGATCCCAGACCAGGACGTTCACGGTATCCTAAGCCACCACCACCAATATTCAGCTTCTTGCCTTTTCCTCCTTTGAAACGTGATTTTCGAAACCATGGATTCTGTACAAGAGAAGGACAAATCTCAATACAAGGAATAAGAAGCTTCATAAATGCCTTTGCTCTCTTGCAGCTCCACAAGGCAGCAAAAGACAAGAACTCTGAGAGCCGACAGTGGCACAAGCACAATTGCTTCAGCTGTCACACCTATATATAGTGAGCCTGCCAGGCAGCCCTGCCAAGCAGGTACACAACGATCAAGCAACAACCATTTCACAGAGTGAATGTCTCTGTAATTATGTTCTAGTTTAGCTTTCAACTAAGCTGCATTGCCCAGGTGCCTGCCATAAATCCATATTGAAAATCCAACTGTAATGAGATACTGGGGCTGGAGTGCTCTGCTGGCATCAGCCAGATCGCAACTCCTAATTTCACAGGCAGTGCCGGACCCCAGAATAGATTACATGCTGCATTCCAAAACCTTCATGTCTTCATGGAGTCTTTCAAATGCCATTAAGAACACTAGAAAGCCTACTCAAAAAGAGGATAGACCACCAAAAAGTCACTGCTAACACATGATGGAGCCAGAAACAAGTCCCTGAGCTCCTGATTTTGTGCCAATCACGAAGGGAGCCTTGCACTACTCAAGAAGCTTTCCTTGTTCATACCTGCATTGCTAAATCCAACAGTTCCTTGGAAACATGCTGATTAGCCCCTTCTAGGTTCCTGACAAGATCACCAGCGAAGTTACTGTCTTTGGGAGTCAGCAGAGTGTAGGCAACTCCCTTCTCGCCCGCTCTGCCGGTGCGACCGATCCGATGGGTGTGGGTATCTATGTCTCGAGCCACGTCGTAGTTGATGACAGTCTTAATGGAAGGAATATCTAACCCACGAGCTGTAATAAAAGGCAACATAGCGGGAGGTGTGATGATCCCAAATTAACTCAAAGCAATCCCATTCATACCAGCATATTACTTCATTCTGCTCCAGCATACAAAAGGAGTTTGCACGGGAACACACACCACATAAGACACTCTTCACAGGCTAAAACTCCCAAGTGTAGCAGTATCTCCTCTAACAGTAGTAAAAGTTCCACTGATTCCCTGGGTCCGCAGGGTTAGGGATGGAAAAGACCTCTTTATATGACTGTTTTGCCACTGAAGAGAGAGGGATTTATTAAAGAACACTGAAATTCACTCTTTGGTCAGCTAAACATCTGGGTGCAAAAGCTCTTCTAGAGAAGGCTTCAAGCGCGTTCATCTCTTCTTCATTCAAGCACGCATAATGTGTCAGCTGATTAACAAAGAGCAACTACTTCCTTAAGAAACTGCTTTTTTTCTTTCTGTATAGTACAAACTGTCAGATTGTAATAGAAACATCATCAGAAGACTTCAAAAATAATCCCCCCTGCTAACACTGTGTACACCTGAAAAACATCAGAAACACAGTGCCCAGCATGGGCAGAAGCCAACCTTGTTGCTTTCCACTGACGTGTGTTGGCCTTGCTGCCCGTATCCACAACTTGTAGGAGCTACTGCTTCGTAGAACATCACCTACCTGCCACATCAGTAGCTACCAGTATCGGGATCCCCTTCTTCTTAAATTCTGAAATGACTTTATTCCTCTCACTCTGGTCCATGTCACCATGAAGCAGTCCCAAGTTATGATCCTCCTGCTTGAGGTTATTGGCCAACTCTTCTGCATTTGCCTTCTTGGTGACAAACAGGAGAACACTGCCAGAAGACGTGAACTCCACGAGGCGTCGAGTCAGCCAGTTCCACTTGCTAGGGCCAGAGGGGAAAATCTCCACAATTTGAGTAACATCTTCATTGGCCTAAGGGAGGAAATCAGACAAGATGTACTGCAGGACAGGAAGGACAGTGTGGCAAACAAATGCAGAATGAAATGAGGAATTTCAACTACATGTGAGAAGAAACAGTGGAGAAACAGGCGAACAAAATCCTTCGGAAGAGATGTTAGCTCTTGTCTAACTGCTGGCCACTTCTTTTTCTCAGTTTAGATAAGGCAGAGGTTAAGCCTGAGAGATGCAAAGTGCAGTCTTTGACATGATGCAGTTTAGCACCTTACTGACCTAAAGGTGGGTACTTGCAATTCAGGTGTTCTTGGGACAGATGCTATTAACATCTGAAAAGTAAGAGCAGGTCCAAGATGCAAAGGATGCTCATCAAGTAAGAGTTACTCACGTGGCCATCAGAGAAAGTACTCCTGCAAGCTGTGACTTGCCATGGGATCAGGAAGGGGGGAGGCATAACCAGACTCCCTATACACTCTGTACTGCAAGTAACACAAGTTTCTCTAAAAGATTTCATCTTTACACATTTAAATATGCATTATTTCAAGAATGATGCTCTCAGAGTAATAATTTAGATCAGGGAATAGAAACCCTCTGATTGAGCTGGGAAAGCTGCTGCTTTTCTTAAGCAAAACATAGGAAAAACAGTTTCCCAGAAGGAAGGGCCTTCATGTAGCCATTAATTTGTTGGTAATGAAGGGACAGGTCAACATTCCTGATTGAGAAAAAGTAAAAATCAGAGAGATGGTTAAAAGAAAAGTGTTCTGAAGGTCACCTTGTGAAATTTCTCAATAGTTTTCATGTATCAGAAGCAAAGTTTCTTCACAGCAAGTATACATCTGCTGCTTTATCAGCTTACTACCAAATCCCTCTCCCACTAATAGATCAGCTGCTACTGTCAAGCAAGCCTAGAATCAACATTCTCATGTGAACCAACTGAAAGACATTACAGTCTGAGATCCAAAGCCTTCACTGCAAAAGCTGCAATTGCTTGATTTATACTTTTGAGACAAAAGAAAAGGATATACCCATTGATCCAGCCTAATAAAATCAATCCCTTCATTAATGTTGCTCCACTCCTTGATGAAACCTCCCATCATTACAAGGTTCAGAAAGGTCAATACCAAACACCAACCTTTACTATTATTTGTTAAGCATAAAGTAGTTACTATTCAAGAATGACTACTGCAGTTTAACTTCAATTTCAGACAAGAGGAGCAGAAGGCTTCGTTTCTCTGCTTGATTCAGAAGTATCATGGAATTACCTCTCCAATGTCTCCCTGCACAACTCGGATGGGGTCGATCAGAATATCCCGGGCCAATTTCTCAATCTTCTTACGGAAAGTGGCACTGAACAAGAGGGCTGAAAGAGAAACAGCATTTGAACTCCTTGAAAAAAACAGCTTCCTTTCAGAACTGTGGGCACAAAGCCTGTCAATGAGGACCTGCAGGACTGTACCAGATGTCAGGGATCTGAAGCTGTCAGTCTGTTTTACCAGTTCTAATGAAAATTATCCACTACTAGAATCCCTCAAAGTGCAAACACATTTCATGGCACCAGAAGTAAGATGTTAGTAATATGTGGCACTGCTGTAAACTTGCTTTCACAGCAGCTTAGAACATGGGCTCTCAAAGCATATGAACATTCACTCAGCTGATCATCTTTTCTCTGAGTGAAGTGTGCAGAGGGGTTACAGACTGATGAACCGTGTGGTTCAGTGCCCACACTTCACAAGTGCTCCCTCCCAACAGCCCCCACAGAGAATAATACCAGTGGACTTTTGAGACAGTCTCATTGTGTGGCTGTGTCTAGCACAGGAAATCCCAGCTCTGTTCCAGTCCTAACTGGCAGCCACCAGCCTCCTTTGACTCTCAGGAGTTTACTTTGAGACACGCTTCTACTTACTCTGCCTGTCAGGACGGACGTGGTTTGCGATGGATCTGACCTGATATTCTGGAAAGGAGAGGAAAAACCCTATGGTCAACATTTTGTGCTCATTGATGAGTAGAATAACTCAAAATGCAACTTCTTTCATGCAATCTGAAGTGCCCAAAAGTAATTCAAGCAACTCTAAGATAAAAATCAAGGGGTTTGAACTTCAGCATCAATAGGACTTTGCTGATCTCTTAACAGCAACAGATATTAGACCTTTAAATATGAGCTTTATCTATAAAGCATTTGCTTAATGTATTTACAGATACATGGAGCTACAGGAGTTACAAACTGTCCTACAAAGCTGGGAACTGGACACTGCTGCTTTTCAAAATAGGGACCTTTGTTCATTACATACCAAACCCCATATCAAACATTCTGTCAGCTTCATCAAACACAAGATAAGTGACTCTTTGAAGGTTTGTAGCTTTCTTTTTCACATGATCAATCAAACGACCCTATCAAAAAACAAAAGAAACAAGTTTTTAAAGCGTGTTTAAGAAGCTCTTTCCTTTCCTTCAACCATGAGTTGCTCAGTTTTGTCCAAGTTCACAAATAGTTTCTGCAATAAGCAAAGCCAGACGACAACTGTGCTCATTCAAATCCCTGGTTCAGCATGAACACCTGTTCTGATTCAGTGTTTCAGCCCTTCACAGGCTTGAAACTGATTCAGGAAGATGGCACTCAATTTCATTACACTCTGGGTATTTTCTTCATGAATTTAAGGCTCAGCAAGCAGAAGCTGGTACCATGCACAACTGACACTGATTCAAGCAGATCTTGCTCTCAACATCTGATAACCTGCGAAGAACCTAAATTTCAGTGATTAGAGAACGAATGCTGCATCACCAGTGGCATTAAAAATCTGTCTCAGCTTCAGTTAAGCAGCAAAAATGGTCCTGTGTGTATACAGGTACTTACTGGTGTGCAGACAACTATCTCTGCCCCCTCCTGGAGGGCTTTGGCTTGCTCCCACATGCTTCCTCCTCCATACACAGCTACAGAGCGCAGATTATATGCCTTACCAAAGCGCTTACATTCCGAGTGGATCTGAGGATTTTAAACAAAGCACATCACAGCTCATGTTAGACAGATCTGAGAAAACCTACCCTGGAAATACAGTCCAGCTCCTGAAATTCACTTTGCAGCCTAATAACTTAATATAACTTCATGAAATTGTTCAGAAATCCTCAGGGCTGAATAATAATTTCCAATAATTTGAGAAATGTACTTAGGCATCCACTGGGAGACTTCAAAACACTCTTCCAATACCTAAAGGGGCCTACAGGAAACCTGGAGAGGGGGGCTTTGGACAAGGGCCTGTAGGGACAGGCCAAAGGGAACAGCTTTAACCTGCCAGAGGGGAGACTGAGATGAGCTCTTAGGCAGAAGCTCTTCCCTGTGAGGGTGCTGAGGCGCTGGCACAGGGTGCCCAGAGAAGCTGTGGCTGCCCCATCCCTGGGAGTGTTCAAGGCCAGGTTGGAGGAGGCTCGGAGCAACCTGCTCTACTGTGAGGCACCCCTGCACATGGCACGGGGTTGGAACTGGATGATCCTGAGGTCCCTCCCAACCCAAACCATTCTGCGATTCTAGATCCAGCTGTAATTTAAACTGCAGGCTCTATCCTTTTGCACACACAATTTGTGGCAATGAATCCACAGTATTCTTCATATTTAGGCTGTATGGCACACATATACTTTACTACACACCTACCTGTTGGCAAAGCTCTCTGGTTGGGCAGACAATGACTGCAATGGGACCATCCCCCGGCTCAAGCTCCTTTTGATCCATGATATGAATCAGCATTGGCCAGATGAAGGCTGCTGTTTTTCCACTTCCAGTCTTAGCTATCCCAATCATATCTCTGCCACTTAGTGCAACTGGAACACCCTAAAAATAAGGAGATTCTAAACCCATATTATGCCAACCATAGCACATTCTTGTGTATGTATCACATGAAAACTCAAATAACAAGAGGAAAACACACTGCAGAGGAGTCACAGCAACATTCATCAATACTTACAGTTTCATTGCCAAGTTTATATCTGAATTAGACGGTTTTAAGGGCTGGAAGCTATTTTTATGTTATCACTGTTAGGGTCCTGTATGAAATCAGTGTTTGGGCACAGTACAACATCCCAAGGATACATTTACATGTACACAAGCACAGCTTGTCCAGCTGGAACACTGCTAAAACCAAACTCTCTGAGCCTATTCTTTCTGTAGTCCTGAAATATTCAGTTCATCCCTAGTAAAATACCAATCATTCTTTGTGACAGCTTTATATAGGAAACTAGAATTGCACACATCCTCATATGGACCACAGGACCTTTGCGCTGTGTTAGTTCCCTTTAGATGTTAGAGAAGCAACAACACTCACCTGACATTGTATAGGAGTGGGCTGGGTATACTCAGATTTCCTAATTTGATGCATAAGCTGCTCATCAAACCCAAAATGAGCAAAACTACTGCCAGGCCTTGGAGGAGCAGCACCAGAGACCTTAGGAACAGAAATACATCATTGTTCATGAACAGCAAGAGAAACAAAATATGAGGAACAAAGGTGTCTCTGCCTCTGAAAATGGCTTTTTACTTTTTGAATAGAGGTAAGTTCAAGTAGGTGCAAATTCCACGTGTGTAAACAGGACTTTCAGTTACAAAAATGGAGATAAATTGTCAATGCACCTAAGTCACTAACATCCTCTCTACCTCCTTGTATAACTGGTGTTCTTCGCCAGGTAATTTCCTTCATAGAAAGTTGCCACACCAACATGTCACAAATGGCACATAATATTCCCAGTTTCCATTCCTAGCTCTGGAGTTCCTTAGTCCAAGTGTAACCATGCAACTGGCAAACTGCAGTACCCACTCTGACAAATCCGGAGAAGGCTTTCAAGAACTGCTAAGGAAAATCAAGCTCCCTTACATCAAAGCCACCGAAGTTGGCTGAGAGGCTGGAGTTTCCTAGGAAAATCTTCATTAAAACCATTAAGACAGCCCCAAACAAGGAGTTAAAAGGTCCCAGGAGGACAGTTTTGTGACCAGCTTACCCGGAGATTTAGCTTATGACGTAGCTCTACCACTTGCTGCGGCGTGAGACTTGTGATCTCCTCATGCTCATCATAGAAATTCTTCTCAAATGGTGGATATTCAATCTGCAAGAGTAATTAGTCAGTTAGTCCAGGATCCAAAATTCTCCCTCTTTCCACTTAGTTTTGGTGAAGAAGCATCCGCTCCCTCTAAAGTTCTTAACTGTCTGCAAGAACAGTGAAGTCATTCCAAGGATCTTTAGTGTGACCTGAGGCATGACACTGAACTATGAGAAGGATGGAAGCATATTTCAATCTGCTTCTGAGCTCCTACTTTCTAGAATGGGATAAACTTCCTTCCTACCTCTGAGTGATCGATAGGTGGAAGAGGGTCAATGATTTTTTTGGACGGTGCAATTGGATTCCCATCACTATCATACTCCAGGTTATCCTCTTCCTCTTCTTGCACCACACCAGCAGTGGGGTTTTCAGCCATGTAGCGAAAATAAGCTTCCTGCAGCAAAACAGATCAGTAAAATCACATACAATAGGATGCAGAAACACTACTCCATTTGTTTAAGTGATGTATACACTAAATAATGGCTGTTTGCTTCCACACCCACCACTGAGGAAAGAAACCCACATTTGCTAGAACTGATTCTTCTAATAAATACCAACAATTATGCCCAGAAGGACAATATCACCAATGAAGAAAATAACTACAGTGTCAGACCACAAAATGCTTTGAAAAACCAAACTTCTCTTATGTGTCTGCTTAACAGCTCCTTCTACAAAGACTTGTTATGCTTTAACAACAGAAGAATCTATTCTTTTTTCCACATGAACATAGTACGAACACGCAGGTTTTAAAAACAGAGAATACACTGTTACTAAGCATGACATTCACTTCTTTTCCTATGCCAAATACAGTTTCCCCACTTCCCCTAATTAGACTTTAAGAAATGAAAGTGTTATCTATTTTTCATTGAGTCAGTCAACAGCAAATGGGCAAGAGTCCTTCAACACCAGCCCAAGTTAGAAGTCACTGTCACCACTGTCCCATGCCCTCCTTACAGCTCACAAACACTGAATCTCACTGGCTCACCAAGACATTCTCAGGGAGAAAACATAACTCACTCCACTGCCAAGCGGATATGAAAAATCAGATCTTTAAGGCAAGGATCAATTACTGGTGCATGGATATACTCATCCGGGGTTTTAATTTACATGGCAAATTAGCACTCATAGATACAACGCACCTGAACAACAGCTGTTTCCAGGTGTAAGTCACCCTTGCTCAAACTTCAGTACTCACTAAATTGGAAGCAAAGGGCCAGAGGCCAGACAACCCTTCCACACTCTGTGTTACTGTGAGTAACACAATAGCTGTTAATTACAACTTAGTCTTTTCTCTTTGTTTATTACTTCTGTTACAGTGATGTTTATAATCCTCAATCAGAGCTGGAAAATAAACTGAATAAAGAGCAAAAAAACCCTGATCCTTGCCCTTAACAGACATGAAATTTCACTGCAAATAGCCTCCACAGTTTAACAGCATCTCTCTGATGCTCCAAGTTAGTGAATTCTAATCTCAAATTTGACAAGATACTGAAAAACCTGTACAGAAGTTGAAGTTCAAACTGACTGGAAAAATTCTTCTTAAACAGAGTAAAAAAAAGAATGAAATCAGCTCCTAATATTCTTCTTTTTTTTAGTGAAACACCTGGAAGGGTAGAGACAGCAGGGCAAGCACTACAGCTTCCTGCTGAATTGTCCAGATACTGCGCATGACACTGGAGTTGTGTTTGTACCTAGTAGTTCTAGATTTGGGGAGGGAAGGGAAAAAGAAAACAAAACAACAAAGAAGAAGATAGAAAGACTGCATAGGAACTCACTTGGTCATCTTCCTCTTCAATGTCATCTCGAATACCCCTGGAAAAACAAGCGGAGAAAAAAAAAACTTCCCTGCAAGTGTTCCATAGACTCAGCTCCATACTTTCATGTGCTAAGTGCTGAGCTCCATCCTTCGTGGAAGACACAACACTAACAACTCAGTAACATTTATAATCCCAACCCATGGAGTTTGCATATTTGGTGCCAACCAGAACAGCGACCCTGCAAAGACTTCTTTTACTTCTATTAATGAGACTGAAAGATTAGGACTCCGTCTTCCCAGTAGAAGCCACATCAAAGATCATCCTGGTCTAAGCTCTTGATGCTACGGAAGTCCCATAACTGAAGAGGAATATCAGCCAGGAAGTGCCAATCCAGTTCAGAACTTCCCCAGGTGGTCATTTGGATCCGGTGTTCTGTTTCAGGACCATGTATAATCTGATCAACCCCATGCAATGCAAGTTCTACCAATGTATCTGACATTTCTATCAAGAATCAATAGCATCATTATTTTCCTTGGTCAAAACAGGTAAGCTTCCAAAATGTAAACTGTTTTTAAAGTGCCACATGCTACCCAGTACCTCTGCTTTACAGGGAATCTCTTCAAACCTAGTTTACAAGAATCTCCAGTACTAAAGGTACAGCAGCACGGAGTTATTTTGTTCACAGACATGCAAATTTAAACTAAACCATGCTGATCACTGCAAGGATGTGGAAAGAAGAAAAACCTATTTCAGGCTGCTCTGGAAGGCTGTACAACGTGCTGCTCCACTTTGGGTGGCCTAGAAAAGCTTCTCACGTGAGAGAACTCTCAGTGTTGTTACATTTTACTGTAGGATGCCACTATGGATTCTTCCCTCCTGGTATTCAATTTTTACTGCTCAGAACTTTATCCATGGGGGATATCATGTGCTGATTAATGATGGTTACTTGGTGTACATTATACCGGCTACAGAACAATCACCATCAACAAAATGCATTGGAATTCTCTTAGCACCACACAAGACACGGGCAGGCATGGGAAGTATAAAAGAGAACTTACTTAGCATTCTTTTTTTCCTTGTCTTTATCTTCGAGTCTCTTCATGTCTCGAGCAGCTTGATCCTAACAGGTCATAAAATGGCAACATGTTAAAAAGACAAGATGATGAAACTTGCAAGGGAAAAATGTTCATACGTAACTAGACCATCATGCCAGAGACAACACTTTTTGGACTCAACTTTCTCTTGTTCCATATGCTATCATGCTAAATAAATCCTCCTCCTAATACCTTTGAAATCTCTATACTTGTAAATTCATAGCATTGTTGTTGAAAAAAATGCATTCTCTGCATTCCTCCTGAAAACGCTGTGCTCGAATCCAGCTAATAACAGAACTGTAGCTTAGAAACAGCTCCTGAGAAATACAAACCCCTTCAATTTGGGCAGTGAAAAATGCACAAACCCTTCATTTCACAGTCAGAGACACACGAAGCTCTTTGCTGTATTGCTTGGACATGCTCTAATTCACATGGCACCAAAAGGTAATTGACATCCTGAACACAGCTGCCAAAGGCAGGAGAGACATTTGCTGCTCCTGACAGGGGAGAAGTAAGGCCACATAAATGAATAAACATTTCAGGAGCCAGGTCTTGCCTCCACTTCAGCCATGAATGCCTCCAGAGGATCATCATCGCTGTCAGAGTCTGCTGATTTGGAATGAAACTGCTGGCGAGTGGGGGAATTCTCTGCAGGAATGTATGGCAAATCCACATTGCTGGAATCTTCCTCTTCATCCTCAAAGTACCTGAAAAGAAACGAACAATGGCCCAGTCAGCACATGGGTGGGTTAAAGCAGGTGACCTCTGAAGGTCCGAACCCAAACTAGTCTATGATTCCATGGTCTACAGAACTGTGGTGCCACCTCTCATGGTTTTCAAGCCAAGATTCCTACACAAAGATGGATCATACCAGCCAGCAGATACATAGGAAAAGATATTGAGATTTACAACCATTCATGTTGGAGGCTAAAAGAGGTGGCAGGGCAATGAGATATGATGAAACTGGTCTTCTGGAGTGGCTCTCCCAGGCTGGTACACACAGGAGGTTTTTCTGATCTCCCTCCTATTCAACACATTTATGCAGTTAACAGAAGGGTCAGTAAAGACTTGTGGAGCTGAATGTTTCTCTGTACAAAAGACACCCAAATTAATCCCTCTTGGCTCCAATTCTGAGCATACCAGAGTGTGAATAAGATTGAGCTGAGGTATGTTCTTAGAGAACATACTCACAGTGCTCTGTGGGCTGCTGTAGTCATTTAGTTCTATTTAGAGGCAAGGATGTGTTATTATTCTCATTTTACAGATGATGTAAAGGGTAAGTCATTGGCCCAGGGTGATGCCAAAAGTCTGCTGCAGAGCAGGGACTGGGTTCCTGCAGGCAACCAGCTCCACTTTTCTTGACACTGCTGTTGTAAAGCTACCAGTGTTCTGCAACACCATAAACCTCATAAATGTCCCAGAGACATTCCCTGACTTTGGAAACTTTCAAACAGCACAATCTCGAGCTGGATAAACATAGCAATAACGGGACTTACGCATTCTCTTCATCAAAGTTGGCTCGCTTTGACCCAATTTTGTAGAAAGAAGGCAGCTGAGGAGGTACTGATTTTGCAAATGCAGCAGAAGAACCGGCTGTTCCAAAAGCACTGTGAGACTGCTGAGAGAGCTTCGGCTCCTCCTTCTTCCCAGGTGTTATGGCAAAGCCACCAAACCCAAAGCCTCTCTTAGTACCAGGTCCACCTTTGTTCCAATTCATGATGTCCCCAGTGTGTCTGTTAAAACCAGAAAAGACAAATTAACACTCTGCTTTAGGCAGTTCTAGATCTGTCACCGTTTTTCTTGGATTACTTCAGGCATGACAGACACTTGTGGAAACGTGAATGATGAGTTTGCTCTCTTTCCCAAAAAGCATTAGGCTTTGGTCTTGTCTTGTAGGTATAAACGTATCCACAGTTGTCTTCCAAAACAGATCGTGTCCCTCAGCGATTACTTCAGCATATTTAAGATGTTGCCTATCTTCTCTGTTTTGCAACCTAAACCAAACAAACCCAAGGCCAGAACTTTGAACATCAGGAGGGACAAGAGATGAAAATGCAGCTCAGTACATACTCTGCATGTCCTTACAGTCCTGCCCTCAAGTGTTTCATGGCTTCATAAACACCACACTACTGCAACCCAACAGCTCCAGAAAACGAGCCCTAAGCAAGCCTCTGCTCTGAGACAAGGCATGCTTCTGCCAAAGTCAGCTTCCTCTCCTCAAAAGAGCACCTTTAGCCACAGGTATGTTTTAAGTTGGATGAAGAGAAGGCTGAACTGACAGACTAAGGTGTACCCTTCCCACTGCAAGTAATTTATCTCACTTGCATGGTCAAGTCAGTCATCCCTTCAAGGCAGCCAAAGAGATTATGACACCCAAAGCTTTCAAGTGCATTATAATTAGATGGCCCAAAGGTTATGAGTCTTATTAAACAGATTCTCACATTCAGCCAGAATCCACCAGCAAGAGAAACAACTTCAAAATGACCTGAGAAGAAACACTGCTGCTGCTCCCTGTGCAGAGCATTCACCAGATTGCGACTTGCTCAGTGAACCTCAAGTCCAGACCGGAGCTCACCAGAAGGCTTTGGGGGAAGCTGCTGCTCAATGGCAGCAGCTTGTGCTGGTGCCTCCCTCTCCCACTTGCACCTCACAGCTTCCACACCTGCAGATGTGGCAGGTAAGAGATCAAAACGTACAACAACCAGATGAGAGGTGCTGGCTGCACATCAGGTAAGCTTTTAAGGTCCAGTATTTGATTTTAAGCACTCCTCCTCACTGTTACCGACTTTTGTCCTGCCGCTACCCCAGAAAAAAAGACAGAGCGATTCTTTCACGCTGTCACATAGCTGCCAAACGACAAAGTTTGCTCTGCTGGCCCCCGGAGCGGGTTCCTACGGGACAAGGAGGCACCACCGGCTCTGCCGAGCGCCGCTCCAAGGCACAAACCCTTCCTCCAGAGCCCCTGGCTCTGCGGCCATCAGCAGGGTGCCCCGGCTGCTCCAAGACGGGACCCCCCGCGCCGAGACCGCGCGTCCCCGAACACAGCAGGGAAGGGGCCGGGGAGCCGGAGGGCCGCAACCCGCCCTCCCCGCGGGGCTCCCTCCTCACACCGCGGGCCCTCACAGCCCTTCCCGCCCGCGGGGCCCCAGCACGGGGGCGGGCCCTTTGTGCGGGCCAGGCCGAGCCCGCACTAGGCCGCGGTCCCGCCCGCTCCCACCAGCTGGATGGGCGGGGGGTGTCCGGCGGGGAAGGAGCGGCCGCACCGCCCGGCCCGGCCCCGCGCCCCTCACTCACCCCTCGGGCACCGCAGCCGCCGCTTCCCCGGTTACCGGGGCGGGGGGAAGAAGGGGGGGCGGGGGGGGAGACGCGACGTTACGACGTAGGTACGTCCGTGGCGCGCTGAGGTCAGCGCGCACGCGGGAGGAACATGCGCGGTGGAGCGGGGGAAGCCGCGGGAGGCGGGCGAAGGAACCGGGAGCGCCCGGAGCCGCGGGGCGGTGCGGAGCGGAGCAGTCCCGGGGCCTCGCAGGGGGTGCTGCGGGTCCGGTTGTGCCGCCGCTGCGGGACCGAGGGTGTTCCCGGAGCCGTCCGCGGGTGTGAACCCGCACACGGCCGTGCGCGCAGGGAGCGCAGCGCGCATGCTCCGCGTTACGCAAAGCGCGCAGGCTGCGCCGCTTGCGGGCACTGAGCGTAGGGCGAGGGACGGGCCCGAGCGGCGGCGGCGCCGCGTGACTCAGGTAACGCGGGCCCCGGCAGGCTCCGCCGCTCGCTGCCGGCCATGAGGGTACCGGTTGTGCGGTGCCTGCCGGGGCGGGAGGCGCGGGAGCGGGGCCTGGGGGCGCCGGGGTGCGAGCTCCCGCCTCGCTTACCTTGGCGTGTGTCCCTGGAGGGAACCGGAGACCTCGGCACGGCGGTGGCGATGGGGGTCCCGCTTCGCAGCGGAGGGTGGCCGGGGGCTGTGTGTGGTGCGTGGGGCCCGGGACGAGGAGCGGGTTCGGGGTGTCACGGTGCTGCCTCTCGAGGAAGCTTCTTTTGCTCAAGGCTTTATGGAGCTGTGGGGGCGAGCAGATGGGCTCGGAATCCCTCTTGTGAAACACCTGAGCTGGTGGCTCCGTTGCCTTCGGGGCTTTAATCTCCGAGTGCAAGTTCTGAAGTATGGGAATAGGGGTTTTCCTGCTTAAATTCATGTGAAATTGGGGCAGACCCAGCCCACGTGCCAGCCCCTGGTTATGGTGGTTTGTTGTGGTGATTTATCGTGGTGTTTTCCAGCTTGGTTGATGTTCTGCTCAGGTTTTTGCTAGAAGCCTTTGTCAGAGGCGTTCATTTTAAGCGTCGTTGTCATGTGGAGCGGGGTTCCTGCTCCTCCGACTTAGAAACAAATCGTTTCTATTTCAAGGTTTTTTTTTAAGAGAGCGAACTCATTAACAGTCATGTTCCCGCTCGGATCTGGTTGCGGGAGGGAGTGAAATGAGTCTTGCTGCCAGGTCTGACACAGCCGATCCTCCACAGCCCCTCTGCTCTGGAGCCAGGCTGAGAGAGCTGGGCTGGAGGAGAGAAGGCTCCTGAAGGGGAGACCTGAGAGCAGCTCCAGTGCCTGAAGGGGCTGCAGGAAACCTGGAGAGGGGCTTTGGACCAGGGCCTGTAGGGACAGGCCAAGGGGAATGGATTTAACCTGCCAGAGGGGAGACTGAGCTGAACTCTTAGGCAGAAGCTCTTCCCTGTGAGGGTGCTGAGGCGCTGGCACAGGGTGCCCAGAGAAGCTGTGGCTGCCCCATCCCTGGCAGTGCTCAAGGCCAGGTTGGACACAGGGGCTTGGAGCAAGCTGCTCTAGTGGAAGGTGTCCCTGCCTGTGGCAGGGGTTGGAGCTGGGAGAGCTTTAAAGTCTTTTGAAACCCAAATCATTCCATGGTTATTTGATTTTAAGGCTCTGGCCTTGGACCTTGGTAATGGTCCCCACAGTCTGAGTAGGAGACCAGGACTGGTTTAAGATCAAGCAGAAAAAACAGAAAGCTGTGGGCAAAACCAAGATGAGCTGAGAAACTCTGCAGGTTTCTGGCAGATCTGCTCTGGGGAGCCCCAGTTTCTACTGGTCCTTGGGGGTCTAGTGCAGTATCCATCCTCTTCCTGCTGTGTTTTGGTACAGCTTAAAACAAAAGGTCTCAGTCTCTAAATAGAAGTCATGCTGGGATGCTTGGTCATGGATGGGAAGTTGGGCATTAGTGGAGGTGAGATGTAGAATTAATAAGGAGTTATTGCAGTGTTTGATTTCTTTTTACTTTTATTTTCCAGTGAAAATGAAGAATTTCTATATTTTTATTGTTTTCCTGTTCATCCCGTGGAATTTTTCTGTGGCAAAATACAATGAGTTTGAGGATGGAGATGACATAATGGAATATGATGATAATGACTTTGCTGAATTTGAAGATGTTAACGAAGATGCAGTCACAGAGTCTCCTCAGAGGATCATCACTACAGAAGATGATGAAGAAGAAGCCACTGTGGAGCTCGAAGGTCAGGATGAGAATCAGGAAGACTTTGATGATGCAGATGCACAGGTAATGCCTCATCTCCTCCTACATGTTTCCTGAAAGTATCTCTACAGCTTTCTTTCTCACCTTACCTTTTTGGGTTTCACTCACTGGGCTTTGGATTTTCATGCTGGTTGTGATTTTGCCCATTAGGAAGGTGATACCGAGAGCGAACCATATGATGATGAGGAGTTTGAAGGCTATGAAGAGAAACCAGATGCATCCCATAGCAAAAATAAAGACCCAATAACAATAGTTAACGTAGGTATAAATGTTGGTCCACTTTCTCTTTGGTGTTTCATCACTTACTTTGCTAAGGCAGTATGACAGTAATGTCACTGGTGCACAAATTGGCACGTGAGAGAGTGTGTAGCAGGCATCTGCTTATTCACTATTTAAAAGTGATCTTCATTCATGTACTATAGGTTCCTGCTCACCTTCAAAACAGCTGGGAGAGTTACTACATGGAGATCCTGATGGTAACAGGTCTTCTGGCATACATCATGAATTACATCATTGGGAAGAACAAAAACAACCGCCTGGCTCATGCATGGTTCAATACTCACAGGGAGCTGCTAGAAAGTAACTTTGCTCTTGTTGGTGAGTTCCATAATGACTGGGATCTGGTTTTAGTTTATGTGAGTAAAGCTGGGGTTAGGTGGGCATGTAGGCTCTAGGGAAGAGTATCCTTTCCTGTGCAGATGTGTGCTGGCACTAATGACGGCTCTCTGCCACACTTCCAGTGCTGAAATGAATTCTGGTGGTGGTGTATATTCTGGAACACCATGGTGATAATCCAGCAACAACTGAGCTCTGAGCCTGCTGAGGAGCTTTGCTGTTTAAAAATATGATTTTTAGAGTACAGTTCTCTTACACTGTTTTCTTCAGGGGATGATGGCACTAATAAAGAAGCTACAAGCACTGGGAAACTAAATCAGGAAAATGAACACATCTATAACTTGTGGTGCTCTGGAAGGGTGTGCTGTGAAGGAATGCTCATCCAGTTAAAGGTAGGGCTAAGAGAGTTCGTGGTACTGTTAATCTGTCACCAGTTTTCAGGCTCTAGAGGCTTTTCTATTCCAGTGTGAGCAACGAGGAGTCCCAGCTTGACTCTTTGGCTCACATTCAGATACAGGGTTCTGAACGAGCACATGTGAAGGGGAGACTGGTCAGGCTAAAGAGCTGTGCAGGCCTGTATTCTGCCCACTAAAGCAGGTTAAGAGTGGATGCTTACAGAAGGAATATAGAAACCAGAACTATAGCATAAACAGAGGGAAGCTGCCATTTAGAGGGACTTGAGTGTGTTGGAGGAATGACCCAACAGCAATTCTGAGGAGGTACAACACAGACAAAGTCCTGCATCTGGGATGGAACAGCCTGACATGCTGGTTCAGCTCCTAACTCGAGGGAGCAAGGCCCTGAGAAACGTATCTAATACATCAATTGTCTTGCCTTTGAGCAGGAGAGCTGACTTCCAGACAGCCCTTCAAAGCTAAACTATTCTCTGAAAAGCATCTCTTTGTAACTGTCCTATCTGTGAGCCCCACTGCTCTCTGCCAATGAAGTGCTGCACTCAAGGTATACTCAGCTATCTTCTTCTGTGTTTACAACTTGTGCTTTCAGTTCCTCAAGAGACAAGACCTCCTGAACGTTCTTGCACGCATGATGAGGCCAGCTTCTGACCAAGTGGTACGTGCTCAAACCTTTACCTGTAACACACTGCATTCCTGTGGCTCTGAGCTGCTGCTTTGGATTGTTCTTGGGACATACAAGTGAACTGCTGGGTATCTTTCTGTGGTAATTCCAGATCTCCCAGTTCAGTAACTGTTGAAATAATCCAAAAGAATCATTCATCAAATGAGCCTTATCTCTGCTCTTCTAGTCACTGTCATTACGCTGTAGCATTATACCACAACACTAAACAGAGCACTCAGTATAATTAAAAGCTAGTTTATTGTAAGACATACTGAGAAGCTTTAGATTAGCAACTTTAGCTGTCTATGGCCTCACTTAGTCTTTGCTGTCATGAAACAAAGCGTCAAACACTCAAGTCACAGAAGATGTAGGTCTCCATTTGGGCATTAGTCTGAAGACAGAGTGCACAATATGAATCTGCTCGGGGCTAATCACATTCTGTCCCACAGCAAATAAAAGTAACCATGAATGATGAAGATATGGACACCTACGTGTTTGCTGTTGGGACAAGAAAAGCACTGGTGCGACTTCAGAAGGAAATGCAGGACCTGGTATGTATGTTCATATTGGGAATATGCACATGGTAAATAATTGGATGTAAGAACCTCTAAGCTGTAACGTGTTTGTTTTCTTGGAAACAGCTGAAAACTGTTGGATTTAGTGTGTGGGGAAGAGAGGTTTTCATGTAATGGGTGAAAGTAATGCCACGAGACATCTGTGTTCACCAGCTGCTGTCAGAACTGCAGGAAAAGAGGCAGCTGAAAGGAGCTTACACCTCCCTTCTAGTGCTCATTTAGGAGGAGGCTGAAGTATATCGTCAGGATCCACACAAGTGTACTCATTTAATTTGCACGAATGGGTTTTCAAAGCTTGAAAAGCAAACTTAATTGGTGATATGTGATGTGAAAAGTTTGGGTCCGAGTCATCTGCTTTTTGTGATCTGAAATTAAAACTTTCCATATGTCCAGGCCCTGAAGCTTGCAAAGAATCCAGTGATAACAAGCCGTGGTTTGCTAATAATTGCTTCCTTCGTAACTCAGGAGCAGCAGTAAAGTGTGGTTCATAGGATGCCAGTAGGTCTTGTTTTGTTGTCAAACAAAGTAAGCAAAAAGCAAAATGTCATGAGTAAAATGTCTTAACTTTGAGTATTACATTGTTTTGTCTTTAAAGTAGTGACTGTTGAAGAGAAATACTGCCTTAAAGACTATTGATGCTGCATGTTTGAAATGTCCCCAGCAGGACTGAGTGACAGAGTTAGCATATTCTTTGTGCACTAAACTGTCCCACTGTGCTGGAACAGGTCAGTCTGATAAGATACACACAAGCTTGTGTTTATTTCTTCCCCCTTGTTCTCTTTGAAATAGAGCGAGTTCTGCAGTGATAAACCCAAGTCTGGTGCAAGATACGGGCTTCCAGATTCACTGGCCATCTTGTCGGAGATGGGGGAGGTCACAGAGGGAATGATGGACGCCAAGGTAAGCCTGGGTGAATTAGAGTCATAGGATGGTTTGGGTTGGAAGGGACCCTAAAGATCATCCAGTTCCAGCCCCTTGAATTAGTACAAACCTTCAGCCTGTGCAAAAAGTTCTAATCTTTATAGAATCGTAGAATCTCCTGTAAAGATCACAACAGGAGAGCCAAATGACCCCCATGGGATCTAGAGAAATCCAGACCTAAGGAAGCTTGAGGGCTGGAAGAGGGGTGTATTTCTCACATCTTTATCCCTTTTACTTAGCAACTGTTAGCCTAATCTGAACTGCAGACTTAAATCTGCCTTTCAAAGCCTGGAAGTCAGCTCCAACAGCCTGTTCGAAGGAGGGTGTTGATGGTGTGTCTGCAGGTCCTCAAAGCTGACCTGTTACCAAATGAACTGGAAAATCCCAAACAGGAGTTAGATATCCAATATTTGAGTTGCTGACATTAATTCAATGCGTTGGGGCCCATTGTAGCAAAAGCTATAAATAAGGAAATGATAGTTTACATTTCAGTGTCATAGTGGCAAGCTGAGCACAGCAGTTTTCTGAGTGATGTGTAGACACTTTGGCAAACCCACATGGATCAGGGAGGCTGCAGAGGGATTGGTGTTGGAAAGAACTAACCCCACGTTCTCTTCCAGATGATACATTTCCTCACACATTATGCTGACAAGATCGAGTCCGTCCAATTCTCGGACCAGTTCTCCGGTCCAAAACTTATGCAAGAGTACGTATCTCTCATCCCATAGCTACTGTAGCACTGAGCAAAATAGAGGCTGACAGACTTGTTTGCACTGTTAAGCCTGCTGGAATGCACACAAAGAGATTGGGAGCAGAGGTGAAACAGGTGAATAAACAGCACTCCCAATGCTTCCAAATGCTGCATTAGTTTAGAAGATAAAGGTGCTGTATTGCCTTAATACTGATTTTTGTGTGCTGGTTCTGCTGTAGTTTAGGCAGCTACAAATTCCAGCTAACGCTTGGCAGCTCGAGTGTACACATGGAAAATGACTGAGTAACCCCACTGAAGATACACAGCCTGTTATAGTTTAGGGGCCAAGAAATAACACTGCAGGAGGAGAACTCGAGATGTTACCTCAGATGCTATTTGAATGAATTGAGAACTAGGTGTAAGCAAAGTCTGCAGTGTAAAAAACCCAACATGGGGTTTTTTCCTAACTGGTATTTATAGAAGGTCTGTAGAAATATAAATAACAGGGCAGCAGGTGCAAAATTGCATGCCATTAAAAATACACAGACCTTTGTAGGGCTCTGACTATTGGGTTGGATGGTGCTGTTTGTTAATGCCTTCTCAGTGCTTTTGAGTAAAACACTTTAAGTTTGCAACTTAAATTTGGGTTACAGCAGGCTTTTAATCCTGTTTATTTTATAGAATCATAGAACAATTAAAAAGGACCTTAAGATCATCCCGTTCCAACCCCCATGCAATGGGCAGGGAATCCTCACCCTACACCATGTTGCCTAAGGCTCTGTCCAGCCTGGCCTTGAATGCTGCCAGGGATGGAGCATTTACCATTTCTTTTGGCAACCTGAGCCAGCGCCTCACCACACTCACAGGGAAGAACTTCTGCCTTAGATCTAACCTGAACTTCCCCTGTTTCAGTTTGAACCCATCACCCCTTGTCCTATCACTCCAGTCCCTGATGAAGAGTCCCTCTTCAGCATCGTTGTAGCCCCCGTCAGACACTGGAAGCTGCTCTGAGGTCACACAGCTTCTCTTCTCCAGGGTGAACAGCCCCAGTGTTCTCAGCCTGGCTCCATATGGAAGCTGCTCCAGCCCCTGATCATCCTCGTGGCCTCCTCGTGACTTGCTCCAACAAGTAGTTTGCAAGTTTCCCTTGGTTCCTGACAAGGTTTTCCCTATCTGTGTCAGGTATTTTGTATGCCCCTATTTTTCTTCACTCATTTCTGCCACTTTTTCCTTTCCTACCAGGGAGGGGCAGCTTACAAAACTGCCTGAAACCAAGAAGACACTTCTGTTTACATTTAATGGTAAGAGAACTGGTGTACAAGTGGGTATGTGTACCTGGGGGGTGCTGTGCTTTATCTGTGCAAGACATATGCTCGATTCTGGCATCTGTGGAAGACAACATATATGACCTGTGACTTCAGTGCATGTAACGGGTCATTGACTGATTAACCAGTAAACAGAAGGCAGTGATAACACTAGGGAGTGAGCAGCACCTTGTCATAACAGGATACTGAATCTTGCTATTATTGATCTTAGAATCAACCACGTTGGAAAAGACCTTTAAGGTCATCAAGTCCAGCCTTTCCCCAGTCCTGCCAAGGCCACCACTAACCCATGCCACTGAAGTCCTCATCACCAGGGATGGTGACTCTAGCACTGCCCTGGGCAGCCTCAGCACCCTTTGGGGAAGAAATTGTTCCTAATACCTTGGTGGTTGTATCAGGTCATCATTACTCTTAAGCCATGGGCCTTGCAGTTTGAACTTGCACAGAGCTACTTGATTGCCCCTAGTTTGAAATAAAACCAGCCTGGTGGGAGTCTGTTCTCAAAGGCAAAGCTCATGTCAGAGCCTGAATTCAATCCTTATTTTGTATTCTGTGCTAATAAAACTAAGGAGGATTGTGTGGGGTAAAATGTGCCTGTCACTGTGTGAGGAATCTAAGTTTGATCTCTGAAAATAAACTCTTTTAGTTATTTCAGAGAATCATTTAGGTTGGAAGAGACCTTTATGATGGAGTCCAACCATTATCCCAGCCACTATGCCCCAAGCCTGTAGTATTACATGGGGTTGTTGTGACCTAAGTGCAGGTCCCAGCACTGAGCCTTGTTACCCTTCCTAAAGCGTAGTGGAAGCACATCTTTTGTGAATGGTGTGAGCAATAAGGAAAGAGCATTATAACAAGTAGAAAGGTCCTTTCAGTCTCTCTGAATTAACAAGAAACGCTTTTATTTCAGTGCCTGGTTCAGGCAACACTTCCCCAAAGGACATGGAGTCTTTGCTGCCCCTGATGAGCATGGTTATCTACTGTATTGACAAAGCGAAGAAGTTCCGTCTGAACAGAGAGGTAAGTGGTATCTATTTTCCTGTCTTCTGAATATTGTATGAAATTGCCACTATTACCATTGGATCCCAAATCTTAATATGTGGAGCTTTCTATCTCTAATGTGACTACCAGAGAGATTGCATCCTGCTCATGGGGAAATCCATATGAACTGCATTTCCTTCTCTCTGTCAAAAGGGTAAACAAAAAGCTGACAAGAACAGGGCTCGTGTGGAAGAGAACTTCCTTAAGCTGACTCACGTGCAAAGGCAGGAGGCTGCTCAGTCCCGTCGAGAGGAGAAGAAACGGGCAGAGAAGGAGAGAATCATGAACGAAGAGGATCCTGAAAAGCAGCGGAGGCTGGAGGTGAGGTGGATTTTCAGGTTGTTACATCGGCCTGTAGCTTGTATCCTGGGCTGCCTGTAGGTACAGCAGCAACACCCACCTCTGATCCTGTAGGATCTTTGTGGGAAGGCAGAGAGCTTCCAGGGTATGTGCTGGTGCTTTCCTGAAACGTGAAGGCTCCTGGTGAGGAGCCATCTCACGTGGTTAGAGATGTGAACGCATGTGCTGGTCAGCTCTCCTGAAGTGATCAGCCTGCTCTTGGGTTGCTGCTGTTCATTCACATCTCTTTGTCCTCACCTGCAGGAAGCAGCTTTGCGGCGTGAGCAGAAGAAGCTTGAGAAGAAGCAGATGAAGATGAAGCAGATCAAAGTGAAAGCAATGTGACTCCATGGGGAGCAATGTCTCAGTGCCACCTGCAGAATTGGAATCCACAGGGTACAAAGATCTACTTAACTCCATAATCCTACACTTTGAACACTAATAGCCATTAAGAGAAATGTTCCTTGGCATTGGTGTTACTTATTTAAGTATTCCAGCAACATGCAGGTGTATGTAGAGATCTTTGTCTCGGCAGTTTTACTCCAGGTGGTACATTTGCTACTTGTCTAAGAAAAAAAATTGCAATAGTCTTGAATGCTCTTTGTCATTTGTTCTTTAAAACCAGAAGGCTGTAAAGTCCTCTGGTTTTACTGTCCACATGTGCTGGTAACATACTCATGCTTTGGTTTTAAACTTTGGGTTTAGTTCTTGGGAGGGAAGGGGGGGAACTTTAGGGGAGGAAAACTGCACAAGAAACTGTGCATTTATTTGCATTAAGCTTGTAAAGGCACAAAACTTAGAGCCTTCCATACACAGTATGGATTCTTCAGGGATTTCAGCCCAGTAGAATAGAAGTGCTTTTTGTTTTCTTTGTTTTTTACAACCAAGGGACTGAAACAGTGTTAGGTCACCTGTGGGCATGATGTGTAAACCAGATGGGTTAGAGAGGAGGGAATAGGCTATGTGAACAGTTTCCTACTTGTGGTTTTGAAGGCCACAAGTACAATGTGAAGTGTGTAATGTCAACGTGGTGGTTCTTCAGGAGCATGTGGTGAGTTAGCAGCTTCAACAAGCTTTCCTTGAGCATTTTCAACTATACAAGTTTGCCTCAAACCCGCTTGATTTCAGCAGCTGCTGCCTAGTTCCCTTCGGCCAGAGCTAGATTCAGTGAATAACTGCAACTGCCAATTTCCCCAAGCAAGTAAAAACGTTTTGGGGGTATGTGAATCCGCTTCAATGATCACTTCAGGTTTTGAAGCTAAATGGGGAGCATGAAGTGAATGCCCCAGTGCAAGCACTTTGCTGAGAGAGCCCTGCATTTTATAAATGCTTCCTGTCTAGAAGGCGTTTTATTGTTGCTTGTAACAGACTTTACACAGTTTTGTGGGGAAAACAGGATCTTGCATTTTCTTGTTGAATACTGTGTGCAAACTTGGTTCAGAGGCAATAAGAATGAGCTGCTGTTGAAACAGCAACTGCTTAAATTTCGTCCAGCATGGGCTACTTCACACTGAATTAAATGCAAATGTCTGTAACCTGATACATGCAAATACATTAATTTTATAATGGGTGGTAAAATTATTTAAAACCAAAACTAATGTAGATGATGTGAAATTTTAGCACTATTTAGCTTTAAAGATGACTACAGCATTGTTCCACAACGGTCTTGGAAAGGTAATGCTGGTTTGTGCTCTTTAAGTGGACAGCTTTCCTGAAGTCCCATATGTCTGTGGGCTGTGGCAGCTAATTTTGTACTATGAACATTGAAACGAACAATCTAATGAAGAGTAAAAAGAGAACTGAAACACTCCCCCTGCCTGCTCTGCTCTGCTTGGCTGGACTCTGTGTTCCTTCCATCCCATAGGATCGCAAAGCCTGGTGGTTCTGTCCACCTGGGAGCTGCTCCCTGTGCGGGTGGTGGGTGCTGGGGAAGGGCACAGAGCCCTTGAGGCCAGATCACAGAATCCACCGGGCTGGAAAAGACCTTTAATAGCAATGAAGTCCAACCGTTCCCAGCACTGCCAAGGCCACCACTGCCCCATGGCACTGAGGCCTCGTCTCCACGCTGTGTGAACACTCGCAGGGCCGGTGACTGCAGCCCTGCCCTGGGCAGCCTGTTCCAATGCCTGAGCACCCTCTGGGGCAGGAATTGTTCCTCAGCTCCATCTAAACCTGCCCTGGTGCAGCTTGAGGCCGGTTCCTCTTGTCCCATCCCTTGTTCCTTGGGAGCAGAGCCCAGCCCCTCCTGGCTCCATCCTCCTGTCAGGCAGTTGTAGGCAGCCATCAGGTCCCCTCTGAGCCTTCTCTTCTCCAGACTGAACCCCCCAGGTCCCTCAGCCCTTCCCCATCACACTTGGGCTCCAGGCCCTGCACCAGCTCTATTGCCCTTCTCTGCCCCTACTCCAGCACCTCAATGTCTCTCTTGTAGTGAGGGGCCCGGAACTGAGCACAGGGGTCGAGGTGAGGCCTCACCAGTGCCCAGTGCAGGGGCACAATCCCTGCCTGGCCCTGCTGCCACACTGGTGCTGGTACAGGCCAGGATGCTGGGGGCTTCTTGGCTGCACCCCCAGGTCTCTGCCACAAGCATTTTCCAGCCACTCTCTCGCTAGGCCTGGAACGCCGCACGGGGTTGTTGTTGCCTGAATGCAGGTCCTTTGCCTTGTTGAATCTGGTACCATCGCGACAGCCCATCGGTCCAGCCTGTCTAGATCCCTCTGCAGATCAACTCTGCCAACCAAATTTACAGCGGGTGCCCTCGATCCCCTCACTGACATCGCCAATGAAGCTATTAAACACCTCAGGAGGGGCAGCCGTGGCAGACTCACCGCCTCTGCTAAACGCGGCAGCCTCCACCGTCCCCTGAGGCGACCAACATGGCGCCGGCCCCTTCCCGCCGGCAAGGCGACGCGACGCGACGCGACGTTACCCTCGCGCCGGGTGACGCGACGGCGTGCTTGCGTCACACGCGCGGCGTTTCCGTGCCGGTGGAGCGGCGGCCGCAGCTGGAGGCGCGGGTGAGGGGGGAGGAGGCCCCGCGGGCCCCGGGCCGTGCTCACCGGCCTTGGCCGCGCTCCTCGCTCGGCGCTGTGGGGCTGCCGGGGAGCGGGTGGGTGGGCGCTGCCCCCGGGGTGACCGCGGTGACCGCCGTTGTGCCCCGGGGTGACCGCCGTTGTGCCCCGGGTGACCGCCGTTGTGCCCCGGGGTGACCGCCGTTGTGCCCCGGGTGACCGCCGTTGTGCCCCGGGGTGGCCGCCGTTGTGCCCCGGGGTGACCGCCGTTGTGCCCCGGGGTGACCGGCGTTGTGTCCGGGGTGACCGCCGTTGTGCCCCGGGGTGACCGCCGTTGTGCCCCGGGTGACCGCCGTTGTGCCCCGGGGTGACCGCCGTTGTGCTTGCGGTGACCGCCGTTGTGCCCGGGGTGACCGCCGTTGTGCCCCGCGGTGACCGCCGTTGTGCCCCGGGGTGACCGCCGTTGTGCCCGCGGTGACCGCCGTTGTGCCCGCGGTGACCGCCGTTGTGCCCGCAGGTTTGCCCGTCCTTTCCCGAGCTGCGTGTGGTAACGGTAACGCGGATTCCATGTCTTTTCTTGTAAGTAAACCCGAACGGATTAGGGTGAGTGTTGAACCTCTTCCAGCTTCCCTCTGGCGCCGGCGTGTCGGGAGAGCCTTGCGCTTGTGCCGAGGTGCTGCGGCGGGGCTGCCCTCCTGGAAAGCACCTTAAGGCGGCGTTCAGACCTGCGGGGGGCTGGTTAAAACCCCTGTGCTGGAGGGTCTATGGCTTCCACGCGTGTATTTCCTCTGTATGCAGAGCGAGGGAGGGGGTTTAACGGGCGCTGTCATGAAGAGAAAGTGCGGTGGTGCTGGCTGCTTCCTGCCGTGCTTGAAGGAGTTACCACCTCGCTGTGTCCCTCACCGACAGCCTGGGGGTTTCACCCTAAACTTAACCCTTAACCACACACAACAGCTTCGTTTAACTCTGCGTTTTTAAGCGAGGAAGTTTCGTGTGAGGAAATGCCTTTAAATGGTGGTGTTAGGGACAGGGTTTGAGTCGTTGTCACTTAAAGACTTGGTGGTGCTTTCTAGGACTGGCTTCCCTTGCACTGAACAGCATAAGCTATGCTTCTTCAGTTATGTTACCAACTAGACAGCCTCTAACGTGGCAGTGTTTGCAATTGCTTATTTAATGCTACATGATCAGCACTCTGCAAGCCTAAAATTGTATCTTCTTTGGTGTGCTGTGTCTGTGGATATCTATTCCTCTTTGAATCACAGAGGTGAATAGAGATTCCTCCGCACGATCTAATGCTTGCAGCCAAATAAAGCATGAGTTCTGGAGAAAAACACCACTAACATATTTCTCTTCTAATTTTGCATCCAGTCGATAGATATATAGCAAAAAAAACCTCAGTTCCCTAAGACATCACCTCCTTGTAAATAGTTGAAGCATTTCTTACATCTATTTAAACCAACCAGCTTCTATTTGGCTATACAAGCAAGTTGCAGCATGCTGCTTATTTTTGCTGTGTGTGCATGTATAAGGGTTCTTGTTTGAGCGTTACAAATGATGTTACCTGTTGTTGCAAGTGCATGTTGGTCAGGAAGAGCAGTAGTTGTTAGTTATTAGGTGCACCCCATTGCAGTGGCACGAGAAGAGAATATCCTTATCTAAAGTAAGGCTGGAACTCTGATGTTGCAGCTGGTTGGTTTCAGACCACAGTAGAATCCTTGAAGTGTTATGATTCTCTTCTCTTTTGTTGGGGAGGTGGAAAAGAAACTTGTTTCTCTGTGGATTAACTGATGAACTGCTTTGGCTTCTTTCAGCGGTGGGTGTCTGAAAAGTTCATTGTTGAGGGCTTAAGAGAGTTCGAACTGTTTGGAGGTAAGTTTTCCTCTCATTAAATGACATTGTTAGAAGTGTTTTGACTGCAAGGTCTGTTAATTTCATTGTAAATATGTATCTTAACAGTAGAATAATGAATAACTCTCCTTGTAGCACCAGATCTGCTTATTCAAGCAGGGGAAGCATGTAAAGTTAATATGGAAGTGTCCAAGATCCAGCTTCTTGTGGGTGGCAGCACTGTTTTCAGACCCTGCATTCTGCCTTTCTTAGCATAACCAATACAACCTTTCCCTATGCAAAAGATAGATTCGGGGGTTGGGAAGGTTAATTATCATTTTCAGAGTAAAAACGGATTTTGAAACTGATGACACGGCAGGGGGTTGGAATTGGGTGATCTTAAGGTCCTTTCCAACCCTGACTGTTCTATGTTTCTATGACAACTCCCCAGTGTGCCCCTAGAAGAGCTGGTAGGCTCCTGTTCTGCTTTGTGCATAAGGAACTAAACTGCCCACTAGGCTGCAGAATGGGTGCCATGGAAGGAGGTCAGAGCATAGGAAGGGTGTCTCTATCTTGAGCTTCCAGGTGGAGTGGAAGAATTCTCACTACTTTAAATAAACTTTGGGTAGTTCTTCTGTATTTAAGCAAAGTAGATACGTAATTTTTGAATGTGTTTAGAGGTATAATAAAAAGATTGTCACATATATGTTGGGTATATGAACAGTAGCACTATGGGAATCCCTTTAATCTCCATACTTGTACTATAATTTGATTCTTAAAAGTCTTTTCCAACCTAGTTGATTCTATGATTCTATGGTTTTCAGTGCTGCAGCCTTATGTGTGAATTAAATGACTCTGTTCAACATCATCCCCCCCCCCCCCCCCCCTTTGGTATCAACAAGTAGCATGCAGGGTTATTTACTCACTTTTCCCACTATATTTTGAATGGGTATCTGTTGAACACATAGTGAACAATTCATTTCTTTACTCCAGAGCAGCCTCTGGGTGACTCTCGGAGAAAAGTAAGTGACTTTTGCAGGCTGTGGTGCTGTGGTTCATTGCATGGAGATTATTCCTTGTGGAAGTTTGAGTTTCATTCTTTTCTTTTTCTCTTAGTTAAATATCTCATCTCTATATTTAGTTCTACAAGTGTGGAAACAGGTTTCACCCTGGAGTGGAGATTTTGGTGTGTGGTTTTCCAACTGTACATGACAGGTCAAAGCTTTTAATCTCTTGGATTTGTATTGGTGTCATCATTCCCCCTACCCTCACCCTCCTGAGGTTATTTAGATCTGATTCTTCAGAAAAGCATATCTATCTGTTTTAGAGTAAAAGAAAGAGGTTAATTTATGGGACTTCTATGTTGGAGTAAATCCAGAGGAAGCCACAGAGATGCTGCAAGGGCTGGAGCAGCTCTGCTCTGGAGCCAGGCTCAGAGAGCTGGGCTGGGTCAGCCTGGAGAAGAGAAGGCTCCTGAAGGGGAGACCTGAGAGCAGCTCCAGTGCCTAAAGGGGCTGCAGGAAACCTGGAGAGGGGCTTGGGACAAGGGCCTGTAGGGACAGGCCAAGGGGAATGGCTTTAACCTGCCAGAGGGGAGACTGAGATGAGCTCTTAGGCAGAAGCTCTTCCCTGTGAGGGTGCTGAGGCGCTGGCACAGGGTGCCCAGAGAAGCTGTGGCTGCCCCATCCCTGGCAGTGTTCAAGGCCAGGTTGGACACAGGGGCTTGGAGCAAGCTGCTCCAGTGGAAGGTGTCCCTTCCAACCCAAACCATTGTATAGTTCCATGATTTTATGATCTGAAAACTAGGCCCAAGGAAGCTGTTGGCCATTCAAACCCAGTGTTCCCTTCTGAACACACTGACCCTGATTTCCTTTCTGTTCCCTGTAGAGCAGCCACAACAGAGGCTCTGACATCAAAACCAAACATCATGCAAGTTTGAGGTGACTTTGCCTCCTGTTGTCTGCTTGTCTTCAGAGCCAGTTCCATGCACAGAGAGAGAGTTTTGCCTCTTAAAAACTAAAATCACCAGCAGACATGGAACGTTTGGTCAAAAAGGCAGGTGGAAACTTCACCTGGATGCTTTGTGTTCTGCAGGCCCTGATCACACACAGTCTAGTTCATAATGAGCAATGCTCATGGAATAACAACTTCTGATTGAACGGATTTGTCTAAATGATTTCCCACCTCCCCACCCTGTATTGAAGCACTTCGGTGTGCAGGTGTTGCTCTAGTTTAAGCTAATTACAAACACAAATTAAGTAGGATTTGATTCTGTCAGTTCAAGCTGTTTATAATTGATCTTTGTGCCAGTGGCTGTCATTTGCTGGCACAAACAAAGCAGAAAATATGAGACGGATATGCAGCGTTTTGTGTAAAGTCAAGTAAATTCACACCTTGTATCAAATTGCTGAGCATTACACATATACTGGGCTGGAAGCAAATTTTGATTAGCATCTGTTCTGCTTTAGTTCAAGTATTCACTTGGGGTTTGGACACTTTTGCAGTGGTATTGCTGACTCTCATTTGACTTTTACTCTAAATAAAAACTTATTTTCTCCATCAGGCCTAGAGAAAAAGGTAAAGCATTTGGGAAGAGAGGTGGGAGAAAGAGTTTTATGCTGGAAGTGAGGGAATGAGGGGTATGGAGAGGAAGGCAGCAGAACAAAACCAACATTCCCTGTTCCTAACTCAGATGAAGGGCATTTGGCAAATGCAGATCCTTGCTAGCATCACCTAATTGATTGTCTTACGGCATTTAGAACAGGAGATGTCTTTCAAAGGTTAATTTCTTTCAATCTATCTCAAATTAAAATCAGATCAACAAACTGGAAAGCCCTTAATGAAGGTCATGCCATAATGCTACTCATACGTGACTTCATTTTGCAGCTGCTTTTGCTTTTGACCATACACCAAAAGTTGTCCTGTGTGAAACCACTGAAGAGCTTTCTTGCAGTATTTCATAAATGACATTTCAGTTTAACTTGTTTTGTGTGTTTTTAAACTCTTGAATGATGTTGATAAATTGCTGGTAGAGCTCCTTTTGCATTAACTCTCAGTTCTTGGTCACTGCTAGCATGAAGAGAGGTGAGTGATGACCTCTGATGTACTGGAAGGTACTTTAAAAGGGAGTTTATGGTATTTTCCCATTACTGCTGAAATTGCACCATTAATAATATTAAATTTATTTTGCATCTCTTTTGTTGGCTTATGCTGTATCTAGAGTGGACTTTACTAAAGGAAGCCACTTACATACCGCTCCATGTTTCACCAGCTCCATAACACTGCTTAGCAGAGCCTCCTGCTTTCACTTCCTTGGTGGTGCCTTTCTGCTTCAGAGGTTTCCATCTGCCTGTGTGTCTCTCCTGGCAATCTTGCTGTTGACAGGAATTGCTGGAAGAAGTAATGAATGCTGCAATTGAGATCAGAATTGACAGGCTGCTTTAACACAAGTTTAAAATCCTGAATGGAAAGTTGCTGCTGCCTATTCTCAGCCAAGGAACAGCATTTGTGTAGCATTAGGGCTAGAATAAAGGATTTGGGCCTGCTGAGGTCTCTGGGGTTAACTACCCTGGAACAGGACTGAGTTGCTGCGCTGGAGTTGTGTGAGCTGAAGTGGCACAATAGCATTGTTCACAAATCCCTTAACTGAAAAAGACCCATTTTAAAGGTAGGCAGAAAGGGGTAAAATGTTGCTGTTCAAGGTCAGTTGAAAGGGTGGAACTTGGGAGGTGTGACTGTTACTTTACTCCCAAAGTATACCTGGGGACACAAAGGCAGTGTATGGCAAATTGATGTCTGTGCTCATCACACTCCATTTACCCTACCAAGTGTAGAACAGCAAGTTCCTTGTCTTTCAGCTGTGTTGTTTTCATCTTTCAGTGATGGAAAAAAAGAGCATTTGCTGTCACTGTGGGGAAATGCACAAGCCTTTTCTGCTTCATGTACCATGAGAAAAGGTCTGATAAAGGGCATCTGCAGTTGAAGAAGAATGAGGTGGAAAAAATGAGCTGGAGTTGCAAATGTCAGGAGGAGTTAATGTGCTGGAAATTGGAGAGAACTAAATCTGATTTTAGGCACTGAGTAAATTTGGATCTCCATTAGGATGCTCTTCCTGTGACTTTGGGAATTTGAGGGAGTTAGAAGTGATAATGGAACTTGCAAGAACATTGAGGTTTGTCCTCTGCAGAATCCTGCTTGGAAAGATTTATGTGCGTATAAAGGAGGGAGCTTGATGTCAGCTGCAGTGAGGAAAGGTGACAGCTTGGAGGCTGCTTCCTCATGTGATGTGGGGTCTTTTGTTCTTTTCTCCTGTAAGCACTAATGCTTTGCAGTTAAGTTGGTTTTTCTTTGATTTGGTGCTTCTTTCTTCATCTGTGATCTTCATCTTTTGAGCTAAGTTGCTTCATCCCTTCTACTGTTCTACTCTTGCCACCGGTGAGCAGCTGGACAGCAGAAGCCTGTTCCTGCAGCCAGGGATCATCTGCCACGGTGCAGAGCAGTGCTGTAAACAAGCTTTCCTTTGGCCTTTGCTGAGGCAGCAGGAGGGTGGCACAGAAACTTGTAATTGATGGCAGACAGGTAGTTACTGTAAGCTGTCTTGGGGAATGATAATTGGCTTTATCCAAATGTTCCTAAAGAAATTGTATGGTGACCTATTTTAAACACAGATGTCTGGATCTTCTGAAATGAGGCATCTCCTGGATTTCAGTGGATGAGTAACTGCTTACAATGATTTGAACAGCTGTTACATTTCCTTCTGTGTTCAGTCCTGTCTTACTCTTTCGAGGTGTGTGGTAATCTAAGGAGCAGATGACTGTTGTGTGATCCTCACTTCTCTTGACCTGACTTTGTTTCTTTCCCCAGACAAATGAGGCGAGCTCCGAGTCGATAGCTCCTTCCCCTAAAAGGGACACCATGAGCAACTTCCAGCCAGACAGCAGCTGTTACGAGTTGCTCACTATCATAGGTAATACTGCTACTAGTCATGGGCTGGAGGATCAGAACTCCTGAAACCTGTCCTTGTCCTTGGTGGAGCTGTAGCCTCACCATTTCATTGCACGTCAGATCTGAACTTGAAAGACAGGGTAATATTACAGGTTAGGACAATTTCCTCGCTGGGATACGTGCCAAGGAAGGTAGTATCTTTTGGAACGATTACTCCTTTTCACAAGGCAAAAAATAGTTTCAGTAAGTGAGTGTAAAGATTATTTAAGGGTCAAGGACAGGAGGAGTTCCCCAGAAGTACTGCTGAAGCTTTAATGCCTTCTCTTTCAGGCAGAGGCTTTGAAGACTTGATGGTTGTGAACCTGGCCAAGTATAAACCCACAGGAGAGTATGTCACAGTCAGAAGAGTGAACTTGGAGGCCTGCACAAATGAAATGGTCACATTCTTGCAGGTAACATGAATCCACTAATACCATAATGCAAGTCTGGGAGAGGACAGTCAGCAAGAGCAGTGCTTGTCAATGCTGTGCATTTACTAAATGCAGTTAAAATATCTTTCTTTTAGGGGGAACTTCATGTTTCCAAGCTCTTCAACCACCCCAACATCGTGCCATATAAAGCAACTTTCATAGCTGACAATGAGCTGTGGGTGGTGACGTCTTTCATGGCCTATGGTAGGTGAAGAGGGACTACCTTTGTGCATCATACCCTTGGGGCTTTTTTCTGACCCTTTAAGAGGCGTTTTGTTTCTTCTTAGGTTCTGCAAAAGATCTGATCTGTACCCATTTTATGGATGGGATGAGTGAACTGGCCATTGCATATATCCTCCAAGGCGTATTGAAAGCACTTGACTACATCCACCATATGGGCTATGTACATAGGTATTTAAAAATAGGGGGGATCCATTCTCCTTCTATTGGAAGTTCTCAGAAGCACTGCTCATTGTTAGAGCAGAGTGAATAGTTAAGAGATGTGGAGTGATGCATTACCAAGTCTGTGTTACTTTACTGTTGAAACAAGTCAGTGATAAGGGAAATTACATCATTGATCTTACTAAACTGCATGAAAGTGTCACTGTAGAGCAAGCTTATCCGAAAGATAAGGTTGTTATATGATAAACTGACTATCTAAAATCACCCTGCAGCTCATGTTGACAGGTTGACTTGTTAAGGCTCTGTTTGGGTACTGTTGATAGTCTCCAGACTGTCAGCGGTAGGAGGGATTTTCCCTGTTACTGTGGAAGGTCCTGGGTCTGTAACCCTTAGTCCTGCATTTCCCCCTTGCCACAGAAACATTCTTTGGGGTCCTGCAGAGTGAGTGAATAGAGTCACGTTAATGGTTGTAGAAGTGGTTTTGAGCAGCATTCAGGGAGCCCAAGTACCATCCAGTGAAATAAGCTTTTAGCCTTTCCCTAGGTGCTCGCCTAGGTTGAGTTTCTGTTTAGTACTAGAACGATCTCCTTCTAAATCACTGTCTTGGCATAGTTCTCCTCTTATACATCCCTCTTCTGTACATTTCATATGCTGAAAGTTATAGGTTATTACTGCTTACTACTTCTATTGTATGTACTGTAAAAGAAATTCAGCTTACCTGTGCCTGTCTTACATCCTCTGCTATGCCCTTCTGCACTAAGCCTTCCTCGAAAGGAAGGATGATATTCCTGTAAGGAATACCACTCCTGAAGCCAGAGGAGCTGACTGCTTTTACTCTTTTCCAGGAGTGTCAAAGCCAGCCATATCCTGATCTCTGTGGATGGGAAGGTTTACCTCTCCGGCCTGCGCAGTAATCTCAGTATGATCAACCATGGGCAGCGACTCAAAGTAGTTCATGACTTCCCCAAATACAGCATCAAAGTCCTGCCTTGGCTCAGCCCTGAAGTCTTGCAGCAGGTGTGTTTAAAATAAAATACTATTTTTTAGTGGTACATAGTATTCCTGAATGATTTCCTGAGTGCTTGTGGCATGTTTGGAGCAGGGGACATGACAAAAGCTCCTTTTTCTCATGATGAGCTCCCCATTTTTACTCAGTGACCCCCAGCAAGGGGAAACCCATATTCCTGTCAAAAGGGGGCAGTTGCTGAGAAATCTGTGTGAGAACATTGTCTTTCCTTTCTCTCCAGAGGAAGGTGTGCAAATGCAGGGAAAAGGGAGGGGCTGCAGGAAACAGATTTGGGGTGGGCACAGGGCAAGTGGATAGAATTTTGTCTCATCGGTTTGACCACAGAGTTTTCCTGTAGGTGCCTCTACAGATTATTCCCATTAGCTGTGGGAATCACATTATCCATGGGAATCACAGTGCAATCACGTGTAAGTCACATGTAGATTGGATATAAGGAGGAAATTCTTTCCTGTGAGGGTGGTGAGGCACTGGAATGGGTTGCCCAGGGAAGTTGTGAATGCTCCATCCCTGGCAGTGTTCAAGGCCAGGTTGGACAGAGCCTTGGGTGCCATGGTTTAGTGTGAGGTGGCAGGGGGTTGGAACTGGATGATCTTAAGGTCCTTTCCAACCCGAACTATTCTATGGTTCTGTGATTCTAAGTCCACAAGGCTGAGTTTTCTTTTCCTTTTCATTTAGAATCTGCAGGGGTACGATGCAAAATCTGACATCTACAGCATAGGGATAACGGCCTGTGAGCTGGCAAACGGCCATGTACCATTCAAAGACATGCCTTCTACCCAGGTAAGGTTTAAAAGCTGTTCCTTTCTCATCCTTCTTCCTGGCACATGGAACTGCTTTGCTGCACTGGGATGTGAAGACGCAAGGGTATTGTCTGAATGCGAAATCCTACTGCATGTGATGTTGCTTCTGTCCCATCTATTCTAGATGCTCTTGGAGAAGCTGAATGGAACTGTTCCCTGCTTGCTTGACACCACCACAATTCCTGCTGATGAGCTGACCATGAAGACCTCCCGTTCAAGTGCAAATTATGGGATGGGTGAGAATATGGCTGTCAGCAACGTGAGAGCAGCCAATGGGGAGCCAACCCTGCACCCTTATCTTCGGACCTTCTCCACCTGCTTCCATAACTTTGTGGAGCAGTGCCTCCAGCGGAATCCTGACTTCAGGTAAAGCAGCTTCACAGACCTGCACTATTCCAGGGCTGCTTAAACCATGAGAGCCAGCAGAGGTGGTTTGAGGTGGTTGGAGTGGCGTGAGGATGTGCTCCATACATTGAGAGGAGCAGTCCTAGCCTGTAAAACAAGAGCAGTGTTAATACTTGGGGCACTTAAAGTGCTCATGATTCAAGATTCTGTAAGAGAACCTGAAGAACTGCTTTGCAACCTTGGAGGGGTAGAGCGGTGCTACATGGCAGGAAAATAAACTGAACAACTTGAATTTCTGGTCCCTGGGAGGCTCTGTTTAGCCAGCTTCCATCACTGCCAATGTCTGCTGTTCAGCCAGCAGAGATGACAAGGGGAGGTGATGATCAGCTGTGTTTTCCTCTGTAATGAGTGTGAAGTTGTCCTCCTCCATGACAAACCTCCCCAGCACACCTCCCTGCTCAGAAACTTGACCAAAGGTTGGGGTGTGCATGTCAGTGACTTGTGCAGGTGCTGGCATAAAACATGCGAACACAAACAGTGCTCCTGGTTACAAAAGGGAAACCTCCTATAGCTGAGAAATGAGAGGCAGGAAGGACCCTGCTCTCTTCTCCCACTCCCTAACTTTAAACGCTGACACTTGTTACTTACTTGATCCTCACTGCCTTCCACAGGCCGAGCGCTGGCACTCTGCTGAACCACCCCTTTTTCAAGCAGGTAAGGAGCTCCTTTAATGGCAGATAAAGAACAGGGGCTTTTCTGTAGTTGTTTTGCTGTCACTGAACCGGATGGGGGGGGGGGGAAGTCAAGTTGCTGAATTTCCTGTGATCTGACAGGATTCAGTTAGTTTGGTGTAAGTGTAGTGCAGTTTGATTCTCCTGGGAGGTGGATGGGCTGTTCCCAAAGTCCTTACCTGAACAGAGGATGGAAACCTGCCTGTCCTGTACACCAGAACAGTTTGGCACCCACAGGGCCAGCCCAGTCCTAACCTGGTCCTTAATGAGACCAAACTGAGGTGACCTGGGCCTTGCTTCTGCCTGTCCCCGTGTTGGTGCTAGGCTGTGTGAGGAGGCAGCTCAGCACCTCAGTTCTCTCTGTGCAGATCAAGCGCCGCGCTTCCGAAGCACTCCCTGAACTTCTGCGCCCCGTCACCCCAATCACCAACTTGGAAGGAACGAGGCCGCAGGATCCCAGTGGCATTTTTGGGCTGGTATCCAACCTGGAGCAGCTGGATGTGGATGACTGGGAGTTCTAGAGAAACAGGGACTGCGCCTGGCTCTGGAGGAGCTTCCTGGGCATCGTAATTCATTGGCTGTGCTCATAAAAGGTGGTGAATGTTACGCATAGGAGAGTTTACAGGTCCTTGGGAAGGAACTGCAGCTGCCTGTTTACGTACAAACGCACAGACCCGACCTGGAAAGGATCAGCCCCAGGGAAGTGTGGAGTCCTCTGGATGGTGCTGTGCCCAGATCTACACTGGCAGATCACTCGAGTGGGTTGAGTGAGTCTGTGTAGTTATGGTCTTTATTTATGTGTTCCTGAAAATCACTGGCTTCCTCGTTCCCCAGTTGAAGGCTCCACGTCCCTCCCCTTTGGTTCTTCCTCCTTGAAGGGTGCCTTAGAGTGACAGGGAGGTGGCAGCTCTTGGTTTGAGGCATTCTCTTCAAGCTCCTCAGAGCTGTCACAGGTAAGTTTTGACAATGTGGGTTAAAAAGGGAGGATGACCTTAAATCTAGGTCCTGCTTTGAAATGAAAGAGACCCAATTTCATTCCATTCACAACCACTGCACTGGGTGTTCTCTGCAGCACTGGATTCTTTTCCAGCTCTGGAATGAGCTTTTGAGGCTCTTCTTACTTGATCCCAAGCCCTCTTGAGTGCCAGATGGGGTATTCCAGCCTCTCCTCCGAGGGCTGCTTGGGTCACCAGCCCAAGCTTACCCCTTTCCAATGAACCAGCTTAACCCCTAGCACATCCAGCTGAGCCTCCCCTTAGCTGGGCTGGTTTCACAGCACCAGCCACTCACCAGCTTGGTCCCAGTGCCTGCCCCTGGCACACAGGAAAACGAAGTTGATTTTCATGCATGACTCCTCTCTGAACATCATGTACAGAGTTCAGCCTCCCATTACCACTGCTGTGCTGCCCTCCCTGACTGACCAACAGGGAAAAGCTTGGCTCCCCTTGACTCATGGCTGTGTGACTCTGCCCTGCTCCTGCAGCAGTGCTCCCCCTTCCTTGGGGTTGGTGTTTGGATGTGAAGTGAAGGCTTTGAGTTTGACCTTTCCAAGGACCGTGGGTGCTGGAGGTGGCGCAGTGGTGCTGGCCACAGGTCCTCATTGCGTGTCGAACCCGTACTTGAATGCAGATGAAGTTTGTTACTCTAGTTTTTTGCCAAAACAAATAAACTATTTCTGAAGTTGTTTTTTAAGTCTGCTGGCTCTGGAAGGTGATGGAGGGGATCACAAAGGACGGCGCAGGCTCTTCTCGTGTCCTTCATTTCATACAGCTCAACCCAGTGAGTTCCAGCTGCCTTCATGGTTCAGAACGGCTGGTGACTGAAGAGCTGTGTTGCCCACTGGAGTTCAAAGCCTCTCCTGAGTTCTCCTAGGAACCAAGAGGTGGGCATAAAAGATTGAAAGGAAAACACTGAGCTGCATAAATCATAGAATCCCAGCCTGGGTTGGGAGGGACCTTAAAGCTCATGCAGCTCCAACCACTGCCACAGGCAGGGACACCTTCCATAGGGCAGCTTGCTCCAAGCCCCTGTGTCCAACCTGGCCTTGAGCACTGCCAGGGATGGGGCAGCCACAGCTTCTCTGGGCACCCTGTGCCAGCGCCTCAGCACCCTCACAGGGAAGAGCTTCTGCCTAAGAGCTCAGCTCAGTCTCCCCTCTGGCAGGTTAAAGCCATTCCCCTTGGCCTGTCCCTACAGGCCCCGGTCCAAAGGCCCTCTCCAGGTTTCCTGCAGCCCCTTTAGGCACTGGTGCTGCTCTCAGGTCTCCCCTTCCAGAGCCCTCTCCAGGCAGAACCAGCGCCCAGCTCTCTCAGCCTGTCTTCAATCACAAAAACTGCACCCTGCCACTCTCCCCTAGGTTTGCATTTTTAGGGTGAAGGATGAACAAGCTGCTGTTTCTCATCCCTTTCTATGCTTTCAGCTTGCTCCATGCTCAAAGATTATGGACTTCAGTTAAGTGGGAGTTTGATGCTTACACAGCAGCAGGAAGCAAGCAGGATCAGGGCAAAGTTAGGAGTGAGTCAGCAGTACCTGGGTCAGAAAGGAAAGTTAGGAAGTGACTGGAGGCTGCTTCATCACCTCCTGCCCCTGGGCAGACAGGCAGTGGTACTCAAACCCTGACCTTACCTGGTCCTTCTCATGCCTTCACAGATCAGCACAGTGGGGATGTGAGGACACTCTTAAGTAGCTACCTGCTGCTTGATATACAAGCACTGGCTGCTGCTGCCCCCAAGGCAAGTGCTGTGAGCTGGTTTTTGTGTCCCATGAAAGCTTTATTAGGTAGATACAAAACAGGGGCCTCTGCTATTGAGGATCCTCGCCATGCTCTGAATGCTGCTGCTCTTCATCCTCCTCTTCCTCCTCTGCTTTGTGTTTTTCCAGTTTTGCCATGAGCTCTGGAAAACAGGAATGGGCAGGATGAGACTTGGGTGCAGGGCCTGTCCCAGCCCAGGGCTGGGAGCTCCAGGCCCAACACCAGAATGATGCACCAAGAGCTGGTGCTGCTCTGGCTGCTTCCCTGGAAGCTCCCACTCTCCCCCATGGGTGTCTGTTACCTTTGGCTGGGTTGAAGACTCCGTTGGTTTGCTTGTCACACACGTAGCAGCGCTGGGATTTGCGGTAGTGCTGCAGGGCACAGCCCTCACAGAAGTAGTGCCTGCACCTGGGAGGAGACACAGGAGCCACTGCCAGTGAGCAGAGACAATCACTGTGCTCAGGAGTTAAGACACTGTTGACTCCACAGCCCAGGGAATGCAAAGGCAGCTGCGTGCAAAGCTCCCTCTGCAGCACTGTCCCCAGCAGCATGGGAGAGGGCTGGCAGTGCAGCCTGCTCCTCATCCTCACAAGCTCAGCCTCCCCATCCTCGTGCTCCTCTGCTCACACAATGCAGTGTGCCCTTGTTGTGGCCACGAGGAATGAAGGCAGGGAAACAAAAGCAGGAAAATGGAAGCATCTGGTGCCTGCATAACAAAGCCTGAGGTCCCCGCCAAGGAGATGCTCCAGTTGCAGACTTCCTGGATACCAGAGGATTTCCCCACGCACAGAAAGCCCTGGCAGACAAGCAGCAGGTCCCACCCACCAGCCTGTGGCACTGTTTGTATTTGCCTCCATAGTGAATGACAAATGGACTGGCAGACACATTGCTGCTCGTGCCAAACCCACCACTTACTTGGTGACCACGGGGTTCTTGAAGGAACTTCTGCAGATGAAGCATTTGAAAGGCATATCCTCCTCGTCGCTGCTCACCTCATAGTTCTCCTCATCTGCAGAGGACAGGGTTAAGCAGACCGGAGCAAGAGCAGAGGCAGCCAGAGCAGCCCATGCATGGGGCATGAAATATTAACTCCAGAGAGTGCAGCAGGTGGGATTAAATCAGTGCTGGAAACAACAGAGCTCTGGCATCTGGCTGCTGCTGATGTCAGTAACACATGTGGGACTGAGATATAATTGGGTCTAATGAGCCAGGCTTGCTTGTTGCTCATCTCCCAGGAGCCAGTTCTTTCTCCCTCACCCACTCACTGCTATAAAGAGCAATATCCTCCAGCCCCCTCCTTCTGATCTTAGATTTTCTTCCAAAGCAGCTGTCACCAGCTGAGCAGAGAACACCCCTTCAGCCTTTCCCCCACCCCTGCACAGCAGGTGATGAGCCCTGGGCCACAGCTCTGGACACTGAGTGAATCACAGAATCAACCAGGTTGGAAAAGGGCCTTTAGGATCATCAAGTCAACCAGGGACACCTTCCACTGGAGCAGCTTGCTCCAAGCCCCTGTGTCCAACCTGGCCTTGAACACTGCCAGGGATGGGGCAGCCACAGCTTCTCTGGGCACCCTGTGCCAGTGCCTCAGCATCCTCACAGGGAAGAGCTTCTGCCTAAGATCTTAGCGATCCAGTATCCCCAAGGCATGGGAAAGGCAGGACCTGGGAACCTCTTCCCCCATGAGCTCAGGGTGAGCAGGGATGTGGTGCCTTACCATTGACTCCGTAGCGACCCTCATCCAGCTCCCGCTCGATCTGCCATCCGTGCTTGTAGTCTGAGCGGTCATGGAGGAACTTGCAGCTGTCTGAGGAGCACAAAGAAAGGGGAATGAGCAGCCAGGAAAGGGGAATGAGCAGCCAGGCTGCGCAGGGCAGTGTTACCAGGACACCTCCTGCAGGGGCAGCCTGAGCTCTGCCCAGCAGAAGGGGAAACCTGGTTGCTTCCTGCTGCCTGTGCTCTCGGAGCAGGTGCAGGATTGCTTTCAGGGTTGTGGAAGCGCCACAGGGACACTTCCAGCATTGACACACATGGGAAGTGGTGGAAGGAACAGGAAATCCATTCCCTCATGTGGCCTCAGTGCCCAGAATTCCTGTGGGAATGTGGCACATCCCAGGGGTCCCCCCCAGGACTTGTATAACCCCTCATTAGAGGCCAGTGGCTCTCAGAAGGGCACATCCAGAACATCACATAAAATAACTGCATCAGCTCTGCAAACAGCTGCCTGTACATCAACAAGTCCACATCTTAGTGCCATGGATACAGAGCCCAAGCTGGAATGCATGCCTTTGCAGGCCCGGAGCAGCCCCTGCTCACCTCCAAAGCCACAGAAGCCAGTCTCTTTGTAGTCCTTGCAGATGTCGGGCTGATAGTCCCATCGCACCGTGGCCCTCAGGTGCTCTGGAGCTCGGATGGGTCCTTTTCTGAAAGGGTGGGAGAAGGCTCAGGCCGGCTCTGCAGCTGCAGTGGGGAAGGCCCCTGGGGGCCTGGGCAGAACCAGACACCAAGCTTGTTAGAGAGAAGCTGCCAGCAACAGTGAAGTTCAGGCCCCAGACAGGTGTTTTTGGGGATGGTGCCTGAGCTCCTCTGTGGTCCCAGTCCTGAGGCTCATCCCAACCTACCTGACCATTCCTGAAGAGGCATTTCCCATGGATGTGTCCTTGGGCTTCACATACTTCTGGTAGTTGTTAATGCCACGGTAAATTTTATCATCTTCCTTTCCTCTCAACTCCTAAGCAGGCAAAAAGAAAGGAGATTAAAGACCAGGAAAGCTTCATAACATGGATGAGCTTTCACCACTCCGGCACCAGGTCTCCCTTCCCAGCCCTGCCATGCTTAATGCCACGTTCTTTGCACTCTTGGCTCCTCATACTTCCAGAGAGGAAATGGGGGATGAGTAAAGCACAGGCACTGCTGCTGAGCACCAGCTCTTCACAGAGGAAGAGCTCCCCCACCTCTTGGATCTTCTGGCTGCGCTCGAAGATGGCCTGAGCATCCTTCTCCTTCTCCGTGTCCAGCTCATACACTGCTGTGGCTCCCATGTCCTCTGGGCCAACAGGTTTCTGCAAAGCAAGAGGAAGTTGTGACAGGAGTGAAGAGAAAACCTGTGCAAGGCAGAGAGCTCTCTGGCTGCCTGCAGGGTTGGTCACAGCGCAAGGACTTGACGTGGCCTGCTTCACCTCCCACCAGGTTCTACAGTCCCTTAGTGAGAGAATCCCCCATGGGCTGGATCCAGCCTTGTGCTTGACATGCTAATTCCCCACTGCTCCCAGGTTTTGGCCTGCAGAGGCAGGAAACACTTGTCCCTTATTCCTTCACCCTCAGCCAGAAGCTGAACTCAGGTCTCCGATATCCAACACTTCCATCATGAGACCCCCCCCACCTACACACAGGATGTGGGACCTTTTAACCCAGCTGTGGGTGGCTTACACTCAGCTTTACTACAGGGATCTGGTTTAGATTCCTCTTTAATGGAGCAAACAGACACCTAGCCCAGGTTTTATCTTCAGGAACAGAAGCATAGTTACAACCAGCCTCAAGTAAAACCAAATCCAACTGAGGTGCCAAAAGCTGTTACCTCCTCATTCCCTATGGGAAGGAGGGCTAAGAACACATTGCCCCCCTTGGCAGCAGTCAAAAGCACAAGGCTTGGTTCATATTCATCTCTACTGTGACAAGGAGACCTTGGTCTGACCCTGCAGCTTTCACTGGGGACATTTAGGCATTATTGACACTTTACACAGAGGGACAGAAAGAAACACGTGTGAAGGGGAATGTGCACTGACACCTGCTTACATCCTGTGCAGGCTCATACTAATGGGCAACACTTCACTGGAGCAAGAGGAAAATGAAGAGGAAAACCCAGTGGGCACAGCACTGTGAGCTGTGCCCAGACCTACACAGCTGATTCCACTGCAGATGTTAACAGCCCACCCAGAGCCGTCAATCCCAAGGAAACCACCTCTCTGTAGCTCTTACTCCACCACCGCTCACAGGGATAAAGACGGGTGCACCCCAAGTCACCCTGAACCCTTTGCGAAGGAAACCTGAAACCCGAAGCCCAGCACGAAGGCAAACCTGGATCAAGAGCTCCCCCTCCTGTGCCGTGTCCAGTGGCCCCTTGGGGCTTTAATTCCCATCTCTACGAGCGAAAGGCCAACTTCCATAGCCTCCTGAGGATGGCAATGGGAGAGTAAACCTAACACCTTCTACTAAGTGGGGAGGGCCGGGGCGGCCCCGATCCCACACCGGCAGGGGGATACCCCATTCCTCACGCTCTTACCGCGGACCTCGTGGATTTATAGGTGACTCCGATCTCCTTTGCTGGACCCTCCTCATCGCTGCTGCTGGGCGCGTAGCCCGGCCTCTCCTTGGCGCACCGCCTGGTCTGAGGGGCGAGAAGGCGGCGGGGATGAAGGGCCGGCAGCGCCGCGGCTCCGCGGGCCCCGCCTCGCCTCTCCCCTCCTCACCTTCTGGATCATGGGGTTGGGGAGCTCCCGCCGCCGCTCCCTGCGCACCACCGGGCTGCCCTCCTCGCCGCTGCTCTCTGCGGGCAGAGCCGGGCTCAGCGCTGCCTCCGGGCCTCCCAGGAGCCCTTCACCCCCCGCCCACCGGCGCTCTGTGCTAGCGCCAGGCCCTGCTTCGCCTCCCGGGGTCCCCCCCCGCCCTCACCCCGCTCCTGGTCGCTGCTGGGCCGCTTGCGCCGGCCCCTGCCCGCCGCCGGGCCCCGCTTCTTGAACACGAAGCTGCAAACGGGCCCCTCCTCCGCCATCTTGCGCCGCCGGCCGCCTCGCGGGAAGCCGCCACAGCGCCCCCTGCGGGAGGGGAGGACTGGGGGGTCCCGCGGCCCCGCCCCCGTTCCCCTCCGCCTCCTGCAGGGGTCTCCCGCGTCGCCATGGCAACGGGAGCGCCAGCTCTGAACGCGCCCATCCTGCATCCCAGAGCGGTGCTGGGATGAGCTCCAGCCACGCTCCGGATGGGACCTCAAAGCCCACCCAGCTCCAACCCCTGCCACGGGCAGGGACCCCTTCCACTGGAGCAGCTTGCTCCAAGCCCCTGTGTCCAACCTGGCCTTGAACACTGCCAGGGATGGGGCAGCCACAGCTTCCCTGGGCACCCTGTGCCAGCGCCTCAGCACCCTCACAGGGAAGAGCTTCTGCCTAAGAGCTCATCTCAGTCTCCCCTCGGGCAGGTTAAAGCCATTCCCCTTGGCCTGTCCCTACAGGCCCTTGTCCCAAGCCCCTCTCCAGGTTTCCTGGAGCCCCTTTAGGCACTGGAGCTGCTCTGAGGTCTCCCCGAAGCCAAGCTGGAGCCTTGCTGCAGCTTCCCTCTCCCCTGCCCTCATTTCAGGGCACTGTGGCGATGCCTTAGATGCTCTTTCCTGTGCCCAGATGGCCACTGGCTTATGCAGCCCTGCTGGTCTCCTGCTGTGTGATACGTGTGACCATCCCCATCACTAGGCATGGATCTGCTTGGCAACAGCTAATTTTATCAATTCAAATTCCTCTTGTATTTGCTCTGGGTGGCAGAGAGCCTTTTCATCACGGATGCTATTTGGGCAATGTGGAGTGATAGAGGTGATAAATCCTACCCACGCCACCTCCTTGTCCGGTAAACCCTGCCATAAATTCCTTGCTCATAGTTTTGCACGGGGAATTACAGGCAAATTCCACACACAAGGAATTTGTCTGTAATTCCTCTGCCATTGGGGCCATCTCCAGTGGCATTTGGCTCTTCCCAGCGGTGCTACAATGTGCAGAGGAGCCCAGACAAGACCATTTCTTGCATCATCACTATCAAAGCTCTTCCCATCTCTCCACTGCACATTTTGCCTCCATTCCTCTCCCACTGGAGGAGTCAGGGAGGTTAAGACGAAGTCCCCAGAGCCCGTGTCCCTGTGCCCTCCTGCTGCCCATGGCCACGCTGCTCCCTTCACTGGTACGAAGCAACCTCTGGGTTCCCTCAGGTTTTAACCTGTTCATTCCTCACATTGTGCCCTGTTCCTGGGGTGATCCCAGCCCTGCAAACCTCAGCCACCGCGACCCAAATCCCAGGAGCCTCCTTTACCATCCAAGCAGGGATTTTGCTTATCCCATGAGAACCAGCCCTGGCAGATCTATGGACCACTTGATGGAGTGCTCCCCATGGAGTCAATCCAGCTTCCCAAACCCTCTGGTTTTCCCCCTGGGGGGTGAGGAGCTGCGGGAATGGGGATCCCCCTTTCCTGCTGCTGCCACATAACAGCCCTTCCTCTGCAGTTTCCTGGGGCTGGCGGGGGGGTGAGTTTGGAGGATGGATCCTCCGTGATGCTGCTGGAAGCCTCACACAAGGAGGTTAGTGCCGCGCGGAGAGAGCACAAGGCCATGTCCCAAGCGTTGAGCAAAGCCCATCTGCACACACAGAACACGGGGGGAGGCCGGGCAAGAGCTGGGGGGCAACTGCACCCACGGTGCCGGTGGGGAGGGCCACGGAAGAAAGGTTCTTGGGCTGCGGGGGTCCGGGGCCAGGGACCGGGGCCGAGAGGGGCTGGGGAAGGTTCGGGGTTAGAGGCTGGCTTCACACAAAGGAGCGAGCGGCTGGAAGCCGGTTCGACGCCGAGAGCCAATCACGGCGGCGGCCCCGCGATAAAAGGGGTGGCGAGGAGCAGGGGGAGCCCGCAGGAAGCGGCTCCTGCTCCCATAGCCCGGCCTCTGCAAGGCGGGGGGAAGGCGGCGGGGACACCCGGCCCCACCAGCGCAGAGCCGGAGCCCGGCGGAGCCACCCCGGACCGGGGCGAGAGCCGCCCGCAGCGCCGGGAGCAGCGCGCTGACGGTGAGGCTGCGCCCGCGGAGAACAACGGGGCCGGGAGGCAGCGGGAGACAATGATGGACCCCGAGGGGTGCGGAGCCAGGGCATCGTCAGCCCCGGCTCTGCTCCGGGGCGAGGGGAAGCGAGAGCGAGGGGGGGGAAAGGGATGGAGAGGAGGGAGGAGGAGAGCCCCGGGCAGCGGCACCGGCGGCCAGGAGCCACCCAGCAGGTGGGGGCTCAGCCCCTGCACGTCCCACCCTGCTGCACCGGGAACTTCTTGGCTTGGGAAAAGGGACTCGGCGGAGGTGATGGAGGGAAGGGGATGTGGGGTGGGGGACACACACACACACAAAGGGGCTGTTCTGGGCCCTGCGTGGCCTCGCTGGGGTCAGGCGGGGGCAAGGAGGTGCTGTCTGAGCTCTAGGAGTGATGCTGCTGACGGGGGAGAGCACCCCGTGCCCTGTGTGAGCTGGGGGGGCGAGAGGTTCGCATGCAGGGTACCGGGGTGGCAAGAGCAAGAGGAGGCCTTGAGGTTGCTGGATCTGCTGCTGCAGGCATCGGGGGTGCGGTGTTTTGGGGCTCAAGCCCCCCCTTTGGGCTGCAACCCCCTCTTTGTTGTGTGCTGCAGTACGTGCTGGAGGGGGGCTGGACAGATCCATGTTATTAAGCTGATCAGAAAGAGCAGAGATGGAAGAATACCTGTTAGATGCTGACTTCCTTATCCCCGTTCGTTCCTGCCTGCTCATTCTCAGTGCTGAGTCTCCCACTGCCTCACCCTGGCTTTAAATCTTGCCAGGGACAGGTCCAGGGCTTTCACTGCTTCCCTTGGGATGCTGTTGCACGACTGGGAGGTTTAATAACAACACGAACACCCTTCAGAGCCAGGGCTCACAAAGGAGAGCAGCTCCGTGCTCATCACTGAGGCGAAAGGAGCACCCTCTGCCAGCAGCAGCACAGCTGGGAGTCAAGCCCAGGTCTCCCAAGTCCCATCCTGGTGCTGTCACTACCCTGTTCTGAGCCAGTCTGATCTGTCTGATCCCTTTGGATCACTTGAAAGCAGCTCAGCCACCTCGCAGGTCCTGTCTGTTGGTTTTGTTCATGGGGGGAGCATCAGTTCTGCCAGAACGTGCTAATTCAGCAGCCTGGATCATCCCTTGGCACCTGGGCTTTGTCCCCCAAAGGCATCGTGCGAGGGATGCACAGGGGAGACATCTGGTGCCCCAGATGTGCAGTTAAGGCCAGGAGAAGCACATCTGCAGCATTATACATGTAGATGACAACATCATTGCAGTGCAACCCATCAAGCCTAGGCTGAAACAGCTCCAGTCTAAATGGGAGCCCTGCAAGAAGCCAGTTCCCAGTTAGGGTCTGTCAGGAAGAGCTTTGCAAAGGGACCGGGTGCATCTTCACACAGCTCAAACCCAGGGTCCGACCTTTCCTGGTCAGCAAAGATCCCACCAGGCTTCTCATTAGGGAAGGGAGTTCCTCTTCTGGCTTCCTTCAGTCCCATGAACCTACCCCCTGCTCCTACACGGTGATGGAGTCACTGCTGTTCCTTCTGCCCACCCTCAGCTTCAGGAGGGTTGTTGTCCATTGTCAGGCAGCGATGTTCCCCCAGAGGTGCCTGCCTTTTGCTTTCCATTTGTGTCATTCCTCAATGGGGAACGCCATCTGGGGGTGCTGCAGAGCTCACCTTGCTGTCGGCAGGAGCTCTGGGGTGGAAAACGTGGGATCTGGGTGAACGGATGGCTGAAGCGAAGATGAAGCACACTCTATGCGCATCCCTTGCCCTTGGTGTGCCCACAACCCTCTCCGATGGCCAGCTCAAGGTACTGGACACAAGGAGCCTCTGCAGCCTCCAGTGTGCCTCTCCGGGGCTTGTGTTTCCCACTGCTCCACTGAAATCCCACGGCCTTGCAGAGCACCAGATCCCATTCTGGGCATCATGGGTCCTAAAAGGGAGAATGGAAGTGACAAACAGGCAGAGCAGCTCAAAAAGAGGGATCCTTTGAGAGATTTAACCTAGAACATGATTTTGGTGGCTTTTGGGGACACTTGGACACAGCAGCTTCACAGTGGTACAGAGGCAGGGACCATGGGATGTGGCTGTGCTGTGTTTTGGGGTGCCTGGGACAGGAATTGCTCCTGCTCCTGCTGTGGCTGCTGATGGCGAAGCAACAGAAGCTCTCAGAGCTACTCCACATGGGAAGTGCCAGTCCAAAGCCTGGTGATATTCCACGTGAGATGAGCCAACAGAACAGGGGCAGGTTACGTTTGGGAAAAGAGGGATTTGTAGGCAATTACAGGTCCATTAACTGGAGTGCAATTAAAGGTGAGCTTCTGGAATGGGATTTGAGAGAGTATTCAAAGACATGGTGCTGGGAAGCAGAAGTCTTTAATGCAGATCATGCCAAGCTGGATCAGTATCTTCCTTGTGTGTGACCTGAAACAACAGGGCCTCATGAACCTGGATTCAAGACCGGCACTTGATGGGGATGATTGTTGTAGGTGGAGACAGGAAAGAGGCAGCCAAACAGAAGGAGGACACTTGGATCCTTCCCAAGGGGGAGAGCTAAGGCCTGAAGTTGGTACCAATCCCTTTGGAAGGTGGGAGAAAAAGGCTGAAGAAGAGTTGGGCAGGAACATGGGGAGCTGCTGGAGCCTGGGGGGAGCTCAGCAAAGGGAGGTCAATGAAGCAGAAAGAACAGTGAGGATTTCTGGCAGAGGTGATAAAGGAGGAGCACATCAGGCCAGATGTGTTCGGATGTGTTGTGTGCTGCTCAGACCATAACACAAAGGTCTGAGATCGCCTTCGGTGTGGTGCGTCCAGGCCAGCTCACCTCCTGCCAGGCGGTGCTGTAGGAACCTTATGAGAACAGATGCAAAGGAATTGGCTTCTCCTGCTGAAAGAGACTGATCCAGAATGATTCCTCTGGAGGAATCCCCCTGAGGGGCAAATACTATGGTGGGAGAAGAACCAGGAACATAATGCTGGTATCACGGTCAGTGGAAATGCATTAATGCTGGAAACCAGAGGGTGATGCTTCCAGGTGGAGCACGGCTTATGGAAGAGACTATGGAAAACCTGAAAAGAGAAGGGAAGGGACATGAGCTGTTTGCCTATCACGCTTGTTTGCCTCAGGAGAGACAAGAGAAGGCAGGGAGGAAGGTGGGAGAACAGAGGGGGTGAGAAAGGGGCTTCCCCCGGGCTCCCCCTTTGCTTGTGTGGGACTTCCACTGTTGCCCTGCCAAGGGCCCCCTGTTCTTCCCCGCTCCCTCAGGAGCAGTTATTCCTGAAGATTCCTGCCCACCGGCAGCCTTTGAAGGGGCACAGAACGTGGAGCAAAGCGGGTTAACGGGCCGGGATGCTGGGAGGCGGCTGTGCCCTGGGGCGCAGGGACGGGTCCGTGCGCCGGGGATGCTCTGCAGCAGCCTGACGCGCGGGGCAGCGGTGCCCCCAGAAGCGGCCTGGCCGCTCCTCCCGTGCCAAGCCAACAGGGACCTGCCCTGGGTCCCCGCAGCCATCAGCTGAAGCCACAGCCCGAAGCTCCCCGTGCTCCCAGGATGGAGGAGGAAGGGGCCCAGATTTCCCCCCCCCCCGTGCTTTGCCTTTGGGAAAGCCTCTTGCAATGGTGCAGTGATCCCAGCAGTAACCTCACACTTCACAGGGCTGCTAATGGGAACCAGATGGCAGCGAGGGGCCTCTCTCCCTCTGCAGTCGCGCTGCTTTCCTGTGCCGGAAACCCATCGGCTTTCCGAGGGGCCATGGGGCTGGAGCCGTGCGACTGAGAGCTCCCGGGATGAACATCCCCAAACTGCCCCCGGGCCATGGGGCTGGAGCCGTGCGACTGAGAGCTCCTGGGATGAACATCCCCAAACTGCCCCCGGGCCATGGGGCTGGAGCCGTGCGACTGAGAGCTCCTGGGATGAACATCCCCAAACTGCCCCAGGTGGGTGCTGAGCAGGAGCTGCGCCTGCTCTCACACAGACAAGCTCCAGGCCCCAAGTCCTGGCTCAGAATCATCACAGACAGAAGGGGTTGGAGGGGACCATCTGAAGATCATCTCGTTCCAAGCTCCTTCCGCTGCAGCAAGCCCAGCTCCCTTTGGACAAAGGGGTATTTCGGTCCACACAAGCCATCAGATGCTCCCAGGAGGGGCAGGAAGAACCAAGGGGATCTCGCCTCGTCCTGAGCCATAGCCCGGGAATTGCCCAGGAGAGGACACTCGGTCCTGCTCTTCCCAGGCTGTGTCGATGGCCAAGAGCCTTAGGGAGTAGAGGCTTGGAGAAGTCGGATGTAGCAGTTACGGTGCCAGCCTCCACTGTGGAGACCTGGATGTGGCTTTCCTGCTTTGCCCCAGGTGCTCTCTGCACTTGTGAAGGCTCCGTGCCACCGCCGGGGCCCCGTGTCCTTAAGCAAAGCCTGGGCCACTGGGGCTCCTGTGCTGATGGGGACTGCCTTGGGCTCAGATCCCACCCCGAGCGCACGAATGCCCCCTTGGAAGAGCACTGAGAGCCTCCTGGTGTGGTTTCTAACTTGTTGTTTCCCCTTATCGCTTCAGCACAGCCTTCCCCCTTGAGATTTCTGCTCCTTCCTCGTGCCCTTGGGCAGGAAGGACATTCAGCAACTACTCACAAGCAGCTACACGGAGGGGACCTCTCGCTTGAACCGAAGGCTGGGAGAGCACAGCGGGTACGTGCACAGGGGGGTGTTAAGAGAAGGGAGAGCGGGAGGATGGGGCTGGGTGGGGAACGTCAAGCCATGGGGTGGGATGGCGTGGAAGGGAAGAGGGTTTGGGGAAGAGAAGCAAAGGGATGAAGAGGTGGAAGGAGCCTGTGTGTGCGGATGGGGAAGGGCTGATGGAGAGAGTGGGGAAACTGAGGGGCTGGGAGAGGGGAGGAAGATGAGGTGCAAGGGAAGAGGGAGGGAAGCTGGGGGTGGAGAAGTGCTTGTGGCAAAGGCAGGGGCGAAGGGGGAGGGTTCTGCACCCACGTCAGAGCGTGTGAGCAGGACACCAAGCTCTCTGGGTGCTCCAAGCTCCCCTTGGGGTCTGCGTTGGGCTCTAGGGACCAGCCAGAGCCTGGAGGCACGAGGCCCATGGGCCAGCTCTGCCCTGGGCCCCAGCACCCTCCTGTGCCTGCCACCCCCTGCAGCACACAGGAAACAACAACGCGACCGCAGGGTGAGGGAGGCTGTGCTGAGCTGAGCGCTCGGGGGGGCGGATGGGGGGTGGGATGAGGGGTGTGCAGCCCCCAGCACGTCCCCACCATTCCTTCGCCTTCCCCTTGCTCTGCGCCTCCCTCAGCATCGTTTGCTCAACCCCACAGCTCTTGCACGAGCAAACCGGGGCTCCTCAAGCCTCATCTTTTCTGGGTGTTTTGAAGGCGAGGGCAATGGGGGAACCCCCCTGCGGCGCCTCTCCAAGCAGTTACTACCAAAAGGGGTTACTTGTGATGCTGCTTGGGGTTTTGTTTGCCTTTTCTCTTTCCTGTGCTGTGTTAACGCTGCTCCAGGACCAATCCCCTTCCACATGTGAGCAGAAGCCAGCACATCCCCTTCTACTCGTGTTTCCATCACCGCTCTCCTGCCCTTTATCTTCGTACGGGACTAGAGGAGGGTGATGGTTTTAAACTAAAAGAGGGAGGTTCAGGCTGGACGTGAGGAAGAAACGTTTCACAGTGAGGGTGGTAACGGCACAGGTTGCCCTAGGAGGTGGTGGGGACGTCCAAGGCTGGGCTGGACGTGGCTCTGATCCAGTTAAAGATGTCCCTGCTCACTGCAGGACGGGATGAGCTTTGAAGCTCCCTTCCATCCCAAACCATTCTATGGCTGCAGGACTATGGGTACGGAGCCCGGTGCCCACATCACCTTCCAGCTTCCTATGAGCTGTGCTCCAGACCTGCACCTCCTGCCCACATCCAGCCTCGTGTGCCTCCAGCTCCTGGCTCCCTCCAGCAACGCAAGAGGCTGCACGGAGCCCATGGAGGAAGCACTGAGCACATCACCATTGCACACCGGCCCTCGGGGTGATGAAACCAGCCCTGCTCCTCTTGCCGTTTCCTTTCCAGGTGTTGCAAGGGGCTCGTCTCGGGCGTCTCCGCAGGGCACATCGCCCCCCGGACATCAAGCTCAGGATTAAACAGACGGAGGAGGGCAAGGAACCATGTTCCAGGCCACGGGACCCCCCAGCTCCCCCCCAGCTCATGTACGTAGGGGTTTGCATGGGGTTTGGCCCGCGGGGGTGCTGTGGATAGAAGCTCTATTCCGGCCGTTTTAGGGTGATCAAAGGCACAGCCGCTGCTTCTCGCCCCCCAGGACGGGGGCCAGGAATGTTCCAGCAGAAGGTGCTGTTTGCTGAGCCCATCCCCTTGCTCCTCACCCTGCTCCCTCGTTCTGTTTGTTTGTGTTTCCATGGCTTTCCAAGAGCACAACTGGGAGCACGCGAGGCTGCTCGGGCTTGGGGATGGAAACCAGACGGGCTCCAGAACGCGTCCTGCTGGGACAGGATACGGCCCTTTCCCCGCGGGAGCACGCAGCAGATATCAAGCAGATAGCGCTGCCTGCTCGGAGCCGGGAGGCTGCCCAGAAGTGATGAGCAGCAGTGGATCGCTGGAGCCTTGGGAACGGATGTGTCCAGCTCCAACGAGGCAGCGCTTTCCTTAGCTCGGGAAGCGGCGCATGAAACCCCAACCCCAGGAGAGCACCTGCGGCTGCCTTCCCAGTGCCAAGGGATGCAACCGGTTTTACATGGCCCGAGCGTCCCCGCTGCCCGTGTCCCCCTTGTTGACTTTGGCTCATCCTTCCTTGAGGGAAGGAGAGGGAAACCAGCATCCCTGACCTCAGTCAATGGGAGCAGCTGGGAAACGTCTGAGGAGGCAGCGCAGGGAAGTGAGAGCTTCCTGCGCCTCCACACCAGCGATTCCCAAAATACAGAGGAGAAACAGCGGGGAAGGATGAAGCAGGAGGGAAAATCAGCCTGGGGCCAAGCAGAGCAAGAGGAAGGAGCAGGAGGCAGCGGGGCGATGCTCTGGGATCACCTCGGGAACAAACAGCGCAGAGTGGTTCCTGGGCGGTCCTTGCTGGAAGTGGGTTTGCCTCTTTGCTCCTGTTTGACAGCAGGGAGCATCACCACCAGCACAAAGGCAGCTTCAATGCGTGCCACGGTTGGCAGGGACCCAGTGAGTGCACAAACAGCTTGGGAGGGTGCAGGAGTGTGGGGAAAGTGAAGGGCAGGGGCAGGAGGTGATTTGGGACGAGCTGCTGCAGATGGGAGAACGTGCACTGAGGGCACCTCAGCACTTGGAGCTCTGCCCTACTGCTCCTCCATCCATGCCCCCCATCCCTCCTGCATCCACCATGGACACGGATGGATGCAAGGGCCTGCAGGGGCTTTTCCATCTCAGCCGTGGGGCAGGATGTCCCGTGGTGATGGGCTGATAACGGGGCTCAGAAACAACACAGCTGCTGAGGGGAACCAGCACAAGAGCTCCCTGAGAGCGAGGGGCAGCCCAGCTGGGCATGAGGACGGCATGGCCTTGGCAACGGAGTTCAGAGACAGCCACCATGCAGGGACAGCCAGGTCCTGCCTGTCCCCATCCTCTGCTGCTCCTCCTCCAGCACAGCTCAGCGCCAGGCTTCTCAGTGCTGGCTTTCATCCTGATTTCTCTTCTCCTTCCCTTGGCAGGAGGCAAAGAACAGCTCAGGAGGCAGCACCGTGCAGCGCTCCAAGGTACCTGCGATTACCGCATCCTCCACTGCAAGGAGGGAAGGACCAAACCCCATCCTATCATTCAGCAGTGGTGCAGCACAGGGAGGGTGACGGGAGATGGGGAAGCCTCACATAGAATGGTAGAATGGTTTGGGTTGAAGGGACCTTCAGTTCATTCGGTTCCACCCCCTGCCACGGGCAGGGACCCTTCCACTGGAGCAGCTTGCTCCAAGCCCCTGTGTCCAACCTGGCCTTGAACACTGCCAGGGATGGGGCAGCCACAGCTTCTCTGGGCACCCTGTGCCAGCGCCTCAGCACCCTCACAGGGAAGAACTTCTGCCTAAGAGCTCATCTCAGTCTCCCCTCTGGCAGGTTAAAGCCATTCCCCTTGGCCTGTCCCTACAGGCCCTTGTCCCAAGCCCCTCTCCAGGTTTCCTGCAGCCCCTTTAGGCACTGGAGCTGCTCTAAGGTCTCCCCTTCAGGATCCTTCTCTTCTCCAGGCTGAACAAGCCCAATACCTCACCCAATGGCAGTGTGGATATCAAGGAAGAGGCTGTGGGGGAAGCCAGGCACAGGATACCCCAAACTCCTTCCTCATCCTCTCTCCCTTCGCTCTCCCCTCCGCAGTCCTTCAGCCTGAAGGCACAAGTGAAGGAGATGTGCACTGCCTGCCAGAAAACCGTGTACCCCATGGAGCGGCTCGTGGCCGATAAGTTCGTCTTCCACAACGCCTGCTTCTGCTGCAAGCACTGCCACACCAAGCTCAGGTGAGCCTGAGCGGGATGCGGCCATGGTGCTTGCTGTTGGAGGGGTGGATGGATGGCAATGGGGTACCCATGGATGGGGGAGGCCTCTCCAAACAGTCCACCCATCACGTTCATGTGATCCCCAACACATTCATCACAGCAAAAACCAGGGCTTATGTGCCCAACTGGTCCCAAGTCCCAGCTGGACCATAGGATGGTTTGTGTTGGAAGGGACCTTAAAGCTCATCCAGTTCCAACCTCCTGGCACAGGCAGGGACACCTTCCACCACACCAGGTTGATCCCAGCCCTACATCCCCAGTCCATAGCCCCTCTCCAGGTTTCTTGCAGCCCCCTTAGGCACTGGAGCTGCTCTAAGGTCTCCCCAGTCCCAGCTAACCCTGCTCTCCTTCCCCAGCCTGGGCAGCTACGCGGCGCTCCACGGCGAATTCTACTGCAAGCCCCACTTCCAGCAGCTCTTCAAGAGTAAAGGCAACTACGACGAGGGCTTCGGGCGCAAGCAGCACAAGGAGCTGTGGGTGCACAAGGAGGTGGAGAGTGGGACCAAGTCGGCGTGAGCGGGGCCTGCTCAGCCCTCCCTGGAGCACCGGAACGGTGCCGAGCCGGGCGCTAACTGAGCTGATGTAAAGCAAAGGGGACCCAAGGGTGGTGAGGGTGGGAGGCAGCACAGCCCTCTCTGGAGGATGTATAGAGGGGTCCTATAGGCCACAGGGGCAGAGGTGACCAGGGGACAGCCTCCAAGCCCCAACTCCGGAGACCAGACCGGATGCCCAGCCCTGCACAGGCATTTCAGGTTTGCCACCATGGATAAAGAGATGATCTTGGAGGGGCCTTAACCCATCCTCTAAGTCAGAGCAGAGCTCCCAGCTCCTGCCACACCAATCCTGCCTTGCTGGGGCTCTGGCTAAGGAGGGTCCTTGGTTTACATCAGCTCAGTTCAGCTGGGAATGTTCAGCCTTAAGGATGTTGCCCTGCGACTCTTTCTCTCTCCGTCCTTTTCTATCTGCCTTCGGTAGGTCCTGCGCCAGGCGCTCTCTTATTTTTGTAATACAAGGTTTCTGAGCCTGCGCTGCCTTGTCCTGTGTTCCGGGGGCTGGGGAGCTGGGAACAGTGCTGCGGGCTGCCTCTTACCGCCCCGGGACTGGGGACAGAGCCTCTGTCCATGCGGGATCAACAGGTATTCCTGGGTACGTGTGTGCAGTGCGAGGATGGAGGCAGAGCGGTCCTTTGGGGCATGAAGTCTGGTTTCAACCTGCACAGCAGCTTCCACATGGAGCCCAGACCACTCCCAAAGGGAATTCTCCATCCCATGAACTAGATCCACCCCTCTGCCCTGCACACATTTTGTGGCTCTCTCCCCATATCAATATCAATGGGCCCAGCCTCTGCAAGCAGACGCTGCCTCCATTCCCTCTGGGCTGACTGGTGCAAGATGAGCTCTGGTCTGGATGAAGCCCGTCCCTCTGGACCGTCTCCAACAGGTCTGTATTTACCGCCTTCCTCCACACGATGTGTAAGCCTTGCCTGGGGGAGCAGGCATTCAAGGAACCCCTCATCTTTCACATGCTACAAGAATCGGGCTTTTCAGAGCCCCCAGAGCCTTCGGCATCCCAGCAAGAGCCTCTATTCCTTCACCAGCCGATAACATCAGCTCCCACGGATGGAGAGAATCCAGAACCAGCCACAAAACCAGGAGCAGAGAGAACCGGATGGATATGGATGGTCCAGAGGAGCCCAGGAGGAACTGAGGGTACACAGAGACACTCTTAACCCAGGCCACAAGTCCCCTGGGGCTCAGAGACGCATTGGGTGACCCCAGGAGCCCCATGTCCCTCATGGTGGATAAATTTCATCTCCTTTAAGAGGCCAGGACCGTGAGCCCAGCAGGGACTGCACACACAAAGCCTGGCAAGGCTCCCTGAGCTCCAGCCTCACCAAGAGCTTTGGCTGTCCCCGTGGTGCAGGAGCTGCTCCTCACATCAAGGCGCAGCCGACACGGTGACAGAAGCTGCTTCCTGCCCATCACCGCATCACTGCTGGGATGAACCAGGACCTGCTGCTCGGTGGTGCTGGGCGCGTTGCGGCCTCTTCCTGCCGAAGGTTGCCCTAGAAAACGAAAGCAGGCTCCTGGGTTTCGCTTCCTGTTCCTTGCTGGCCTCACTTCCCCATCCCTCGCCTCGCCTGCCTGCTGCTCTTGCCTGCAGAGCGGGGCCCCCAGGTCCAGGGCGGGTTGAACTGCACCAGAGCGCTTCGGGGAGGGACAAAACCTTCTTTAAGCAAGAAGAACAACAAGGGTCTGGTTCAGTCCTTTCCTCCCCAGCATTCGGAACCGTGTCTAGAGACAGTAGCACTCTAGTACTACTAGTGCTAGTAGTGCACTAGTACATCTCTAGGGCTGCCAGAGCTAGTAGTGCATTAGTACATCTGTAGAACTGCTAGAGCTAGTAGTGCATTAGTACATCTGTAGAGCTGCTAGAGCTACTAGTGCATTAGTACATCTGTAGAACTGCTAGAGCTAGTAGTGCATTAGTACATCTGTAGAACTGCTAGAGCTAGTAGTACATTACAACATCCCTAGAGCTGCTAGAGCTAGTAGTGCATTAGCACATCCCTAGAGCTGCTAGAGCTAGCAGTACCTTACAACATCCCTAGAGCTGCTAGAGCTAGTAGTGCATTAGCACATCCCTAGAGCTGCTAGAGCTAGTAGTGCATTAGTACATCCCTAGAGCTGCTAGAGCTAGTAGTGCATTAGCACATCCCTAGAGCTGCTAGAGCTAGTAGTGCATTAGTACATCCCTAGAGCTGCTAGAGCTAGTAGTGCATTAGTACATCCCTAGAGCTGCTAGAGCTAGTAGTACATTACAACATCCCTAGAGCTGCTAGAGCTAGTAGTGCATTAGCACATCTGTAGAGCTGCTAGAGCTAGTAGTACACTAGTACATCCATAGTACTACTAGTGCTAGTAGTACACTAGTACATCTTAGAGCTGCTAGAACTAGTACTGCATTAGCACTTCTCTAGAGCTGCTAGAACTAGTAGTGCACTAGTACATCTAGAGCTGCTAGAACTAGTAGTACACTAGTACATCTCTAGTACTATTAGTGTTAGTAGTACACTAGTACATCTCTAGAGCTACTAGAACTAGTAGTGCACTAGTACAGCTCTAGAGCTACTAGTAGTAGTAGTACATTAGTACATCTCTAGAGCTGCCAGAACTAGTAGTGCACTAGTACATCTCTAGAGCTGCTAGAACTGGTAGTAGTAGTACGTTAGTACATCTCTAGAGCTACCAGAAGCAGTAGTACACCATTCTCTACCTACCCCGTTCCCACAGGGGCACAGCCATCTCTCCCTGACGTGGCAGCAGTGGAAGGAGGACGTGTGTGAGCACAGGGTTTGAGATCCTCAGCCTGCTCTATTGGTTTCTGATTCTGTGGCGACCTGAGCCAGGCACCACCGCTGAGGGGAGGGAAGAGAATCTGGTGAGCATCAGATTCACACAGGGCCAGAGGCGTTCAGTACAGCTACACCTCACAGTGGCTGCTGCACACAAAGGAGCCAACCCCTGCTCCCCTGATTCACACGCCAGGCTCTGCACACAGCCTCAAACGGCTCCCAATGGGAGGTTTCTGTAAGACAGATTAAAACAGAATAAAAGAAAGGCCAAAGCATTGTCTCTATGTCCCAAATGTGTAGCTAAATCCAGCTGATTTATGATGAGAGCTGGTTTCATGCCCCTGGGACTGGAACCCTCCTTTCTGAATGCCTCCCACCCGTTGCACCCCCCTGTCTCTGAGCAGGCACAGTCACTGAAACACTCACCTAGAGCACTGGAGCTGCTCTCAGGTCTCCCCTTCAGGAGCCTTCTCTTCTCCAGGCTGCCCCAGCCCAGCTCTCTCAGCCTGGCTCCAGGGCAGAGCTGCTCCAGCCCTCGCAGCAGCTCCATGGCCTCCTCTGGCCCCGCTCCAACAGCTCCGTGTCCCTGTTGTGTCTGGGGTGGAACTGGATGGTCTTTAAGGTCCCTTCCAATCCAACCCCTTCTATGATTCTGTGTCTTAAGCTTCCTTTCAAGTCATGAGCTGCTCCTTGCTGGGGCTTCTCTGTGCTGCTCCAGCACAGCAAAGCAGTGCAGCAGCTCCGCAGGGACATATCCTCAGCAGAGAAGCAGGAGGCAAAGCAGAGGATGCTACAGCTCTCTGGGCTCCAGGGCGCCGCAGCGAGAGCTCAAGAGCAGCAGCTTTAATAGCAGCACAAGGGCTGTTCCCTTAACGTGAAGCACAGAAAATGGCTCACAGCTGCCTGCACCTCCAACGAGCAGACCTGGTTTTACCGCTGAAGAGACAGCACAACTGATGAGCAATGAACGACCACCACAACCCTTTGCATTCCCATACAAGCATGAGGCTTCTGTTACCAACCTGCCTTTGAGCTCAGGAAAGGACATTTCCCAGAGCCTGGAAACTCAAGCCAGCAGATTCATGGAATAACTGGAAAACAATAAATCAGTAAGAATCCATCTATATCCATACCGTGCAGATGTCCAGTTCTGGCCAAGATACAGAGCACCAGGCAGAGATCAACAGCAGAACAAGTGGCAGGACAGCTCACCGTGCCAGCATTTCCTGGATATAATGCAATACACCCACACCCAGGCACCATCAAATCCAGAAGACACTGTTCCTAGTTTAGACTTCACTCTCCTCGAGCCACAGCAGTGTAGTGTTAGCCAACCCCTATAGAGACTTGAAACTATTTGCTTTAGAAGTGGATGTACAGAGGAAATGGACCTCGTGTCACCTTGCCCTGGGCCACACTGTGCATAGAACACACACCCCCAGCAATCAGGAAAGGCACAAGAGGTTTTTAGCTGCATTTTTCTGTGTGTTGGTCAGTGCTTTGTGGCTGATCAACCTTCAACCCAAGCCTCCAGATGTTCTTCTCTCCCTGCCACCACCTATAGCCAGGTATGGTAAAGATTCAAGCAAGGAATACACACTTGTGGAAAGCAGAGTCACTATAGAGCTATTGACTTTAGAGGGGTGTGAGTAGGAGGGGAGTCCAGGGGCAAACATGCCATGGTGCAAGCCTAAGGTGTGAACCTCGTGTTCATAACGCAAATGTTAAGCACTGAACATACAGAGCAGAAAGGAGAATGAAGGCATCAGCTTTGGGAAGCACCTCCTCAAGTGAAGGCAACTTCCAAGTTCCTCCTTCAGCAAAGGCAGGGTTGTCAGGTTCTAACACACACAGAGGGGGGCAGGAAGCAGCAGGAGGTGGTTATTTCTGCTTCCACAAGCCACCTGTGTTCTAGGACAAGTTCACTTGTCTGGTTCTCATCTGCTCTGGACCAGCCCACAAGCGCGATGCATCTGCTCACTTCATGTGCAGGGAGGGGGCTCTATTGCATCAGGTTGTTAACCCATTTCTTCTCATTTGAGCACATTTTACACTTACAAACACGTCAGTGTTTAATCAACATAGCAACGAGCTCTACCATGGCCTGGGAAAGGCGAGCAGAGGGAAGGCTGTGGTTAGGACCCATGGGACAGCATCTCGAGGGACCACGGTGGCATTCAAACCACTGCTGAAGTGACAGCAAGGCTAGGACCTGCACAAGGGAAAAATGAGCATTTCAGCAAGTGAGGTAGATGAATTTAAAGCAGCACTATTTCAGTCCTTTCCTAAGATAGTGCTGCTGGAAAAAAGAAATGCAGCCTGAAAATACTTGGAAATATGGTTACCTCTTGCCAGTCTGGGACAGCAGAGCTCATCCTGTCCCACATCTTTAGTACACTCAGTGCAAGACCACCCACTTCTCCCTTTCTGGAAGGGAGCTCATGATATGATACGACAGGACAAGGGGGAATGGCTTTAGCGTGCCAGAGAGGAGACTGAGATGATCAATGATCTTAAATGCACTCAATGATCTCAAAGGTCTTTTCTGATCTAAATGATTCTATGATCTCCACATGAAGAGCCAAGAAAGCAGCCCAGTTCCTCTCCTGAAGGCTGAATGTCACCTACCTCAGAGGCAGCCTTGTAGAGGACACACGTGCTTACCTGATCCAGGAAGCAACACCTCACTGACAGGACACTGCTCCAGTTGTCCCAAAGAATAAACACCTGAAAGGAACACCACCTTCCATCAGTTCAGGTCCTTAGTTAGAAGGAAAACAAGTTGTCTTATTAACTTCATCTGAGGCACCACTTGCACAGGAAATAAGAGACACTGCGTGCAAACCACCACTAAACAAAGGCTTTCATATAAATGATAATTTTATTGTAAATAACATGATACATTGGCCTGGCTTTGCACTGCAAGCCCCCGGTCGGTACATATAGATTACTGGTTCAAGGTCTTCTGCACAATCCAGGTTAAAGCAGTTCTCCCTGCTCCACCCTATGTCAGACAGGTAATAAAGTCCCTTTCTCCCTTTCTGGACTGCCCCCAGGCACATTTACCTTTCCTAACTGGGAAATCAGAGCTGCTCAGTGAGATCTGCTCCTGAACAAGGCTGGGGTTTGAAGACCTGAAGCCCAAACACCATTAAACCACAGAGGACAACTATTTTAGGTTGACAATTAAAGACAGACTGAATGCTCCCAGCTCCAAGGGCAGGTACCACAGGGCTGTATCCAAAGAGAGAAAACCTTCCCATGCAGCAGCTATTAACCTAAGCACCAGTCCCTGGGATCTTATTCAGCCTCCTGGATCTGGCCTTTGCCTGCCAGGATCAGCGTGTACAGCAGGGATGGGTGGGTTTATTGAAGATTCCCATGTTATCCTGGCTCTTTGGGCACTTGGGAATCCCATGTGTCACCTGAGCAGGTACCAATCTCCCTCTTGGTCCACTTGTTTTGGTTATTAATGGCAATGGGAGCTGTTTGTTTGGAGCATCAAGTCCTTTGGGAAACTACTCCAAAAATGGGAAAAGAATAATCCAAATTGCTGCCACTAGAATAGGCAAAGGCTGCATTTACTGGAGAACAAGCAAATAACCTGGAATGCTCAGAATCGTCACACCGAGACCAAAATGCCAACAGTTTGTTTCCTAACAACTCGGGGAGAAGCAAATCCCCCATTCCCCCAGGTTCCTTTTTGATGGCAATCTCAGACATCCTCCTGCTCAGTTCCAACTGTCTCAGGATAATGGGACTCCTCCAAGATATTCATCTTCAAGCAGAATATTCCCCATTTCTGCAGCACCTTCCATCCAGGGCTCACTGCTCAATATACCCCTCCCTGGAAGCAACAGCACAAAGCACAGCACGACACCTGGAACAGAATCGACTTGGTTGGAAAAGACCTGTAAGATCATCAAGCCCAGCCTTTACCCCAGCACTGCCAAGGCCTCCATGGCACTAAATGGAAACACCAGCTCAGGGTCAGCCTGGCACTCCCCTAAATGAGGTTGTTCCCAGCTTTTCATCCCATTCTGCCAGGATAAAGAGGTCCGATGCAATTCAATCCAGAGGTGTCATTACATTTATGTCCACTTCAAATGCTTTTGCTGCCTGGGCCATGTGTAAGTGTTGGTCTCAAGCAACGGACTTTGGAGTCCAGATCTTTCCCATCCCCAGGAGGCTGTGAGGAAACAACGGTGGCATTTTGGCTTGGCTTTACCTGTTCTAAACCATCAGCAAATTCTCTGCAAAACCAGCTGCTTTTTTTCCTTTGTAAGTTCATAAAGGAGTCAAAACGTATTTCCCCTCCTCCCCCCCGCCCCGTAACAGTCGCTATATATAAAAATCACCAAATATGATCTTTTACCATATAAATAAACCAAAAAAGTATGAGGCATCACCGTTTACATGATGTAAAAAGAGCTAAAAAAAAGAGCGATAGAAACTACATTCATAAAAGTGCATCTCCAACCATAGAAGTAATGCTTTGGCTTGTTCCTGTGCCGAAGAGATGGCATTGGGTCAGGTGCTGGGATACAGGAAGTCCAAGCTGGCACCCCATGTTCTCTGTCACTGTACAACTGCTATTTGCTTTCATTACTACACACTGGAACACAAGTGTATACGGAGTAGGCACATTTCAGCATAGGTGGTGGGAAGGACCAGATGCTCTGGTGGGGAGAGGACTGAGCCCATCAGCCCAGGATGCTCTTTGCTCTGCTCTGGAACAGCCTTCCATGACGTGTATGAGGTAAAAGCCACAACAGATCCTGAGGATTTAGTTGCTTTGAAACATTAAAAGTGACACCATTTCCTCATGCCCCATTCTCTCACAGAACACAATGTGTGGGACAGCAAGGGAAAGACCATGGAAGAAGGTCTCAATTTGGTGAGGCCGAGCCAAGGGGAGAGAGGAACCTGTGCAGGCAGCATCACTACACTCCTGATCGCTGTTGTACGTCTGCAGGGTGAAGTGGGATGAATTCCAATCTTTGGTATACGTAGGTGCCAGCTGCAAGGCTTGAAGAGCGCTGCCTCCCCTATTCCTGTCATCCAGACTACAGGAATAATCTCATATTCCTCTGCAACACAGGCAGCCATCTATCCCACAGCAAAGTGGTGTAAAAAGCTCCCTGTCACGGAGTAGCAGCGTCGTGCCCTTGCTTCCCTTGGATGTGAGCGACAGTGAAGTGCAGGCTATAAGTCAGCCATGTCTTTTGACAATGTGGAGTCAAGCTCCAGCTTTGGAACAGATGAATAGAAGTGCCCTCACTAGAATTAATAAATTATGGAACAAGAGGTTTCCTAAAAGGCATCCCCCTTAAGTGCCTACAACCTACACAGTGCATCCTTGTAGTAGTGCAGGAGAGCCTCAAAGTGAAAGCAACAACTGAGTACACATTGCTCCGAGTTTGGCACACAAAAACCACTTCAGGTTGTTAAACCTTTTCAGGGAGTTTTGGTTATTTGGCATTTTTAAGGTTCTTTCCTCCCCACCTTTGAATTCAATCCAGTCTTTCTCCTGTGGTCAAGGTTTCATTAAAACTTGCCTTATCTTACTACCAGTATTCACCTATAACCTGTTCATTTTACTGCATTAGGAAAGCAGTTTTCAAGTTTTTATGGGGGAGGAGTGGAGGTTACGTGGAGCCTTAATATGGTTTCCAAACCAAGAGCAGAACCCCTTCAGTGCTGCTCTATAAAGCAGTATTTTTGCTAATACCACATTTCCTTCGTTTCCTTTCACACAGATAACTTCTAATTACTCCAGGAATCCCCAGGAGTGCTGGTCTTTTAGGAATGAAATAAGGATTATTAGTGCCCAAATCAACAGAGTATTGAAGGTCAGTGAGCCACTGGGAACTCCAGAGATTCGGTACCTTTCACTTGGTACCTGTGTGGGTTCTCCAGTTAATTATAGCAATATTCTAGAGTTGCCAATGCTCTCTCCTGTTCACTGTTAGATTTAAAAGCTTCTCGAAATAGGGCTGTAACGTTTTACGGCAATCTTAAAGGAACACTTGCACATCTGTAAAACAAAGCACACACACTGAAGGGTTGAGCTTGATTCTAACTTACTGTGCACAGGTAAACCTAGTGTCCAGCTCCATCTCCTCCCCATAAAAACCTCAAATTTCTATGAGGCCAGGACCTCAAAGAAACAGATAGGCTCTTCCTGAAGTAAATTCCTGGGCACCAGATGAGCTCTCTTTGGTTTAAAGGATGGTAAGAAGCTACCAGCCCAAAAGATAGGTGTGACAGAAAGCTGTTCCACAGAACTCCCTTCCAGAAGGGTTTGTTTGGACCCAGCAGTCCAAGGGAGATGAAGCAGGAGCACAGATTCGTTGGCTCTGAGGACACAAACTGACACTGTCTTAATGCTAGCACAGACTGAGCCTTGGAAATCAAGCTCTGGATTTTCTAACATCAGTGGCAGAGCCCTTATCTCAGGGCCTGGAGTGATTGCATTCTGCTGAAACGTTGCTGATTATCCTGCCATTGAGCTAGAAAGACCGCCCTCACCCCTACCCCCAAATCCATGGTTTCATTATAAAATAACACTATTCACATACTTTTGAATCAGTATTTTCTGAACACCTTCAGATGCTGAATACTTCAGAAGAAAAATAGATCATTATATAGCGAGCGCACGCTCAATGACACATGGCTTTTTGCTGGAGTCATGTCCTAGAGATGCCTCTAAAGCCCTAGCAAGTCTGGAGAACAGTGACCCACACGTAGAGAGCTGGTCTGGATGGCTGTTGCACGTTTCTCTTCTGAAGAGCATAGCTCTTCCAGTTCCCACTTTGGTTCAGCTTTCTTCTCCGTTCAACCAGTGAGACACTTCCCATTCCTGGGCCTGCAGAGAACATGCAGCCAGCTGCAATTTCACATCAAGGTAACTAGGGCAAAAATGCAGCTCTGTTTCGACCGCTGGCAGTAGAACAAACATCAGTCCAGCAAACAAAGGTATCAGGCACAAGAGCAGACCCTAGGTTCCTTGGCATAAACTTCCCCAAAGGACTAGGCCAGCTGAGTTGGCATTTGGAAGATGCAGCACCACAATGGGCAGTTGCAACTAGACCAGACGGGGCATGGAGAGCCCAGCAGGAGCTGCTAGCGAGGGAGGTAATTCAGTACTGGAGCTGTGCAAACTGATGTCTGAGCAGCTCTTCAGCAGAGGGTCTGTGCCTGGCTTCCACAAAGATCTGCTTTAGAAAGTCCCGGCAATGTTCTGATATGTGGGAAGGGAGCTGGGGGTTGGTGGGTTGGGTGGCGATTTTGAAGATGGCTGCCATGGCTTCGTACTCTGCCCAGGGTGGTTTCTCTGTCAGCATTTCCACAACAGTACAGCCCAGGCTCCTGGAAAAGCAGGAAAGGAAAACAAGAAGCAAGGATTGACACACAAGAACACACGGAACAGCTGAGCAGCGAACAGCAAGGTCCAGGTCTGCTCTGAAACCAGCTAGAAGATGGCTTTGTGTTCAACAAACCCCACGTGGGCACAGAGCCAGACCTGCCAAGGTTGCTGCTTTTCTTACTGTCAGCTCAGCAGTGAAGTGCTGAGACAGGGAGGCTGGTTCCTCACTGCACCAAGAACCATTCAGTGCCATCTGTCCAGCTACTTTCAGCTCAAACTCTCCTCTCAGCAAACATCTGCATTAACAACAGAGGACACGAGGTGCACAAGAGATGTCCCTCAAGGTGCTGTTTGACCTCAGTGGTATTTAGGTGTTGCTGCCCCTGGTACTTCTCTAAGGCACTTGGTCTAAGGTAAACCCACACTTTTTAACCAAGCTCCAGTGAATCCCAGCTGGTTGATCCCCAAAAGTCAAATCCCTTTTCAGTGCACAGCCTCAGAATGCCCCAATATCTCTACTTCAGAGGAAACCAACCACCGTAGGCAGTCAAAAAGTAAAGTCTTAACACCTCCAAAGTGGGTAGGCAGCAAGTTAAACCATGGTGGGGCACACGCATTATTATGTTAAGGCAAAACTCCTACAGTTAATGAAGCTCTGCAGGCTACTTCAAGGCAAGGAGTTGATGATGGGGATCGACGCAGCTGAGCCACCTCTCTGAAACAAGTGTGATGCCAATATTCCACAGGGAAGGGTTTCAGGACTAATTGCTTCCTCCAGGCCACAGATTAAGCAAAAGCAGTTAGTGAAGATCTAATACCCAGTCCTTTTTGATCACATCGCTCCACGCAAAAGGCAAAATTGCCTCTTGTACGTTTAAACTAAACCCCCTTTTGAAGTGAAAAGCAAAGCAAAGACGTTTTCAGCTGCAGGCTTGCACCAACTGCCAAGACAAGGAAGGAAAGGAATTAAACCCAGTGAATATGCAAGAAATGATTTCTTGACAAGGTTTAAAATCCAACGTGAACATTTTACACTGGTCTCCAGCCATTTAAGACTTTACTAGAAGAGAGTACAGAAAATGCAAACCATGTGTGCTGAAGTGCTGGGGGCTTGCTCAAAAGCAAGCAGGGATATATTATTGTTTAGACTGATTTATGCCGTTTAAGCAGATCCGGTTTCTTTAAGATACTCAGCGAACGGCAGGAATGTTTTTCATGTCAAGTCACTCCAGCAATAACAAATAGCTCACATATTCTGCTATTTAGGAAAAAGAAAATTGGAGAGGGGCCTGCAGCAGTGGCAGAAAGCCAGAGGCTCAGATCTGTTACGTCTTTGAGCCTCTTGGCCATGCACATCCACCCTGGGACTAATGCTGCACTGGAAACTTCTGACCCCCCTAAAGAACCATTGGGATTGTAGGAACTGGAGCCCAGCCAACAGCAGCGTCTCTTTGATGGGAATGGACCGATGTCAGCACCAAGAGGAAATCCACAACTGCACCAACCCAAGGGGAAAGGCACGTGCTCCATTCTCTCCCCAAGCATCCCATCTGGGAGAGTCTGCAGAACTTAACTCTTTCCATACGAGACACATTTCAGCTCGTTCCACTCCCTGCTTGTACAGGAAACAGCACTGCCCTCACTTTACTGTGCACAGACACACCTTTTGTTGCTGTCATTTAGTTTAGTTTTATCATCTCACCTTTTTAGGGCCTCCAAAACTAACATTTTGACACAGGACATTTGGCCCTCTTCTTTCAACAGAGGCTGTTTCCTGGCTATGCCAATAATAGCATGGCTACAGTTTCCATTCATGCATAGTTCAGATCACCTCTGATCTTGACCTGTATCTTTTGTGTTATTCCAGGTTTGGCCATCTTTCCCCTAAAGCTCAAATTCTCCATTCTGTTCATTTCCAGTGTGTTATAAGCACACCTCTCATTTCATAACCAAATGAATGGATTCTCCCTAACCAACCCTCAGGCTCTCTTACGAGGGATATAAGGAGGAGGGATACCTTGCATCAGTCAGAAAACAGAAAATCAGCTATCAGTTTGAGGGAGGAATGAGTGGAAATCGTCCCTGAGGAACTACAGGAGCAGTTGCATGCTGACACTGCAAAGCACAGCCTGCAGCAGGTCGTGTCTTGAGTTCAAACCAACTCCTCCACTTCGCCTTAAACTTCTGATCCAGGCAGAATCACAAGCTGGATATATGGAGGACAGAATGTGTGTGTCTTATCTCGCTCCAGGAAAGGTGTAATTGATCTATGGACAGAAGGTTCAAGCCTCACCATACGTCAGCTTTTCTCCCATAGCCTTCTCCGCTGATCACCTCCGGGCTCATCCAGTACGGTGTTCCTGTGACAGAGCGGATGCCTGTTCCAGACATACAGATTGTCTGCAGCCGTTTGCTGGCCCCAAAGTCCCCAAGCTTCACATTCCCAGCAGAGTCACGGAGAATATTGGCTCCTGGACAAGAAACAAAGAATGGAGACAGCTGTTTTCATGCAATCCAGCTGCTGGATCCACAGCCAATGGAGCTGACACCCAACCCAGAAATACCATACTCATGGTATGGCTTTTTCCCTATTATGCCTCAGGTGAGCTGCTAAGCATCACTGCTGTAATGCAGGCTGCAGACAAGCCAACTGCTAATGGCTGTAAATGGGAAAAACTGCAGGGGAAAAACACAAGGAAATGAAGGGGGAAGGGAAATCAGAGCTGAGTCAGCACCATCATTGTTACACTGCCTGTAAACAGCTCAGCCTATGCAGGGCCCCCAGGCCAATGGCTGGATAGCACATAGCTGTGTAGGAAATACTTTCCTTGGGATGCTGCTTTGGTGAGTACAATCACTGCTTTCTGGTCAGCTGGGTAACAGATGCAGCTAATGAAAACACTCTGAACTCCTACAATAAACAAGTCAACCTCCACTCCTGGGTCAGAGGTTCTGAACATGAAGCACCAGGATAAAAAGCAAACTTAAAGAGTGTAGCTTGCTTAGCTGCCCAGAGAAGCTGTGGCTGCTCCGTCCCTGGCAGTGTTCAAGGCCACGTTGGACACAGGGGGTTGGAGCAAGCTGGGCTAGTGGAAGGTGTCCCTGCCTGTGGCACAGGGTTGGAACTGGATGAGCTTTAAGGCCCCCTCCAACCCAAACCAGTCTGGGATTCTGTGATATGTGGACATAAACTAAGCCTTAGACACCAAACCCAATGCTTCCTTCAAAGGCACAATAAGATAAAGAACCCTGTGTTGCCATTATATGGTGTGAGCCTATGTGAAATCCTTCTGCCCTGAAAGAAAATGCACTTCTGCTGGGAGATAGTTTCATCACTTCACTTCCCCACTGGAAGAGCTGAATTCAGTGGTGTACAAGGTGTTATTCAAGAATCAGCATCATCTTTTCCCTTTGCCAGCCCAGAGAGCATGTAATGAAGGCAGGAACAACCCTCCTGGTTCCTCTAGAGCACAGAAGAACTTGTGTGGTGTCTGCCACATCTGTTGCCATTAACTCTTAAGGAGACTGGCTGCCTCCATGGGGTTATACTGGGAAGAGGGTGATTAAGGACTAATCACAGCGGCTCTACATGGAAAACTGGAGGTTTCTTACACAGATGAGGCAGGATACTCACAAGAGCCAGATGTAAGCAGGATTGTCAAGGACAGGCACAGAGTCCTGATGGCAATTGGTATGCCTGCCACCTGAGAAACAGGACTTTGGCTCTCAGGTCCTGGAGAGAACAGCCCAACTTCCCTTACCCAGCCTAGGACATCAGGTTCCTTAAGCTGTGCACATGAACACAAGACCACAATGGGACAAACTGAGCAAAGCCATGTTCAGGAGCCCCGACACTTCTGTTTCCAGAGTTCCTTTAGCACGTGGGACAGACATCAATCATCAGCTGCTCTCACCTTTTATGTCCCTGTGCACAATCATGTTGCTGTGAAGGTACGAGACTCCCTCGAGAATCTGGCGAGTGTATTTTCGGGTTACGTTTTCCGTGAGAGCACCATAAGCCTTCAGCTGGTCCTTCACTGACCCCTGCACCAAAAGCAAACAGGAAGGGTTGGTGAAGAAATGCCAAACCACACACCTTGCAGTCTCCATTCAATTCCCATGAGCGGTAAGTGGGTTATACACACAACTGTCTCCTAAAGCCTTTCTAAGAGGCTCTTAGAGCATTTTGCCCTAAGAAGCTCCTTTTAAGAAAAGCAAGGACATGCTTTATGGCAAAAACAGCTTAAGGAGGTTCTGGTTCCTCCACTCTTGAGCTGTGCTGGTACAACTGCTTGTGAAGACAAGCAATAAAATAGATTAGCAGACTGGTCCAGATCAAAACCCTCCCTTTCGCAGGGTCGCTTTTAGCCTCATTTGCTGTACTATATGAGACTGCTCATTCATTGAGCCTCGTTTACAAGTTGGCCCAAGTCCTTTGAAGTACTTTGGTAGAACAAATTTAGACTGAAGAAAAGAACTGCCTTTAGTGACTAATGAAGAGAGCTGCTGAGGCGCTGGCACAGGGTGCCCAGAGAAGTTGTGGCTGCCCCAGCCCTGGCAGTGTTCTAGGCCAGGTTGAATGGGGCTTGGAGCAAGCTGCTCTAGTGGAAGGTGTCCCTTCCAAGCCAAACCATTCTGTGATTCTATGATTATAACCCAGCATGAGAAAGTGGGACAACTAAGAGGGTATTAGGTGGATTACATAGAGTGATCACACCAACTAATAAACCCACTTGTCTGACTGTATGATCTGTGACTGCACTGCTTGTGTCAGCTCTTACCCCTGGCATGTACTCCATGAAGATGGTTAAGGTCTTCTCTGCTCGATCCCGTAAGCAACCGTAATACTGAACAATGCGCTCGTGCTGGAGGTTCTTCAGCAGCTGAATTTCACACTCCAGGGCACTCACTTCCTATGGATGTTGAAGGAGAAAATGAGGTTCTGGCCCCAGAAATATTCCATCCTCATAAATGCGTCCAAGTCACTGACAATATGAGACCACCACTACACTGAAGAAGTCTAATCCATGGCACTGGTTCACCTACTTCTTGGAACAGGCAAACATTACTGATGTTTCACATTAATCCTTACTGTGTAATAAGCAGGTAAGTATTGGAGCAGAAGCCTTGACAGAACATGGGTCCACCATCCAGAAATGGATTTAGCACCAGAAAAAGCTGTTTCTCGTCTTGATTCTGTAGCTGAATGGTTTTAGCCAAGTTGTTTGGAAGCATTCTTCATGAGCACCACAGCTACAACCTTCCTTCTCACCCCCAAGCTGAGGACACCGAGTGTTAATTTCCATTATGCAGAAGCACTGAACACACAGTTACAGCATTGCCTGGAACCCTTCTGTAGGAACCTCAACCCAAGCAAGGGAGACAGCAAGACTACAGGTGCTAAGAGCTCCTACACAGTCCTGTTCTGATTCCAGCTGATGGTTTTACTTGAATCAACTCAGAAACAGCTTCCTCTCTTACTTCACACAATCTGCAGCTATCGCATATGATCCAGATTCTTTGGTTTATTATTGCCACAGAAAACAGGGTATCACAGCACACAGGCTATCCAACAATTCCAGACTGAAGCAGAGATGTTTGTTGCCCAGGAAAAGTATCAGGTTCTTCAAGAATGCAGGGAATGAACAGGATGACTAAAGATATCAGAGCATGCAGATATATGGGAAAAAGAATGATGGTTTCCCCAAAATTAATCCCAGTTCCCTCTCTCCACTCCTGCTACTGGAAGGTGCCAGGTTCACTTCTCTCCCTTTGGGAGAGGATGCAGCTCCTCTCCTCAAGAGCAAGGACCTGGCTGCTGCAGAGATATGTGGAATCTGAGGAAGTTGCTTAATTGGGCAAACTGATAGTTTAAGGATTGGAGCTGCAGTGAACATTCCAGGCTGTTCTTCTCTGGCTCAGTTACTGTCTGGTTTACAACAGAGACAGTTGTAGGAACTAAGTTAGGACTTGGCACTGGTATCTCATCTAAAATCAAGATAATTCAGTCTTCATGGATCAGTTATTCCAGCTCAAAGTGAATTTGTTCAACACTGGGAAATTGGCACATTGTTAAAATACTAACAAAGAACTTAACAGCCATTCCAGCTGCGTTCATTGTGCAGGGACCTGGGTGCTAACCTGTAATTTAAGGTGCCCCTTCCCATCTCCACTGTTTCCAATGTGTTGTCATATTCCTGTTCTTGATGTACTGACACCACAGCTCAGTTTGTTTTGAGGACAGGAAGAATTCAGAAGAGGAAGCAAGTAAATAATACACTTGATACAGGGCCTACCATATAAGCTCAGAAAGTGGATTTTCCAAGTGCATGCAGTCTTTTTTTTTTGTTTAGAACCAAATAAAAGTCCTATTTTTTCCTGGGGTTAGTTTCATTCACATCCATGCCTAACCAGGAACACAGGGCAGTCTAGTATTCCTCAAGTAACCTGGCAACAAACCAAAAAGCTGAGAAAGGAGAGCCAAAAACGAAGCCAGAAAATGGATTTTAGTTCCAGGCTGAAGTTAATCTTACAGAATAATGACTCCTATTCCTCTCCACATGACTTGAAACCCCAGGATAAACTAAGGAAGGTGCCAGCTTTGGAGGACAGACAGATCCAGGCACTTGAGAAGATCTTACAGGGTTTTAGAAGCTGTGATGAGAATTACCTTGCTTGTTTCAGGACTCTCTGGATCAAACTGGACCTGCTTAGCTGCAAGCTCTCTGCCCGTATCCACATCATAGCACAGATACACACGACCAAAGGCACCTTGGCCCAGCAGTTTCCCTCGTCGCCAGTTTATTGGAGCACTCGGAGCTGAAAGAGAACAGCAATCATTTCTCTTTTCATTTGATCATTTCAAGATAATGGAGAGCTCTTCAAAGATCAATCTCCATCATGCTGAGATTGGAAAAGGTATTTTGCAGTGGGAAGGGTTTCACTGCAAGGCTATCTCTGCAGCAGAAGAATTAGAAGTCATAATTCCCTACTAGAGAGTGATAGGGTAGGAGCCATAACGTAAGCACAGTGCAGATATCTTCTTTATCTGCTGAACAATCAGACTTTAACAAATATATATCTGAGGACCAGCTAAAACAGCCGTCTCCAATAGCCCAGCAGGATATTACATCAGAGGGAATGCTGAGTTCTCATTGTTCTACTGCACCGCACAAGCAGTGGTCTCCTGACCCAGAGATTAACACCTCAGGACAGGTTTTCAGACTGCGCTTAACACCAAAGCATACCCTGCAAAGACCAGTACTTTGATAAGACACCACCAGCCTTGTGCAGTGCAATGCAGCCAATGATGAGGAGTCTAACAAGAAACTCTAAAAACGAAGACAGGAACAAGCCATCTGGACAGTGTGAAGATACAGAAGAGCTGAAAGATGAGCTCTGCCGTATCTAATGTAGTCAGATTTCCTGCCAATCAGTGTTTTATGGTGTTACCTACTCTGCTGCATTAATGCCTTCATTTTGATCCTTTAGTTTGTGTACAGGATAGCTGAAGTTCATCAGAAATCATTCATTGTCTTATTTTTTATTAACAATGTAAATTTTCCCGACAAAACGACCCAGGGATGACATCAACACAGAAGTAAACCTTTCTACTAAGGAGCACATGAAAGATAGAAAGGCTTTAACAAATGGGTCTCAAAACACAGCCATGGAATTATAGAGACTGGATTGAGAGGAGCCCTGAGGAGAAGGACTTGGTGGTGCTGGTCAATGAGAAGCTCCCCATGACCCAGCTTCAGTGTGCGCTTGAGCGCAGAACCGCCCCCGTGTACTGGGCTGCACCCCCAGAGCGTGAGCAGCAGCTCAGGGAGGGGATCCTGCCCCTCTGCTGCACTCTGGGGACACCCCCGTGCAGTCCTGATCCAGCTCTGGGGCAGCAGCACAAGAGGAACGTGGAGCTGCTGGAGCGAGTGCAGAGGAGGCCATGGAGGTGCTGCGAGGGCTGGAGCAGCTCTGCTCTGGAGCCAGGCTGAGAGAGCTGGGCTGGGGCAGCCTGGAGAAGAGAAGGCTCCTGAAGAGGAGACCTCAGAGCAGCTCCAGTGCCTAAAGGGGCTGCAGGAAAGCTGGAGAGAGGCTTTGGACAAGGGCCTGTAGGGACAGGCCAAGGGGAATGGCTTTAACCTGCCAGAGGGGAGACTGAGATGAGCTCTTAGGCAGAAGCTCTTCCCTGTGAGGGTGCTGAGGCGCTGGCACAGGGTGCCCAGAGAAGCTGTGGCTGCCCCATCCCTGGGAGTGCTCAAGGCCAGGTTGGACACAGGGGCTTGGAGCAAGCTGCTCCAGTGGAAGGGGTCCCTGCCTGTGGCAGGGGTTGGAGCTGGGTGAGCTTTAAGGTCTCTTCCAGCTGAAAGCATTCTGGGATTCTATGATTCTATGTGGTTTTGAATGCCTTGTTAAAATCAGCTATGGTTATGTATTGGGTCTGGAGTTCATCTCTAGAAGTCCTTCTTGCCTCTAACCCCAGGAGGCCTTTCCCCCGTTACCACCAGGATGACTCCTACTTACATTTGGTGGGAATGTTCCTCTCCTGCACACCAAGGGCATTTTCACTGTCGGCGCTCCGCAGGCGGCCCCGGGGGTCCAGGTACTGCAATGCCAGGCCTAGGTTTTCCCCATTGGTGCTTAAGGAACGACTTGAAGGCACCAAGGTGAAGAGATTCCCTTGGTGACGCCGTATCCGGGGAAATGTCCTGCGACCTGAGGACAGAAAGGACCATTTTTAGGTAACACGCTTCCAAGTGGAAAGAAGTGCTCTGGAGGTCGAGCACTGTAGAGAAGGGAGAGAAAGAACATATTCTGCTCTGTTCCCATTGAGTAGAATCTACTGCGAAGCAGAGAAGATGCAAAAATATAACCGCTCAGGGCTGATGCTGCTTGAGTTCAGTACAGCTTTGGATCATTCCCAAAGCAGAAGGCAGAGAAAACTCCCCTCAGATCTAAAGTTGCCTTCCAAAGTAAGAATCTATACAGGCTACCACCCAAGCTCCAAAGCCTGTTAACAGCTACACAGACAGAATGACTTTCTAGATACCATGCATGAACTTTCATTATGCAAATCAAATACAGGGAAAAAACTTGCAGCTCTTGGTTGAGAAATTCATTTGCATAAAGCCATCTGACGAGCAGGGATGTGATTCTTTAAGTCACTGGTATATTTGTAAGACCCTGAAGCAAGTTTGTATTGTGAATTAGCAAAGCAAAATGAACCCCTGAGGTAGGAACCCACTACATATGACCAAGGTTAATAACTACGTCCATTGCTCAACCCTCACTGGTCAGCCAGGATACCCCCAGAAGGACAAACTAAGCACAGAATTACAAACAGGCATCATGGCTTGCTACGAGGATGTGGCAACATGCACGGCAGCATTAACTCTAGCACTAACTGCAAGGACCAGGGCACTTCCAGACTCTTCAACTCAGAGTTCCACTTGCCCCTAGAGGTTGCCATTGCCTCACGTTCTTGTTCAAGCCTGGAACTGAAGGTCTGGAAACAACTCACCATCGCTGTAGTCTTTGTGCTGCATGGAGACGTTGTAGCGCCGGGGATAGGTCCCACCTTTCCCTGCTTTGTCATAGATCTGATTCTCACGGTCTGGAAGGAGATGTAAAGAGAGGAGTGAGGCTTCTTCATAAAGTCTATGTTCTAATGACACAATTTTGCTGTAAGAGCAGGATCCTTTTAGGAAGAGGAAATAAACTTCACAACTTTGCAATCAACATATCCCCAGGTCTTCTATTTATACAATCCCAGCAAGCATGGAGGGGAGCCAGCATGTCTGGATCTTTACACTGGACACCGACATACCTGAGAACTCCTGTCTATTATCAGGAAAGCTTTGTGCCCTGGACATCCGTGACTTCCGAAAAGAAGGACTATTGAAGAAAGAAAGCAAGAGTAAGATTTACAATCCACTCGAGTAAAACTTACGTGGACTTTAAATACAAGCTAATATATCTGCACACCAGTAACAGTGAGCTGCAAATCCATGTCCTTGCAATGACTGCACACTACACCTGCAGAGCTAAGCCAGGCTTAGCCCCAGACAACCAGACCATCTTTCCAACACGGACAGCTATTTCTGTTCAGTTTGTGACATTTATTCAGCTGCTCCCCAGTCTGTGGTATAAGAGCAAGTGCTTCCTTTAGACACATGATGTGGAAGGTTAAAAGCAAGGCTAAGAGGAGGAGCAGAACAGGGTATCATCCTCACATTGCTCACAGGGCAGTAGAGAATGGGGACTACTGTCCCCAGTGATTTACCATGAGGGTGAGCTCCTCTCCTGAAAACCTCAGTGCATTTTCCTCTCTACTCGCAGCTGATGGCAGACACTGCTTATAACCCTCCCATTTCTCTGCAGTAAGCAGGACTCCTCAAGCAGTCCTAGTCTGGTCCCCCTTGTTTGGCAGAAGGTTGTTACCATCTCTTAAGAGATCACACAAACTCCATCACTGCCAAAGCCATGTTATTTCACTTCTATTTTTGTTAACTAGTGGAAACGGAGTAAGCCTGATACAGCTTTCAGACTCCCAAGTGAGACTCCTTTCCTCCTACACAAAGAACAGCAGCTTCCCCTAATGATGCCCACTCCTATAACAACCAACTAGGAAGGCTTTCTCCCCCCAGCACTCCTCCACTCAGGGCAGGAAAAGAGGAGAGAAGGACAGGTAACAAATTAGCAATGCCCTCCCCAAATGAATGTGTTCGTATTCACAGGTTAACTGTAAGCGCTTCCTTGTGCCTCCACAAACTGGAGGAAGTGAAGAGCTACAAACCCAAACCTCCAGCGCTGGACAAAAAAGCCTACACAGGAATCAGCTTGGAGGAACCTTAAAAACATGCTGAAGCCCAATGTTACAGGTGCTGGGAAGCCACAGCTGCTATTCAAGTTAATAGAATCTACAACTGCCCATAACACCTCAACACCAATGGCAAAGAAAGGGAAGAAAAAGATCTAGAGCATCAGACTACGACAAACTCTTCATCCAAGGAAAAGCCCCTTTCTTTACCTTTGGTATTAATATTCTACCTTGCAGCACACAGAGATCTTACTCTAACGGTGTATTTCTGTAACCTTAGAGTAGTTGTTTCTTTTCTCCTTTTAAATGAGCAAGTAGAGCCTTGTCTAAAGGAGATTTAAAGATGCTGCAGCCAGATGTAGGCATGCTTCAGAACTCTGTATCTGTAACACAGAGCTAATGAAGCACCAGTTGGTTGGTGTCTGGTTTTGCCAGACAATAAACCAGTCTTATGATACAATTTGTTCTCTTCAAGAAATATATTGGGATATAGGTAGGAAATAAGTTCCTATTTCCCTCCAAGCAAATGTATGAGCTGGAAAACAGACTTTTGCAGAAGTACAACTGGCATTTTGATTTCAGCATGTAAGTTCCTAACAGCTTGTACATTTGTACCTGTCTGCTGACCTGTCCAAGGACTGGCAGCTTCCTGATACTGAGTTTTCAGCGCTGCTTAAAGGGTCCAGCATCTGCAACACAGAAGAAATCACATGGTAACATCAGTTCAATCTAATGCCTAAGAGGCTGTGCAGGAGGATCAGAGCCCACTACTGCTTGCTTAGAGATGTCCAGATAAAGAGGGGAGTCTAAAGCTATTTAGAATCTACATTTATCCTCCCACAGAAATTAAGGACATATCAAATTTGAGACATTGCTTTAGGTGTCGAAGTTCAAGTCAGCCTTGGGCTGTGTTTTGATCCCAACTGAATTCAGGAACAGAATCTCTGCTGCTGCTGCATTGCTGCGTCCACCTGCACATCGCCCTTTGGCCTTACTTCCTACTCTTTGAATAGAGAAAGCCGTTTCAAATGCAGGAGGGTCAAACAAACCTGAGTGCACATGTGTGACACCCACCAAAAGTGCTCATTCAGAGGTGAACAGACAATGCCTGATTCACAAGGCAACTCCTGGCACTGCAACAAAGGCTTTGAACCTGTACATCTACAAACGAGTCTGAAGCACAGTTTAAATGAACAGAGCAGTTACTACTAGGTGCTAATGCAACTACAGCTAGTGAATATTATGAAGTGGGAGGGCCCAGAGAGTTCCTTAACTGGTGGACTTAGTTTTTTCCCCCCTAATGCTCATACTTACACACTGCTCACTGGTTTCTGGGATGAATTCTCCTTCACTGTTTATGCTGGTGTAGGAACCCTGCCGAGCAATGCGCTGCTGCCTCTCTGGAACGTACCCAGGAGGTGGTGAACTTCGGCCTGTGTTCTGGGAACCTGGGCCGGAAAGAAGCACAGTTTGGGTATGAATGCTGCTTGAAAGGAGACTGCACGTGCATGTACACAGAATCCAACGCCTCACCTCTAACACGAGACCTCTATGACCACAGCAACTCTGTAGTGAACCTTAACACTACAGTCTGGATAGAAATGGAACCAGGAGGTGCCATGCAAGAAAGGAGATTGTTCCATAAGCACCTGTACTGTCATTTTAGATACTACATAGCATTATTGAAGACCCTAACACAGCACTCACCTATTTCTACTCAATCCTGCTCAACCTTCTGAGTTTCAGTATCTAAGGGGGGAAGAGGACTCCAGGAATCCCTGGCTTTTGGACATGAACCACACTGTTAATCTTCACTTAACAAAACACTTGTCAGAACGACCTATCTTCTGCCTTAAGTTTGCTTTAACTGGTACCATTTACCCTGAGTGACAGCACTATTTCTGCTGGTCATAATTGTTGTCCCCAACTGGGACAACTTGGACAAATTATATGCACACTGAGCAATTGCAGGATGCCATGGGAGCACTGTTACCTTTGTAAAGAGCCCCAGATGTCTGTTTCACTGTGTAAGCCCAAAACTATACAATTACTTTGGTCAATTCTGCAGTGTCTGTTACTTACATGAGGTTGCTACATGGGCAGAGAGGATGTTTAGGGGCCCAAAGGGGAGAAAACCATTGTACTCATCTGTGCACAGTACTACCTAAAGAGTTTCTGTTGTGCTACCTACTGAGAGAAACATTACCCCCTGGATTTATGTTTTTCCCTTGCAGATCTCAAAGCTGATGACACTTTTGAAAGAGGAAAATACAAAATCCCTCTTTGCAGTGAGCCATCCACCTGCAGCTCCCACCAAGTCACCCTGGGAGCTCCAAGACATGCTGTGCTTCAGCCAATCTACTCAAGGTCACCCATGAAGATCTGTTTTAAGATCTATGCTCTTTACCACGCTGTCTTTCATTATCTGTGTGTACTCAGGTGCTATGAAAGATGGGTAAAGATCAGCAAATCCTCTCCCAAGGAAAATATTTTCTACAGCAGTTATTGTAATACAGAGTGAAGGCAAACATCAGCAGAAGCTCACTGCAAAGCAGAGACCCATCTTTTGGAGGACTGCGGTAGGAAAAAGGGACTCAACAACTCAAGGCTGGCTTAGAGTGCATGGGGGGCGTGAGCTCCAAAGTAACCTACTGCTTAAAGCTACCAAGTGGCTCTGCAGGCCTCACGTGGTGTTACCGGCCAACTGGTGTGGAGATAAACAAGAGAGTGTGCTTTGGGGCTGCACTGGGGCCGGGAGCACACTTTCACTCCTTCCGATCCAATGGCACGGCTGGCCAAAGGGAGCCCGAGTCCTGCTGGCACCGACCCAGCCGCTATTGTGGAAAGGCCACCATCACTGGGCAGGAAAAGGAAGTCGGCACTAAATCAGTGTATATCAAAGGAAGTGAGTGGAAAAAACACAAGTGCTGCCAGAATTCTGAGCAGCTTTTTGCCTTTTTTTTAATGTTTTAAACTAAAAGTTATCTTTACTTCCAACCCTCTGCCTTGGCGACTGCAGGCTTGAGGCCCATCCGCTTCAGAAGACAGGCACTACAGATACATCTGCTTGCAGACAACTGCTGTTGACTTCTGTTGTGGTAGAAAATAGGAAAAGTCTCCATGCCTGAAAGACTACAAAACAGGAGCACAATCCTCTTCCCAATCAAAGATAGGAAAAGAGAAGGAAGACTGAGCTACTGCTGAATTACTATCAGACCTCTGACAGAACTGGAGCTCTTAATAACGTAAGAGCCTGGTACTTTGACATGTTCAGCAAAGAAAACCAATGCTTACTTGATTGGTGAATGACAGGGTAATAATCAGGAATCATCCATAAGCTGGGATAAGAGGAAAAAGTCTGTACAACTAGAATACAGAAGGGGCCCCTTATTACTATACAGTTTACCCATGACAGACACTCGGTACAGTCTGTTAGCTTTGGCATCATTATTTGGATACTTCAGAATGCCAATAAAGGAGATTTTTTTTTTTTTTTTGTTAATAGAATATTTCTGGCACTGAATTTGTCTGTGCAAAAAGAAATGTGGTGTTCAGACACATTTCCAGTGCGTGGATACTCTGCCTTCTTCACAGGATCAAGGAATGTTGCTCCTTCCACGATTAACTTCCAACTAGAAAGGATGGGGAAACTCTTTTTGTCCCAGTTTCAGTCACGTACTTCACAAGCTTTCAGCACTTTGTCTGTTTGCTACTTCATAAAAGCAAACTGCACAGCAGACTCTAGGCAGGATACAAGCAGGTTTGCTGGAACTACTGGTCTAGTTCTCCAGTCCTTCCCTAGTGAACTTACTCTCCCAATTACTTTTGTGTGGATCTGCCTCCAGTTTAGACCCCCCAGTATGGAGATCGTCCATCCTAGCTGAACTGGATTTATTACTTGTCATTAAGACTGCACTGCATTGTTTCAAGGCTGCTCTGAGCAGCCTTCAACCATGGATTTGAATAGGACTGTAGAGTTACCCGGGAGGTTGTAACACAAACTGGGACAACTTGGACAAATCCAGAGAGATGGAAGGCATAAAAATCAGAGGAGTCTTACATGGACCCTTCCACTGACCACTAAGCCATCAGAAACACAAAGGAAATGAGACAAAGGTACAGCTTACTCTCACTTTTCTCATTACCTTTTGTGCACCTATGGTGTGAGCCTTGTGCTCTACTCATCTGGTAATGATGAGAATGAAGGGGTAGGGAATGCAGTACGTTGGACATGCAGTGGCAATTCCTGTGCTGCTGCTAAAATGCTTCATTACAGGAGTGAGGAGAGATTCCAAAACCCAACATAAAAACAAACCCCAAATCAAATCTAGGTTTCACAAACTATGATTGCCAACCTAAATAAGAAGCTTAATGGACTTGCATAAGCTTACCAAATGTCTAACCTCAATGAATCTGGCTTTAGGACACCCCCTTTAGCAGCTCCTCAGCTGTTCAACAACTTAGTAAGGAACTTTGAAACATTCTACTGTAAACGTATTAAGAGCTTTTGAAACTGAACTGCTTTGTCCTGGAATAACCTTTCAGTTTCTCATGGCTTTCCTAAATGCTATTCCATAAATCCTTGTACCCAAAAGGCATGCTTCACAAAAGAAAAGTGGCAGAAATACTCACTGACAGACAGATGCCTACTTCTGGGTTCTGGCTGCTGATAGGGTGTGCTCACATCCCCCACAGACTGGGAAGTTTTAATCCTGACTTGTTTGGGCAGTCCAGAATGGGGCGAAGAACTGGTCTGTTGGGTAAAAGAAAATGAAATGAGCCCCAGGAGCAGTCTGGCCACAGTTTCAAAACCCTCATTCTGTTTAGCAGCAGGAAAGTAGCTGAGAAACAGTTCCAGAACCTGAAATCCTATTAACTTCCCAGAACACAAATAAAAAAGGCAGCAATAGAGCAAGCTTTACAGTTCTGTAAGACAGGAGCAAAACAACTAGAGCCTCAAATCCAATGCAGGACTGACAAGCCTCCATGTTTGTCTTCCACCTGTGGAACCAAGAAGGGGTTCCTAACACCCCAGAGAACAGAACATGGAAGAACCATCAGTTTCTATCAGCCACCTTGGCCAGCAGAGGTAAGTTCTGAACCCTGCACACTTTCAGAAGCAGTCAGACACCAACCTGACTCCCCACAACCTTTAAAGTGAACTGACAATTCAGATGCTCTCAGTGAAAAGAAACTCGAGAGAGTTTAAGAGCAGAACAAGTTTGGAGACGCCAAGATGAATGCTGCCTGTGCTGGTTTTAGTCAGCCTTCCCTAGACATAACATCATTAAGGATGGTTTTTTCCATGGTGCCTTCAGCTCCTTCAAAGCAGAAAAAGGAATGAAAGGAGACATGCTAAAGGAGCTCTCCTTGATTTGTTTCAGAAGACAGAAGGGGTAACTGCAGCATGCTTGGTAGGGAGAGGAACTGGTGGATGGGTTTGCAATTGATGGCAGTAAGATGCTGCCCAAGAAGTGTTGCCTTCCTTGTGCCACAAGTAACTGCAAAGCATTTACAGACTCCAAAGGATGCTCACTTGGAACTATTGAGGCTGCAGCTTCAGGCAGGCAACACCTCTGTGTGATACAGGGAGATACAGGGAACAGCAGCTCTTAACAGAGGACTGACCAGGACACCAGCTTCTCCTGGCACAGGGTAAGGAGGGAGCCTGATTTAAATGACAAACTCTACCATGAATAGATTCATGGGAGTTGAATAAAGGGTGCAGAGGGGCCAGCACTCATGTGGACAGGCTGACTGTAGTACTGTTAACCAGCTCTTCCCATTAGAGAAAAGAAAGAAAGGACCAACAGAAGCGGGTTGCTTGATAAAAGCAAGCCCAAGTGAGCCACAGAAACAGGTACAAGGCAGATGAATATAAATGCTATTCGCCAACACAGGCTCTCAGTACCTGGCACACAGCTGCTGCTGTAGAGTTCATTTGGTTTAGATACTATTTGTGCCAAAGTCGTGGCATTACCTTTCCATCCCCAGCACAAAAAAGAGCACAACCAAAACAAAATCTGCATCCTGTACTGCAGGAAAAATAATGCTTCCCGCTCCCTCAGTGGGATGAGATCATGCAGCCAAGAAACCTCCTTCAGACTTATGGGCTTTTGCTTTATCACATGTAGGACTCTCCTGTCAAGAGCTGCAGAGGAAGCTGGAGGAGAAGGGGGAAACAGCGGCACTTACTGAAGACTTTGCTGTTTGTTTCTGCTTTCAGCAAAAGAGGAAAAAACAGCTAATAAAAGGACAGCACCAGAGTGCTGGCTCCTGGCTGGTGCAGGGATGAGATTTACTGAGTGGCTTATGTAAAGCTGAGATATTATCGTTTAGCATCTGGTTTGCAGTCTGAAGACACTGACATTAAAAGAGGGCTGTAAAAGAGGGCTGTTTCACTGTGCTATAGCAAAAGTCGAGGCCACCTTTTACAGACAGTTTCCTGACAACACAGGACAAAGTCTGACTATGCTAGGTCAGACCAAAGGCCTTCTTGCCAAGTATTGTCTTCAGAACAGCCAGAAACAAATGTTAAGGGAAAGGGCATAGGACAAGGAACATCATCATCCCTCCTACACCTTTCCAGCTTTTGGCATCCAGTCATCTGGGAAAGGGCTGTTAACACTCCTGAAGGTCTTTGTATTTCTGTTAACATGGACTATCAAATAGTGAGAAGTATATTTCAGTTCTCCTGACAGTTCCAAGGATTACAGGTGCAGAACTTGAACAGGGATGAACACTCAACATGAACAAGCTGCTATTAACAGAGCTTTCAAGTCTCTTCAAGAGAATTTGGCAATTTGCAGCTAAGACATCCAAGCTCTCAAGGTCTTTGGCTCAAAAAGCTGTATGACCTTAACTGAAAACAAGGCACTGGCTGAGTGAACAAAGTTCTGCAGGAACAGATCAGGAATAAAGGAAAGTTCAGACTCTTTTTGCCCTCTTCAGCTTGTGGTTCAGTTCACTGTTTAAAACAAGCACCTCTGGGAGCTTGACTTGTAGTCTTATTTCTCATGTCATGATCTCTTCTGCTGAAAAGAACAAACTTCATTGACGCTCAATGCCACAGTCACCTGTGGTATCAGAAAGTGAACTGAGACACAATCAAATTCATCTTAAGTGTGAATACCCCATTATTAGCTAAAAGCAACTTAGTTTCTAGGGAGTAAGGCTGGATTTAAGGCTACAGAACTGAAAAAGCACTGGGAGCTGCCCTCAGGCTTCTCACTCAGGAACAAAGTGCTAATAGCTTGTCTGCAAGGACAACCTGTGCCTTCTGAAAGGCAAGATAATTACATACACTTCCAACACTGTCCTATTAATCAAAAGTAGAATAAGTTATCTGCAGAGCAAACTGATGAAGTGTTTTCTGAATGCAGTTACAGGTTGCTACCATCAAGTTTCAGAGACTTAAAGGTAAGAAAACCCCCTTCATTTTGCTGCAGCCACAGAAGTTGTTACCTACATGGTTTCTGTCTGGAGACAGTAATAATATTCTAAGGCTTTTCACATTAGAGCTTCGGTCTAAGAGATCTACTGCTTTATCCAGGTCATCTTGGTTTTTCAAAGGAATAGAGAGCTGCAAAATAAAGAACAAGGAAAAAGTCATTAGAAAAGACAGGAAAAATAAACCTACAACAGGTATTTAAATAAACATTGGGAAAAAATCAGAGTATAAGATAGCATTCTGACGGCTCAATTATTCCATTACAATGAAAGGTCTTCATGTCCTTTTCAACAAGGTTTATTACTCCATGCCAAAGAAATGGTTGACCCATTCCTTAGAGGAATTGACCATCCACACTAATACTAACTGCTACCTGAGTTTACTGTCTGCAAAGAACAAGCAAGAGAACATTGTCTCCCAATACTTACAAATCCAGACCTACAGATCAAATGAGAACTGGGTTTCAGAGACTGACTGGTGTGAAGAAGACTTTTAAAGAAGGATTTAAAACTTATCACACCCCATGGAGTTATTCTCAGACACCCTCTATTGTATTCTACAGCACACTCACATCTTGCAATGTGAATGTTGTTAATGCTGAAGAACCCCTTTCCTTTTTGTCCAGCTCCTACTGGTGAATGGGGTTTTGCATCTTTCTCAGTGGGAGAGCACCACCACAACAATAAGAAACAAGGAAAAGCCTGGGTGTCCAGAGAGAAAGCCAACAAAACGCATTAGATGATTAACATGGACAACCCAGCTCCTCAAAGACAAATGTTATTCCCCATGGCACTTTCTTTTCCCAGTGACAGTGCCCCCCCCCCCCCCTTCATCTCATACCGAGGAAGTCCCCTGCTCTCTAACACCCCTTGTTCCTCTGATAGCTGGGCAATAAGCAGCAAGTGTTGTAGCCAGCAGGAGGCAAGTGTGTTACAAAAGGCTGGTCAGTAGTCAAGCACCACAAAATACTGCCTCTGCTATTGGGCAGCTGAAGAAATGACTCTGGGACTGCCTGCAGTCCTCAGACTCTATCTATATTGGCCTGCAATAGTTGCTTTCAGCAGTCAAAATACTTCAAATACCTTGGTTTTACTTCCCACAGAGAGTCTCCCAAGAAATACAGTAGAAAGAAGCAAAATGATGATGCGCATACAACACACACATCAGTGTGATGTGCTGTCAGTATCAGCAGGTTTCCCTCCAGAGCACTGCTTCCATTATGGTTGGTATTAGAGGGAAGAACTGAAAGTTAAATTTAAGGCTAAAGAATTTGGGATGGGAAAAGGAGGTGTCATCCAGAGAGGGTGATACACGCTCTGAACACTGATACCAACACTCTGTACCTCATTGTTCATGTAGTGGAGGTCCAGGGGCTGCCCAAAGGCTGTCTTCACTTTCTGCTGCACGTCTTCGTAGCGCACGGGACGGACAAATGGGATAATTCTGGAATGAAAGAGATATTCCTGACATTGCAATCAAATTAAGATGGCAGAGCCATGAAAGACGCATTTAAGTGTTCTCCTTCCATCCTCAAGTGGGTACTGACCCTTTCTAATTTGAGTTACTAAGCATCATTTTGACAGGGAATTCTTGAGCTCTGGCCCATTTCCAAGGGGTTTGTCAAAATGCAATATTCAAGGGAAGGTATCAAATAGAGTGCATGCCTTTATCCCTGGATAGAAAAGACTCTACGAACAAATGTCTTTTACATAACATGATACGGATCTCCTATGAACTTTGGCTTAAAGAGTACTGCCTCAGGCACAAACACAAATACATTCAATGAGAGCTGAATTCCAAGTTGCAGAAGGCCCAAAAGAACAAACCAAGTGTTTGCTTTAAGCAGTGCAGCACCCAAACTCAAAAGGTGCTCCCTAAAACGCTCCAAGATGGGTCCCAGTTGGAAGGTTTCAACAGTTAGTCCTGAACTCCCGAGGGAAGCATCAGCAGGAGGATGCAAAGGAATCTGAACCCCCCCTTTCCCAAGGTGGTCTGGTTTTATTACTGTTTCGCCAGGTGTCAAATATCCTGGGTCAAGACTGGAGGATCCAAACGTGAACTACACTTGACAACCCACTCTTGTAACAAACCAAGGACATCTACTGCTCAGAAACCCAGTTTTCACCTCTCTGCTGCACAAGGCCAGATGGTTGCTTGTTCTTGCCTTCGGGCTCCTGCAACCAGACTTCTCACCATCTGCTTCCATGGGCCACGAGGCCACACTGCGTCTCCACTATGGGCAGCTTGAACAAACAGCTCCAGGACATAGCTGACAGCCCCTATCCTTCTGCAAGCTATTAGAAAACTTCGATAGCTGCTTACCTCTCAGCTGCAACTCACATCATATCATGGAATGGTTGGGGCTGAAGGGAGCTTAAAGCTCATCCAGCTCCAACCCCTGCCACAGGCAGGGACACCTTCCACTGGAGCAGCTTGCTCCAAGCCCCTGTGTCCAACCTGGCCTTGAACACTGCCAGGGATGGGGCAGCCACAGCTTCTCTGGGTTCTCCTTGAACCTGAAAGAACTCTGCTTTGGCATAGCTGAAGTCCTGCCACAAAAAGCTTTATTATTAGCACTGCTCAACTATTTTACCATCAGGCATATACAGGAAGACCTGAATGGACCACAGAAACTCAAGACCCATCTCACTCCCAAGGGCAACTCTCGGAGCTCAGTGAAACCCCACGTCACCTTTGGGGAAGCTCACACGAGCTCATGCTTTGGATAGAAGGCTCAGTTGCCAAGATGTCCATCAGCCTGCTTTGCCAGCACTGGGTAACCTTTCCCGATGTGCAGCTTTTGTTTTAAATAGCTCCAGTGTTCACTGGCTTCCCCAGCCCCTTCCCAGGAAGGGCTCATTGTGCTCTCAGACCTGCAACATTTAGCTCTTTAGAAAGAATTGTCCTTGTTAAAAAGCAGCCCACAATAACATTTCCAACGTATTACCACGAAACCCATCCATGAAATTACACTGCTCTGGCCCCATACAAACGTAATTTAGCTCTCAGTTGAACCGAAGGCCCTTATAAAGGCTTCCATTCTACACTCAATGCATTCAAAAGCAGTGTTGTTCTCAGGTGCCACAAACTCTATTAGTTTAAAAACCCTCTGTGCACTCTTCTAACGCAAAATCATGGACTGCAGGGTTTAAGGAGCCCATTCCTGCCTGACCACCTTAAATATTTGTGGTTAGATCTGGCAGCTCCTCTGAAACCAAGCACACACACTTACATTCTCAGTGCAAGCTCGCTGTCTGTAACTGCATACCACTTTGGGAATGGGGAATTCAGGCGAGGGTCACTGCATAATTAGACTAGAACACAATCAACCTTTTCATTTTAATGTTACTTCAGAAAAAAGCCCACCCTTTCTTTTCCCTCTGTGCCACCTGAAAAGCACTCAGGCAGAAGAAAGGCAAGATGACAGCACTGCGGTGACAAGATTTTGCTTCCGAGTTCCCTTGCCCTAACGTGGTAGCACAAGAACTTGTGACACATCACACAGTGCTCTGCTGTAGTCATGGAACCATAGAATGGTTTGGGTTGGAAAGGACCTTAAGATCATCCAGTTCCAACCATCCAACCTGGCTTTGAAAGCTGCCAGGGATGGAGCATTCACAACTTCCTGGGGCAACCCATTCCAGTGCCTCACCACCCTTCTTCCTTATATACAACCTGAACTTCCCCTGTTTCAGTCTGACCATCACCCCTTGTCCTACCACTCCAGTCCCTGATGAAGAGTCCCTCTCCAGCATCCTTGTAGCCCCCTTCAGACACTGGAAGCTGCTCTGAGGTCTCCATGCAGCTTCATTTCTTCAGGCTGAACAGCCCCAATGTTCTCAGCCTATCTTCATATGGGAGGTGCTCCAGTCCCCTGATCATCCTCGTGGGCTCCTCTGGCCTTGCTCCAACAGCTCCATGTCCTTCTTATGCTGAGGACACCAGAACTGCACACAATGCTGCAAGTGGAGTCTCACCAGAGCAGAGCAGAGGGGCAGAATCCCCTCCCTCGACCTGCTGGTCACGCTCCTTTTGATGCAGCCCAGGATATGGCTGGTTTCTGGGCTCAAGCACACACTGAAGCTGGCTCATGTTCAATTTCTCATCAACCAACACCCCCAAGTCCTTCTCTGCAGGGCACACAATGCCTTTGATACAGGAGAGTGCTGACAAGATCTGGCTGACAAAGGTGGCCGCACCTTCCAGCTATGATTGCTTTGAAAACTTCTCCTTGAGCACCAAAAACCAAGGTTTTTTTCTGGAGACAGAATTCACCACTTGAGACTTTGGTGACTGAAACAGTTCAATGATAGAGGAAAACTTTACAACTTATTCTCACTGCCTGCTTTGCCAACTACCTATATTTGACAAAGAAGGATACCTGAGGAGGAGCTTAAGCAGCTCAGTGAGCTTTGATAGCAATGGGCTATAAGAATCACTACATACGACTTGCACTGTTGTACTGTCAGCATTAAATTGGCATTTATTGTGGAGCGTGACCTACTTCAATGTTGAAAGCAGTATCTGGGATGGGAGAAACCAAACGATTCCCATAGGATGTCTGTGAAGAGCAGCACATAAGAAGAAATAATCTTCCCTTGGTGTATGTGTTGCTCAGCCACAGCAGGACAGTGATAGTGAGAGGTCATCAGGAAGTGAGAAACTAGAAAAGAATGCCACTAATTTGATCAATTTCATTTGGTTTTAATTAAATGAAACCGAAAGAGAACATATCTGAAATAAGGCTATCAGCTTTTTAATGTTACTGCAATTCACAAATAGCTCTTGTGGAAATAAATCAAAGCATTGTGTGACACACCAAATTGTGTATGGCCTGTTTGCTATTGCCTTTAGTGTGTGTTTTCCATGTAGGAACAAGGAAAATGAAGCCAAAACCAGACTGAACCTAAATTATTGATGACTAAATTATTCCACAAGGCAAAGGATCAGAGTAGTGAAGACAGACTTACCGTCTTTCCCCATTGTGTTCAAACTTGATCCTTACATCGTTCTGCAGGAGAAAGAACAAAAGGTTAGTTCACAATGCGCACATAATAGCACCCAAATGGATCAGAATATGATCTTAATGCCAGGACACAAAGCAGGTCAATTTGTGATCGCTGTTGGCATCACCTCCTCAAAAGGCTAACCAAGACACAACAAGTCTGATAACTCTCTCCATGGAAGCAGACTGTGGACAAGAGGCTGACACCATGAGGAATGGAGAAATTACCAAAGGAGAAAGAGAAAGAAAGGAGTAAAAGAGAAAGAGAAAAAAAGGAGTAAAATCAGCGTGGAGAACACTCCTTAGGGGAAGCCCTTAGAGCAGCTCCCATTGCCTAAAAGGGCCGGCACCAGGGACTGCAGTGACAGGACAAGGGTGAATGAGTTTAGACTTAAACAGGGTAAAAATCAGGTTGGATATAAGGAAGAAGCTCTTCCCTGTGAGGATGCTGAGGCGCTGGCACAGGGTGCCCAGAGAAGCTGTGGCTGCCCCATCCCTGGCAGTGCTCAAGGCCAGGTTGGACACAGGGGCTTGGAGCAAGCTGCTCTCGTGGAAGGTGTCCCTGCCTGTGACAGGGGTTGGAACTGGATGAGCTTTAAGCTCCCTTCCAACCCAAACCATTCCATGATTCTATGCTAAAACTAAGCTGTAATTTGAATTAAACAGAGGAACTATAGGGAAACCTAATCTATCTTTTATACTGCATGGCAAAAATCAGAGCTAGCTTCCAACTGTGTATTCACCTGAACTGAAGCCAATTTTCTTTCTGCATTCTCAAAGCAACCATGTTTTCTTCTATGGGAAAAAAGAGAGAGATCCAGGGAACGTGTTGCATTCTTTATTCTTAAAACATAGATTAAATCTCTGCTTTTGCAGAAATGCAGCCCCCAAAACTCCAAACTCTGAAGTTACAAAGAAGTTAACTATTAAAGTGCAAAGGGGTCATCATCCATATCTGGCAGCTGGCTATAAGCACTGACCATGCAACCTGTGCACTTCACTCCAAAGATGCTCCGTGGCACGGAAGAGCCAACGCTCTGAACTGTCAACTCTGGAGATCAAAGTTCAAATCCCAATTTAGGTCACAAAGATAAAAATAAAAGGGCAAAAAAGCTGCTCTGATATGACTCCATCATTCCTGCTGCACAATTTATGTGATTGGAATAGATTAAGCCATCTGTGAAAGCCTCAGACAATAGGCAATCATACATCGAGGAACTTCAAAAAAATGGGGCCAGGAAATGCTCTTTAGCTGGAGGAAGTATCTGGCAGGCCCAGTGGTCAAGAATGCAGTTCAAAGGGACCCATGCAATCACCATGAGTACACGGTATTCCTGCAGCAGCACCCTGGCTACAGAACTGAGCACGAGAAATGAGCTTCCCCATTAGAGCTACACTCATCTGCAGGAGAGGTACACAGAGGTTTAGCAAAGACTTCTCCAATGTGGGAAGAGAAAGAGAGCTGCTTTTAACTGAATAGTAAAGATAAAAATGCAACAGACAGCATAGGAATAAAGAACTCTAAAAGATGCCCACCAGCCAGCTACTGGTGGAACAGCTGTTTCTTGCACATAAAGGATGGAGGAATGATCCCTTTATATTCAGATTTGCAGGAAATCAAGGCTCTTTGGAAACCTTTCTTCAACCCAAGGTACCTAAGGAAACTGAAATACCTTTTTCAACTCCACTGCATGCTTTCAGCGCTGTAATCTGTAACAAAGGGAAGGCGGGGGGGTGGAATACGGCATCTCTCTCCCTGTGCTTCTTCCAAAAGGATCAGATGTTGGCCATTCGGGTCTAAGAAAAGGTGTTCAAAGTGATCTTGGCTCTTACATTTCAGAAGGAACTTGCAGGAGTTAAGCATCAAGTGCTTTTGGTGTCCTTTGAAAGCAATGAACCTACCACCTGTATAAGCCATTTTTTAAAGCAACTCACATAAACTATCCTAAGAGATGAGTAAAAAAGCAAACCCAAGTTTAGTACTTTGGCATTGCAGTTCTGTGCTGCTGCATCATAGCTAATGATCACAGATTCTGATTTAAGACATCACTGAATTTATGTTTCAAAGTGATTTGGAAAGGATTTTGTACTCCTCCATCTATGGATTTGTCCTGCACATTCAAGGAAATCCCAGCTCCCAGCTGAACAAGGAGATTACGAGCAGACAAAGCATAAGGAAGAGACAGACATGAACTCTAAAGCCTGCTCCAAAAACCTTAAGCCTGTAATACGAATAAACCTGGAAGGAGTTACTTTACTGATACAGGCAACTTCTCCCGTTAAGTAATGTTAGTCTAACTGCCAGGAACTTGATTTAACTCAGGCAGTAAGGGACAAACAAGTCTTGACTGAAATTGTTGCTTTTGCATTGAAGTGTTTCACTCAGATGGCACGCAGCATATACTGACAGAGCAATACTATTCTGTCCTTTCTTGCTACCAGAAAGCCAATGCAATAGTTTTCTCTACAAAAAGAGTCTCTAGCAATGTTGGATGAACGTAGAGAGACTGATCCTGCACTTACTACCTTGGAAAAAGTATTTCTTTTGGAAAAATGGATTTCACATCCCCATACCCAAATAAATGAGTTTCATTCCTGTCCTCATGTGACATATGATGGGTAACTCCAGAGAATCTTCCCCATTAAAGACACTGCCTCTATTTATCCACCTGCAAATAGCTGTTTCCTTTTTCACTCCAGGTTTAGTACAGTTCCACTAGAGCCAGTCCTTTTGGACAATCCTTTCCACTGTTCTTCTTGGATCAACTTCAGTTGAATGACCTTTTATCAGGATCTTCATTCTGTATTCACATGCAGCCCGAGTCATGTGAAGATGAGACCAGCATTAGTTCATTATCCAACTGACTACTTTCTGCAGCTTTAACCTGCAGTGACTTCCTTTTGCATCAGAAATGGAAATCCTGAATAGGAAATCCTCGATTCCTTTTCATCATGAAGCTTTTCAATTCCCTGCTTTGACTTGAAGTACCACTTTCACTATAATGAAAAGTGCATCATACTGCTACATCATGGCAGAATGAGGAAAGAAAAGCTTTCCTGACCTTCCACACCTGCTTAAATGAATTCCATAAAGGTCACTGCACAAAACTTCCAAACATGCTCCTCAAAATTGCTAATATTGAAGTGGAAACCAGTTTTCTTACCGGGATTTTCTTTTCTTCCACTGCAGAGGCACACTGGGTGGTGATTGCAGGGCTGCCCAGGACGGGGGGACTGCTGGCATTGTGTTTCTTCTTTAATAGAAGGCATTAAAAACAAAATGGCAAATATGATCATGAAACCAGAAAACCACTTGGAAAACCTTTTAGCTAATTTCCACAGACCGAACCCCATCAAAAACATGGGTAGGGGTGAAAGGCAGAATATAAAGTAAAGAGCTACCAAGTTGGCAACACGGCCAGAGCAAGAACAGGGAGCTAACCCACTTGTGATGCCCTGGCTGGCAAAACCCACCACAGACCACAGGCAACAGACCCACTCTTAAACTACTCTGTCCCTTCCACCTCCATGTAATGATTCTGAGGACTCACCAAATGGCTTCTTACCTGTTTGTTGGAGTGAGCAGTGTCTTTGTTCTTCATGGTATCATATCCAGTCAGTCTGTGCCGTCGGCTCATCTGGAGTGCTACCAGGTCCTTCATGATGGATTTCAAGGCCTCTTGTTCATCTGTGATGCACATGAATTTTATTAGTAAGTAAATATCAACTATAACACATCTGCACTTGTTTTCTGCTGGCTCATAGAAAGACAATCCTTCTTCGGATACAAATACACTCAAATTCATGTAATTTCATTCAAAGCCCAAACTTAACCTCATATCATGAAGTAGTAAACAGACAGATGACATTTAAGTCACCTGTCCAATGTCACATAAGGATATGGTCATAGTTAGGGTTAGAATAAATCTTCCCAACCCCTAGTTCCGTTCTGACAGCTTCACAACCAGCAGCACAACTTGGACAGATGTGATAGATCATCAGAGGGCATTTCAGAAGAGCAAACTGATGTGCTTCTGCCAAGGAAAACCTGGGAAGAATCTGTTCTTTCTAATTTTATACCCTGTTAACTCAGAATTCTTGCTTCCTAATGGAACAAACCACAGCCAGGAGAGAGGAAAATGAGAATCTGGACAAGGTCACCTTCGAATATCCCTGAACACAAACCCACTTGCATTGGTTTCCCCAATGCATTCCTCTCTGACCCCAAAACAAGCCAATGGAACAGAGCTCAGACCATTTCATAAGACTTCAAGACCTACTGAACAGACCCAAACTGCAGAGCATTACAAACACTGTCTGCTGGCAGGGCAGCGGGTTCAGTTCAAGGCTTCTTGCAAAGGCAGGACAACAAAAACCACACACTAAGATTTTTCTTAGGCATCCTATTAACTGCAAATGACTTTCCAAAGCTCAGATTCCTGATGTAACCAATTTAAAGTGTTCTACCAGGTGTCTAAAAGCTACTGAAAAGAATCTTTTGGTTTTGCAACCACAACAATCCTAAATTCCTCCACACTGCAAAAGGTAGAAGACGTTGACACATGAGGTTTGGATCAGAATACGAGTGATACAGTGAACTACCAGCGTAACACAGCACATCCGCTGCAATCGCTCAGGACCTGCTGCTGGCACACACATAGAATCCCAGACTGGTTTGGGTTGAAGGGACCTTAAAGCTCATTCACTTCCAACCCCCTGCCACAGGCAGGCACACCTTCCACTGGAGCAGCTTGCTCCAAGCCCGTGTCCAACCTGGCCTTGAGCACTGCCAGGGATGGGGCAGCCACAGCTTCTCTGGGCACCCTGTGCCAGCGCCTCAGCACCCTCACAGGGAAGAGCTTCTGCCTAAGAGCTCATCTCAGTCTCCCCTCTGGCAGGTTAAAGCCATTCCCCTTGGCCTGTCCCTGCAGGCCCTTGTCCCAAGCCCCTCTCCAGGTTTCCTGCAGCCCCTTTAGGCACTGGAGCTGCTCTCAGGTCTCCCCTTCAGGAGCCTTCTCTTGTCCAGGCTGCCCCAGCCCAGCTCTCAGCCTGGCTCCAGAGCAGAGCTGCTCCAGCCCTTGCAGCATCTCCATGGCCTCCTCTGGACTCATTCCAATGGCTCCATGTCCCTCCTGTGCTGCTGCCCCAGAGCTAGACACAGTGCTCACTGGACTCCTGGGCTTGTGCCTCACATACCAAGCCTCAACAGGTTTCAGGGATAAAGCATTCTTTCCTTACATCCAGTTAAATTATTCCTGATACTGAAGCATAATTTAGGCATGAAATTGGAAGCAGTGACTAGATCAGCTCCGAGTATGCCCAGAAGAATAATTGGGAGTGAACGCTCCCAAAATTTAGGAGCAAAAAGGGGGGAACATACACCTATTTGTAAGGGGGCATCATCTAAACCTTCAGTCAGAACTGAAACTCACACCTGATAGCTTCTGCCCAGAGGTTCTACTTTAGCATCCTGAGAGTACCAAATACTAGAGCAGAGCTGCTTCCACTACGGACTTCACCACCAGAAACATCATGCCCAGCCCAGATGACAGAGGGGAATGGAAAGAGTCTCCAATGCCTTTGCAGGTGTTAATTAGAGTAAAACTCTACAAAGAGGAAGCTGAGCAGAGAAAATAAAGTTACTTCAAAAGATTAAGAAGCAAAATCAAAACCCACCAAAGCTCTGCTGTCCAAGACAAGCCAAAGGAGACAGTAAGTACATTGTGGCAGTGGGGAAGGGAGAGAGCTCCTTGGAATTCCAACAGCATGGAGAAGAAGCAAGGGGTCTAAGTAACACAACCAAAGCAAGAGGTTGCTGTTTGAAAAGCACGTCAGCCAAAGGAAATAATTGCTGGGACCTATTTCAGCACTAAGTAACCCCTTGTGGGAGGAAAATGGGAAAAAAAGGGTTGTGAATGAAGTGAAACTTCCAGGTAACCAACAGCACAACTTTCTTCTTTGTTTCCAACTTTCTATTGGAATGCTTAACATTTTACCTTGCTGGAGTGGTTCCGCCTGACTTACTCTTTAATCTGGTTTGGTATTAAGCATAGCTTTGGAGTCACCCAGCAGACAGAGACAAGAAACCATGGCCTGGCATATCCCTGGAGTGCCTACCACCCAAAACATGCTGTGAAGAGCTGGGATACAAGTTTTCCACTACAGTGCAGTTTGGGTTTGGCCAGATACCAGGAGGATGAAGAAGAGCTTGTCTTGGCAGAGTTCCTTTGGGCAAGAAGCAAAACAGCTCTGAAAGCAGTGTATAACTAAGCACTCCTGACAAGAAATCAAGTTAAGCACAGAATATGGGTAAGAATTCACATCTAAACAGTACTGGAACATCACACAGGAATAAAGATCAGTGTCTGCAACGCAATGGTTGGCTACAGGCTCTGGATCCCAAAGCCTAGGTGCTTGCAGCCCAGAAAGCCAACCGTGTCCTGGGCTGCATCATCTCCCTTCTGGCAGGTTCAAGCCATTCCCCTTGGCCTGTCCCTACAGGCCCTTGCCCAAAGCCCCTCTCCAGCTTTCCTGCAGCCCCTTTAGGCACTGGAGCTGCTCTGAGGTCTCCCCTTCAGGAGCCTTCTCTTCTCCAGGCTGCCCCAGCCCAGCTCTCTCAGCCTGGCTCCAGAGCAGAGCTGCTCCAGCCCTCTGCGGCTTCCTCTTAGCATATTTATTATTATTTCTAATACACTAAGACATGAAACTCTTTAGGGCAGCACCTGGGGAGCATCTAAACCCCAGTCAGGGCACTGCCAGTTCTGCATCTCACCCCCTGTGAGCTCAGATTCCTCCGCAGACAAGTGCTGATGCTGAAACCTGACATGTGTCCATGCAAAGAGGCACTTACGGCACTGTCAGAGGCTGGTGAAACAGTTTCAGGTGAATTTGAGTCTTACGTGATTATATCTGTTATAACAGTCTTACACTGAGCTAACTGGCTCTCTGGCACCAAAACACACCTTCTGCAATTCAATCCTATGGTGGTGAGATAGGAAATTATGAAGTATTTAGCTTTTAAAAACATAAAGGTCAAATATTGATCTGAGCTAGTGCAGGGAAAGAAAACACTTCCAGTTAGGACAGTGCTGGGATGGATTGAATGCTGAGAAGCACAAGCACTGTATTTCCATCAGAACAGAGGATTTCCATAGGATGCCTTTAAAGCAGCACGTGCACCAGCATCCCATTAATCACACAATGCAAAAGCCCTCCCAGCTGAAACCCCAGCAACTCCTGCAGTGCACTGAGAACCCCTGTTTCCCTTGGTCTCCAGCAGGTCTGGGAAACACAGCTCTGCTTTGTGCGGGAGAGATGTTGTCCAGGAAATGCTTTTCATGTTTGAAAAACTATACTCCAAGATCTTTATAACATCGATAAAAGGGAGCTGCTCCTCACAGAGAAAGCTGCTCCTCTGCATAGAGCTAATACCTGGTTTACACCAGGTCTGAGCAAGTTGGCATATCTGCTGTGGCAGAGATGGAAACAGCTCCGAAATCACGGAGTAAAAGCATCTTCACGTGGGTGAAAGCAGGAAGTCTGGGCACTCCTCTAATGCAGGATGCTTTTAGACAGCAGGATCATAGAAGACACAGAACCACAATGATTTGGGTTGGAAAGGGCATGATGCCACACTGGTTTAAATGAAAGACATGAACAAGTGTGTGCATTCTCTCCTACCCTGACAGTGAAGCTGATGGTGCAGGCAATCAGCAGAGCTAGGGCCAATGAGGAAATTCCTCAAGAGAGGCACACAAACTGAGTCTACCTTAAAGCTCTGAAATAAAAGCCTTGGAAAAGGTTTCACTTGGGAGTGGCCAGACTCAGTGGTCACGAAGCACTGTTCTGCTCCATCATTCGGAAATCACAAGTGAGCTGGTTTGTGGGCTTCAAAGAAAAAGCAGAGCTTCTACATCTTCTGTATTTGGGGTTCCTCTCCTCACCCCTAAACTAAACAGAAAGGCTGGGATTTAAGCTGCTCCTAACCTGGAGGCTGAGCCCTGCTTCCCGTGTCACTGCTGCTGTGAAGCCGGGAGCTGGGAGCTCAGCTCTGGGTGCATGTGAGAGCCAAGGGAAGGAAGTGACACAGGCAGGAAAAGAGAGCGGAGCGAGGGAACGACTCCGGGCCTGCCGCACAGCGAGCACCGCGCTCCCCTCCGCTGCCCAGAAATGGATTTCTTGGAATCAGAAGCAAGCGCCTGTGCTTTAAATGCTGCCAAAGGAGCTCTCTGTAGGGAAATAAACCTCAGTCACAACCCCTGCAGCAAAGGGACAGGGAACTGCTCCCAGCGACCCAGAGCTGCAATGAAGGAGTGATGACAAACTGCAATGGCAAGATCCCACTGCTGCCCATCCCGGGGGGCTTTCAGCCCAGCTGATGGAAAACAAGATGGGAGAGAAGCCAAGTGCAATCCAGCCTCTTATGCAGTATTATTCATCTATCTGATCACAATGCTTAATGAATTCAGACCTTTCCTAGCAGGAGTCATGTGCGTGCAGCTGGAAAACACTTCCATGGAAATCCAACCTCTTCCTTCTCAACTATTCTGAGCTTCTGTACCACCTGGTTGCTTTAGAGGGGACGCAGATCCAGCACGTTCCAAGGGAGAAGCCTACTGATGGATCTGGATGTACTTGTTGCACTTGCAAACACAGAGGAGATGAAGTTGGTGGACTTTTCCTTGAGCAACCCAATGTTTTATGGATTGACGGTATAAGAACTATAGACACAGACTAACTAAGGAAGGCCAGCCTCTGAAAGCTTAGTTGTAGGGAATAAACATTGAAGTTGTAACCCACAAAGCCCCGCAGCTCCACTTAGGACAGCAGTACTAACTCCCTTGCCAACATGCAAACAGGAGTAAGTCCTGCTTTAGAGCAATTATACTCTTCATTCTAGTACAGCAGACCCTTCTTTAAACTGAAAAAGGATCCAGAGAACTCAAAAAGCCCTCTCTAAGCCGTTCTTTATGTGGGGTATAGCGGGCAACAGGATTAATTGCTCCATTCACTCATGGCAACATCTGATAGCAACGTTTTACTCCTGAAACAGGGCTCCTCTGACTCCTTTGCTTGCTTGTATGCATTATTGATTGGGTTGTGTGGTAAATGAGAGCTCAACAGCAACCTCAGAGAGAAACCTCCTGTTCTGACACTCTCAGGGTGCAGTTAACACCGCAGGAACACTAACCCCTACTAAGTTTAAGCACATAAATTCCCATCCCCGATGCTGGAGGCTGCAAAACCCCCTTCACCCCGCACCCTGCCCCACGGCTCCGGCCGGCTGCAGCGCTGCTGCGCGGCTCCCCGCGCCCCCTGGCACCACACGGACGGGACGATACCCACAGCGAGCGGCCTCCGCCGCTGCGCTCTGCAGCCACCCGGGGCCCCGGAGCCACCGCAACCGCCGGGCCCGTCCTCACGGCCCCGCCGGAGGCCGCATCCCGACGGACGATCCAAGGCCGCGGGTCGCCCCCTGCCCGCCGGGGCCTGGCCCGCTGCCCCCCGCCGCGGACCCCCCCGCCCGCCCCTCAGCCCTACGGCGGCTCTCACCCATGTCTGCGGGCGGCGGGCCCGCGGCCGGCAGGCGGCGGCGCGCTGAGGTGCGGGGCTGTCACCGCCGCGGCTCCATGGCGGCCGGGCCGAAGGGGAGGGCTCAGAGCGGCCGCCACATTCCCAGGCCCGCGCCGCCGCCGCCTGCTTCCGGCGGCCGCGCTCCCTCCGGGGGCCGCCGCGGCGGCGGAGCAGGGTGTGCGGGGCGGGGGCTCGGCCGCTCCCGGTCGCTCCCCGCCGCCGCCGCCACAGGGCGCCCGGGCCGCGAGCAAAACAAACCGCTCGGCGGCCGCCGCGCACCCGCCGCCGCCTGCCAATCACAGGGGCCGACCCGCCGCCGCCCGCCAATCCGCGCCCAACGAGACGCACCACCCGGCCAATGGGCGTGCGAACAGCAGCGACGCCCGCCGAGACGCCCGCCAATGACAGGGGCCCGTTTCGCTCGTGGGTTAGCCCCGCCCTCAGCGTGCTGCCAATCAAAGTGACGGCTGGGTCCTAGAGCCCGCCCGGGTCCTAGAGCCCGCCCGCATAGAGCGCGTCCCCTCCTGCGAGCAGCCAGGAACCAGCATCATCCCTGTCCGCCACCCTCAACAGGGCACATCCCACCACCTCGTCCTTCCCTACCTGTTCCCAAACATCAGCGTCCTGTGCAGCCCCAAACCACGTCTCCCCTAAGCCACTGTTCTGGGTGGACAAAGTGGCCGGGAGGAGGAAATGCACCCTGTGCACACTGACCCCGTTGTTTTGCTGTACTAAGTAGAGCTTAATTGTTGCTTTAAAACCACTTTGTTTTAAGACGGGGAAAGAACTAACCAAACCCCAGCCAAAACCCCAAACCCAAGAATGTTAAAAAGCCGAAAAGACACTGAAAGCAGGAGTCTTTTAGTTTCAAAAGTAAAGAGTTAGGTAATAACTTAGAGCATCACCCAGCATCCATGGCAAGAGATGTTACCTCTACCAGCTCCTCTAATGAAAGATCCGGTTGCCACCACAGGTCCCCCACTTTATGAGGTTGTTGCAGCATATTTGCTGCCAAAGGGACAGCAGCAGTCTGGTTTCTCATAGAGAAGCACAGCCCTCCTTCCCTGGCATTGCAATAGGCACCCTGCTGCTGGGAAACCCACCTCCAGCAGATGTTTTAGCAGCTGCTTTTCAATCTGGCAACCATATATAGCAGCAAATGCATTAGGTTTTAAGTGGGTTTTGCTCATGGGCAATGCAGCTGCAATGGCAAAGAGGTTACATCGACTGGGTAAGGCACACAAAGAAGAATGCTACGTTGGAAATGGCTCAAAAGGGTGGGCAAGCGCAGGAATGCAAAGCCCACAGAGCAGGAGGAAGTTGGGACTTGGCCAAAGCATGACAACACTATCTGTGATCTCATTGAGTACACGGGATAATAACAAGATCTCACAATGTCATAGTAGGTAGTCACAAAGATGTGTAATGCAATGCTTAGATCAAAGGATGAGGTCTCTCTAGAGCAAGCAGCTGTGGACACAGCCAACAACTGAACACTGAAGGTGGCCTGCTTCGAGCAGAGGGTTGGACTAGATGACTTCCAGAGATTCCAGCTTGAAACTCCCAAACCAGACTGATGCTGCTAGTATTTTGACTTTGGCTTCTCTTTTTAATGCTGGCTTATTGCTCTGGTGCTAGAAAAGTATTTGCAGCTTTCCTGTGTATTCAATCCCATTTTTGTGGCCAGTTTACAGCCATTTGTTTTCATGCCAAGATTATCCTTTTACTTGAATAATCCTTCCTTCTTCTCTGGTACTTTAAGTACATCAAGATAATCACATAATTGTAATACACAAGTAATTCACTCTCTCTTCATAATCAGAGAATCCCAGACTGGTTTGGGTTGAAGGGACCTTAAAGCTCATCCAGTTCCAGGCCCCTGCCACAGGCAGGGACACCTTCCACTAGAGCAGGTTTTCCCCCTGTTCCAATCTGAATTCCTCTCTCTTGTATGACAGCACACAGAGCTGCTCTTGGACCAACTTTTCTCTGTGCTTTTTCCCAGCTTCACAATGGCTCATCACTATCCTTTATCAGCTATTAAATCCCAGCTTCTTTTCCTCACTCATTTCCAAGATGCAGGAAAACTCTCAGCATCCTTCACAGTTTTCTCCTTCTGGCTAAAATCACAGCCTTGCACTTTCTACTGCTGCATCTCATCTCATCTCTTATTTCTCACTCTTCAAAGGCATCGATCCTCTAAGATATTCCACTTTTGTTCAGCACCACATTTAATTATCACACACGCTTTTTGTGCCAAGGTCATTAGAAAAAGGCTTTAAGTGAGATTACTCGTGGGACCAGAACTGGAGGAACTTGGTATTAATTCCCCACTGCACCAGCCCTGATGTCAAAACACTCCATTGTCACCTCACCAGCTGGGATTTTTTTTGCCTGTCTTCCAGTTTGCACATACCATTCTCAGCTGAAGTCCTGCTGAATGAGATGGACAGCACTTCCCTTGTGTAGAAGCTTGGTTTAGGTGAGTCCAAAAGGTGTCAGACAGCTTGTGAAAGCGAGCAGGAGCTCCCAGCAGATGGAAGGATGACAGCCACGCTGGTCACACATATTCCTTCCATCTCCAAGTGCCCAGGGTGTCTGGATTGCACTGAAACTTTTTGCCTCTCCTTTGTCAAATTGAAAATAGAGTGATTTATTCTTAACAGTTCATTGCTTGACCCACCTATCAAACCTCATCATGGAATGGTTTGGGTTGAAGAGTCCTTAAAGGTCATCCAGTTCCAACCCCCTGCCACAGGCAGGGACACCTTCCACTGGAGCAGCTTGCTCCAAGCCCCTGGGTCCAACCTGGCCTTGAACACTGCCAGGGATGGGGCATTTGCCACTTCTCTGGGCACCCTGTGCCAGCGCCTCAGCACCCTCACAGGGAAGAACTTCTGCCTTAGATCTAACCTGAACTTTCCCTGTTTCAGTTTGAACCCATCACCCCTTGCCCTATCACTCCAGTCCCTATGAAGAGTCCTTCTCCAGCATCCTTGTAGCCCCCCTTCAGACACTGGAAGCTGCTGTGAGGTCTCCACACAGCTTCTCTTCTCCAGGCTGAGCAGCCCCAATGTTCTCAGCCTGGCTCCATACAGGAGCTGCTCCAGCCCCTGCTTGTCCTCGTGGCCTCCTCTAGCCTTGCTGCAACAGCTTCATGTCCTTCTTATACTGAGGACCCCAGAAGTGCACACAGAGCCGCAAGTGGGGTCTCACGTGGGCAGAGTGGAGATGTCTCAATGTCTAAATCAGCTTTTTTTAGATGCCAGTTTGTGGTTCTATTGCCATTTCACACACATTATCACAACACTATCTCATTAAGCCTTTTGGGGACCAGTGTAGACTCTTCTTGCCTTTTATTCCCCTGACAAGTGGATACACCTTTCCTGAACTGGAATTAAAGTATCTACCAAAAGAGATGCCCCTATTTGGTGTAAGTTGAGGAAAAGAGGAAAGAGCAATTCAAGCAGGCCTTTATTGTCTACTTGATGCTGCTCATTTTGTGCATCAAAGTGATGTGAATCAGGTTTTACCCAGAACGTTCCAGCACAAACTGATAACCCTGTGGGTTTCCACCCCCGTTGCCCACATCCTTTCACAGCTGCAGCTTTGCAGAAGAGAAGCTTCATTCCTGTCAACAGCAACTCTTCAGCTTGAAGCTCTTCAGATTGTTTGAGGCCATTTAACATCAAATCAAGGGTAAAGCCATTCCCTCGCCTCTCCAGGAACTCCTGCATTTCTATAGTCAGCCCATTTAGTTTAAGGGAACTTTTACAGAGGCCCATCACGCAGCATGGAAAGGACATGTAATCCCTGTTAGGGATTTAAAGGGCATTGCACAGAGAGCCAGTGACTTGTTCAAAGTTACACAGGAAGTCTGGAATAGGATTTAACTCCTAGCATCTTTCCCCAGTCTCTTTATCACCTTATTTTCTCTTTGGGGAGTGTTTCCATGTCTGCAGTGTACCTGTGTGACTCAGGGAGCCTCTCCTTGCTGTCAGATGTACTATTTCTTCTTTCCTTCCAGTGGCCCTTTTTGTTTAGGTAGACACATCCTTCCTGGGGAGCTGAGCAGTCTCCACGCCATGCCTTGTCCCATACCAAGACTTCCTTATTCTACATCTCAGGCTCCACAGGCAGAGACACTGAGCAGAAGCACTGAAAAGAACTAATAAATTGAAGGAGAGGAGGAGGAGAAACCTGTAAATCTTCAAAGGATGATGAAAGGGTTCTGCACTCTTTGCTGCAGACCTGAGGGAAGAGCAATCTCAGCCATTTCAGGCAGTTCTGATGCTGCTGATGCTTTCTTGTTGTGCTCGCAGCTTTGAAAGCAAAGTGAATGGAAACCCAACATCATCATCCAACTGCAGGGCAGGGTGGCAGGCCAAACCTTACCTCACCTCCAGCAGCATCCATCAACCACGGGAAGCTCCTTAGAGCCTGCCTGGAGCACCTTTGCCCAGCCTCTGTAGAGCAGCTGTAGTACCTGTGCTGTTCCTGTCCTATTCCAATGCTCCTGTCCTGTTCCACTGCTCCTGTCCTGCTGCTGAGAGTGCTCCAGCAGAGGGGGCTCAGAAACTGGTTAAGAACCAGGAGCCGTTCTGTTGGAATGGGCAAACCTAAAGAGAAGGAAGAGGAGGAAGGATGTTAGAGATGTTACATGCTTTTAGATCATTCCTTCCTTCTGAGTTGGCAGCCTGGACTGTTTATAGAGCAGCACTAAGTAAAAGGCACACAATTAAATGCTTGTTACAGTCACAGACCCCCAGACACCTCAGATACCACTGTTTCTCTGCCTCTATGCAGAGTATATTCTGTTCCCATAGAGGTTTTCTTTCATTTCCACTGTTTTCAAGGCACTTACTGATCAGTGACCATGCGCTTTTCACTTACAGCTGCTATTAGAGCAAGTCAGCCAGAGATCAGCTGCTCCTCAATACTTTTTCCTCATCTCCTTTTCTACCCATATTCCTCTCCAGGCTTTTATGGCACTTGTCCCACCCCCCCACCCCCCCCCCAATAGATGAGACGAGCAACAGACTGTCTACCAGCTCCTTTTTGCAGCTCCAAAGTTGCCTTCTTTCACTGGAGTGGAAGCTGAGAAAGCTCCTTCAGAGAGATCCAAAGCACAGATCCAGGGAAAACAAACTATCCAGGAGGATGCAGTATCTAGGAGGATGTAAATACATCTCTATGGTAAAAGACAAACAATACTTAGAAGGAAAGCATCTTTTCCAAATAAGGACCACGAGAACAAAGTCCATATATAGATTAAAAACCACCATAGCATCCTCACAGGCAACTCTTTCCACTGTGGTCATGAAGCTTAAGCAGCTTTGATTTCAAAGCTTGTACACAAAGAGTTAGAGAGGAATTCAGTGTTGCCAGACAACAGCTCAGCTGCACTGGAGTTCATCTAAATACTGACTGAAGGCATCAGTCCTGCACACCAAGGTTTAAGGGAACCCCAAATCTCCAAGTTCTGCCACTCTATTCCCCTCTAGGTCCCAGTTGTGATGACACCAGTGACTTAGCCTGTAAAGAAAACACCCTTGAAGAGAGCTTACCTGGACACAGAAGAGTCTTAGAAGCTAAATCAGCACCTAATTGCTTTGTCTTCAATTCACTCAAGAAAGCCTCAGAGACCAATTATTTGTGTTCATCTTAACAACAGGCAGGGAATTACTGTTTGCTGTGCAGGGAACAAGCACGATGCAAATCATAAGCACAAACCCCACTCCCATACAGGGACCCCACATTTGAAGTCTACATGCACTAACCATCCCATCACAGCTGTGCTGTGACTGGGCTCCTAACAACACAATTGTTGGGAGTAACTTGCAACTCGGAGGAACCACAACGATCCAGTTTGGGTGTTTAGGATGAGACATCAATACATGTCAGCAGAGGCAGGATAAAGCAATGGCCCTCCCCTTGACAGCAATAAGCTTCACTCAGAAGGGAAGAAGCTTGTGTCCCTCCCTGCTCATCCCAATGGATCCCAGGATCACCACACAGTGAACTGCAGTCGATCTACAAATGTTCCATTTTTATTACAAAGTATGAAAGGCAGAAAATACTGTACCTAATACACAGGAGGCTGAAACTTAGAAAGGAGGTTAAAAAACCGGAATAGAACTACATAGGAAGCAGGAAAGAGCATAAAAGGATGCAACGTCCAAGCCATTTCAGAAAGTTGCGTTTAAATTTAAGGTTTCAACAACATGGTTCCATGATTCAGGTGTTAAAATCCATTGTAACAAAACTGGGTTTTGTATTTTCTCCATAAAAATAAAGGAATATAGGGACACTGCAGTTATCCATGTCAACAACATAGGTCTGTTGAATAGCAGGATACTAGGATTCCTCTAGGACAGCAGCAGAGTTACAAATCTCAATAGGGAAGGTGGAGAAAAGGAGGACAGAAGTAGAACTACTATTGCTTTAACATAGTTTAGTGAGAACAAGATGTCAGGAATCGCCTATGGATGCTTGTACAATCATGCTACAAATATTACACCTTCAGGAAATTACCACAACGGGACGGTGAGTGGGAAGAGCAGAAGGGAAAACACACAGAAAAGTGAACATCTACTTGACTACTGGGAACAAAAATGCTTCGGTGCAACAGGTTTCAGCTACGTTGTGCACTGCGACCAACCCAAGGCTAACAAAAGAAAAGGTTCCTTTAAGCAGTAGATTGCAGAATTCATATTTACCAGGGTGTCAAAGGAAAAGAAAAGCTTCTCAGCTGGACCAGACTCACTCATTCTCTGCCTCTGGCATTTCTGCCCCTGCTCAGGTTCCACAGACTCATCCTCATCTCTATCTGAGGGGACTGGTGAGTCGCATGTCTTGCAAGCAGGAAAGCAAACTCCAAGGGATGACAGCTGGAACATGGGCTTGCAGCTGCTCATGGCCACAGCATTTTCTTCAGGAAACAGCTTATTTCTTCTCTTGGTTACATTTTCTGACCAGAAATCAACTTGATGGAAGCCACGTGGGTAACTTTGCACATTGCTTTTATGATGATGGGGATTCTAGTTTGATGCCAAGTATCAGAGGCTGCACAACAGGCCACTGGGATACTTGGCAAAGGGATCATCTGGAATGGGGCAGCAGCAAGCCAGGCTCACAGGTGCCTTTGCCTCTGGAGTCTGCCATGAATCACTAGTGAGTGACTGGGATTCAGCTGCATTCTATATTTACCAGGTTTTAGTGCTGGTGAAAGGTGCTGATCAGTACTGGGGATGTCTTCCCTTTAAAGAGAGGAGCCAGGGGCATGCTACAGTCCTCTCAATGTCCTTGAAAACCAGACATTCCTGACTGTTCTCAGGTAAGCAGGGGGAATGCAGCTGCATCTCCAAGTAAGTGTGAGAAAGTGCTCAGTAAGTGCCACATACAACTGATTCCTTGGATTCTCTGCAAAGATCAAGAGAAGCGGGGCCATTGCTCATTCCAGAGCTGATTTTGGACACTTCCTTTTCACATTCATTGTACCATAAGCACAGGCCTGCTCTGGAATACTGCTAGAAAGCAGGAAACATGTATCATAGAGAATGTGTTAACTGATGGAGTACCATAGCCAGGATTTGGGGTGGCAGGACCAGTAAGCAGTGGGAAGACTAAACCCTTCAGTACCTTGATGGAACTGTGCAATCTATTGAGCCAAGAGCTTACCCTTGCTGCTGTTCATCCTTTTCAGGATGGCCTGAAAGAGTTTAAATACCACTGAGAAAGAAAGGACAAGTTCCAGAGTTTAGGTTAGACTTTACAGACAGCAGCTGCAGTTTGTCTATCACGAAAATAAGTTAAGCAAAGAATCCAGCTACATCTTTACACAACCAACTTCTGCCATCCCATTTGGATGGCAGAAGACTCAAAACACCATCAAGGTCCTCAGCAAAAGGGACTCTGTGGGTAACAAGCAGCACGAGGCTGCTTGGGTTGGTTGTGGCAGTCTCAATACAGAGCTTCAGTTTCACATTAACAGCATTGTCAAGTGCTCAGTTTTGGTGTTCAGTGGAACCAAAAGAGGGTCCACAACCACCACAGCCAGTTTAGGGTTTTGGTGACCGTGGTGTTTAACGTTTCATACAACACACAGACAAATGCCTACCATAAAAGGGCTGAGGAAAAGACGACTCCCCTCCTAATCTCACCAAAAATATACTTGATAAAGTGCCATCTGCAAGAGAACAAACCAGACACACTCAGCTTTCTTCATTTACATTTAAAACAAGCACAACAGCATCTGTGAATTCTAAGCTATGGGACTCCTCCCCTCACCTAGGCTCTGGCATGCAGTGATCTGCAGGGGAGACTGATGCAGCTTTCTCATTGCAACACCAGGCAAAAATAGATCTTTTTACTATTATCCAGAACATTCAGGAGAGTACTTGCAGCTAAGTTTTGAAAGGATCATTAAGTTTGACTTATGAGAGGCAATGCCTCCCCCGTTCAGTACATTTCAAGGTTCCATAAGGAACAACCTGTATTATCCAGTCTCCTTTTGCATCATTCTTTGAAACCACTTTGTTTTCTTTCTAAATAGATTGTCAGAGCACTCAGATCCTTGCCTTTTAAATCCCTGCATGCAGTACAGTTCCTAGAGATGCAACCTCCCATAGCCCATTTCATTTAGAGAATTAACAGAGCTGGCACCCTCTGCACTAATGTGCCAGCCACCTTGTTTTCACCTTACTAATGAGTTTTACATGATCAAGATCTCCTGGTTGAGAGCCAATATATAAGCAGGAATCTACGTTCTGTTTAAACCAAGAGAACTTGGTTTAAAACAGAATATAACCACCAAACATTAGCTTAGGATCTGGAATTAATCGACTGGAGAAGTGATACAGAACTACATAAGTCTGTATCTTTCTGCCCCAAAATCAGTCTTGCCTATACCAACAATAGCATGTGATGTTCTGCTTTGCTAACCTCACTGATGCTCACTTTTCCCTGCATGTTACTCTGTACTCAAGGGATAGGAAGCATGTGAAAGCAGTTGCTCTGCATCCTCTGCTTGTGCAGTAAACTCCTGGACAAAACTAATGCTTATAGGGCCTTTACACTCAACATCATTGTTAAGCAGGCAAAACATGACAAAAACTGTACCTTCTGAATCACAGACTACAGTGACAAGGCTCAGGGGCTTATTTTATCTTGCAAACAAACTTGAAGCAGGAGGCAGACCATGAGTTTCCTGCCTCTGTGTCAGCAGGTGCTGGCAAAAGGGCACCAAAGCCTCTCACTTCCTTCTCTATCTGGAAGTGCCATTTGCACTACAGAACATCTCACCCATGAGGATTTTCATGTCTTTTCAGTCATTAACCTTTCAAGTGACTCCTTTGAAAAGAAGCTATTTTAAGGAGCATTTCCGTGTTCTAAACCAGCCTCCAGTGATTTCAAATGTAATTTCATATGAAGAATGACAACGGATTATGCCCAAAGCAATATGTTGTGGATCCAGAAAGTACCCCAACTGGCTAAACAAACAGGATTCAGGCTTTATTTAGAACCCACTGGAGCCTACAAGATGCCTTCGCTTGTCTTTGACAAGTTTGCAACAGGTTTCCAAGTTCCACAGATAACTTTAAGCAGTTTTATGGATGGAAGAACTGACACTCATCAAGTTCATAACAGAATTGTTTTCCAACAGTAGTAAAAGCTACCTGAGCTGTTAGGCTATTAGCTCTTTTATACATGCTCCCTTATCTTAGTATAATAGATTGTATTCCTCTAGGAATAAACTGCCTTTGCCATTTAATATAGCCTATGGAGTCTTTTAGTGACTTTAAACTGTCTTTTGTCTTTTTTAAAGCACAGCTCTGCAGCTGTAAAAGCTGCATTTTTAAGGTGAGCCACAGATGTACCATCTTTTACTCATGCCATCAATACAAGATGGCTTTGAAGTATAGAGGACTACAGAAAGTATTAAAACTACAGGTAGTTCCCTCTTAGTAACACAGCATATTATGCCTACCGTTCATAATTAAACAGTACATGACAAGTACAGATTTGTAAATGAGTATCTAAAGCTGTGAATGCCATTAAGTGCCCCTATTAAGGAAATCTTCCTCTTCACTTCGTTCTGCACAAGTATTTGCCAGCTTAAGATGAAGTGCTATTGTAATAAGTGGTACCCTATCATTCAGCTAACACTGGTCTGACATCTAGATCAGATCTATGGGACTCATAGAACTGCTGCTAGTAAGAAAAAACTGACCTTCAAGTCAAATCAAGCTTTCTATCAAGTATCCCCCAACCAAACACAGAATGGCATTGACAAAACATGAGCCTGAACTGTGTGAGAGTCTCTTGGTTCTCTGATAGTAAAAAGAGTGACAGAATAAAGCTGTCCCTACTGAAATCCTATCAAATTCAAAGCCAGGCAGTGCTTTCCTGAGCTCCACATTGAGAAGCAGCCTGTAGAAGAGTATTGCTGTATGTCCAGAGTGATGAAACTCCTCTGATTCTGTTCTCTATTTGACAGTACTTTCAGTGTCAGCTTCACTGTTTCACTGCAATCACATTCCCAACTTGACTTTCCTGCACAAACTGCCAAGAGCCACATTTGCCAGTGTCCTGCTGCCTCCAATTGCACGTGAATACTCACTAGGTGGAAAGAACTTTGATCAGTTCTGACATTTACATCAAGACTCAGCTGGAATAACCTCCCAGACCAGCTATGCCTGGCATGTCTTCACTGGGACAGTACTGCAGAGCATCCATCTGAGTAGCCACATTACATTAAGACTTCAGCGATGACTTTTATCTTGCCTAACCCCCTCAGCTTTGATTGAAAAGTGTTATTGTAGAGTGATTCACTCTTCAAAACTGAAACAGAAGCCCTTGGGCACATCCCCCAAAGCTATGAGGGTGACAAGTGCCAAACCTTAGCCTCAGTGGTGCTTTCTTTCCTTCGACATCTATCTTTGTGCACTGCATTAGGGAATAATTTCTTTCAGAGAAACAGCTTTTATCGAGAGCAGACCAGCTCTTCTGACTCATCTCCCTCATTCAACAAGACCTGACAGTACAGAACAAATACACTTTGGAAAGGAAGATTGCTTTGCAGTCCTCTCAAGAACTCCCAGGAATACAGCCCAAGGTACAAGCTAAGCCCAAAATCTTGCTCAGATCATTTGCCAATCAAGCAAGCTACAAAGTGTGAAACCATTTTATTTTGGTTTAGATAGGAAGTCTTCCGAAGGGAAATCATTTGATTGGAAGTCTCAATCCCAAGTCCATTACAAATCACATTTTGCCAGGAGCAGTTTACCTCCTGGGAGCTTAAATCATGCACGTATCTTCTTCCTGAAACCTATAACCATTCTGTCAGCTACCACAAGTGCAGGATACACACAAATCCAGTTATAAGTTAAAAATAAGGCCTACCATAGTAACAACTGCCTCTAGCATCAGAGAAGTGTAAAGAAGTTGTGCAACAAGTACTTGTACTTCACAGCACCAGGAAATTCTGCCCAGCTCACCAGGTATAAGAGCCAAGGCAACAGTTAATTCTGGCAGGCCTTTACTGCCAGGGAGCCTGCAGTGTTGTATCAAGGAACAGATCCTGCTTTGGGCATATGGAAATGGATCACATATCAAAAGTAAGAATTAGGGAGGAAAAAAAAACACCACCTTACTCAATAGAAAGTTATAGCCCAATATATAAAAAACATACAAATGTTTCAACAGTTTAGAGGCAGTAACAACAGGAATGCTACAGATTCCTGCCAAGGTGGCTGTTAACATCAGTGTCTTCCCCTCCACACACCTTGTTTTGCACCTGCATCTATTAAACTAGTTGATGTGCTACCTCAGCTGGCTGACACACACATGGACATATGCTGCAACTTAAAAGCCTGCAAGCTTCTTAATACAGTCAAACAAATATACAGAACTTTAACTGAGGGGGAAAAAGAAGGAAACCAGAACCCAGAAGGTCCAAGAGGCTCAGCACGTCTCTGCATTTTAGAGTCTTGGAGAGACAGGAGAAACCTGCCATTGATTCTTGTAACAGTTCCTTGTAACAGTAGATGCAAAGCAACACAGATACTGGCCACTTGACTTGCGTTGTTCTTACTTTAGAGGGGAGGGGTAGTTATACAGCCCTGCCTCACTGCGGCATGAAGCAGTAATGTTACACCCTCAAGATCTCCAGGCAGTTGTTGTAGCAGATAGCTATCCAGTCTGGCTGAGTTGATGCCCACTGTACATTGTTGATTTCTCCCTCTGCTGTATAGGCCAAGATAGGGTCCTCAATGGCACGAGGCATTTGCTGGATATCCCAGATGAGAGCCTGATGGTCATCCGCTGCAAATGGAAGAGAAAATTGGAAATGCAACCAAAGATCTCCATACATGGCTACTGACAGGCACATAGTCCAGGAAGTTAAGACAGGATAGAGCTTTTGTAGTCTGGAGATACAACTATGGTCCAACACAATCAACTTGGATCATTATACATTACCCAGGACAGAGTTGAAAACCAAGCGATCAGTGGAACTCCTTTCAACTGAAAACATTAAAGAACTAGACTGCAAAAAGCTAAGGAACATTAAGATACTCTAGCTTAGCTAAAGCAGATGCCCAGTTTGGGCACTGGGCTTTGCTACCACACAATCAGCTGCTAAGTGTCCACCTCATAGCACTGAAAGACACTCAGGGATTCACCAATGCAGCTGGGTAGGGATGGATCACACTTACCAGCTGTGCAAATGTGGCAGGATGAATGAGGTGCCCAAGCAATTCCATTTACACATGCTCTGTGGTTGTTTAACCTGGCAACAGGAGTGCAGGGAACTCTGACATCCAGAATCACAACCTTCAGAAACAAAACCCAACCAAATTAGGAACCTGCATTTGTTTCTTCAGAAAACCAAATATTTTGAGCTAAGGCTATAAACACAGCCCTTTCCTAAAGGATGTGGTTGGGAAGCAAACACTGCTCTCAAAGAATCACTTCACCGTGGTCAATGTGCCAGATGTCTCAAAAGGAGTCAGACCTCAGAGAGAGACTGCAGGATACACAAGGGCAAAGTCACTGTGCCTCCCTGAAGCAGCACACCTGACAAATGAAGATACCCTGCCCTGTATGTTGAACTCAGAACAAGGTGACTGAAACACCTGCAGGCAAGATTTTGTGTGGAAGTTATTGCTCAACTGGCTCACAGACCCTCTTAAACATCAGCTTAAAATACATGGGCCAGATCTTCAAGTTTACAATGCCAAAGTTACTTCTCAAATTAAAGTTAGTGCATGAAGAACTGGTGCATAATCATACTCCAGCTCAGGCACTGACACTCTGAAGAGCTGACAACTAAGCAGCACCAAGAAACCACAGCACCCAAAGCGATGAGCTGTCACCTTACCTCCATACCATCCATGGCCATTGTAGCAAGATAGTTGGGATCCTGCTTATTCCAGCAGAGACGCAGCAGTGGATGGTGCTGTGGGTCCTCATAAATGATGGTGCTGTGCTCCAGATGACGGAGATCAAACATCCTCACCGAGCCATCTGCACCGACTGAAGCAAACATGTCTCTGCCGCCGCCTGCCCGGCTGAAGGCAATGTCATAGACCTGTTTGGTGACAGGGCAGAAAGAAAACCTCGGCTTTAGTGAGCACATTGCCTTCTTCTTCACACCAAAAAGGATGTTATCTATGGACAGCAGGCCTAGCTGGGACATAATAGGTAAAGTACTTGATGTTCCTAGCAAGTTTTAGTGATTCCACTTGCCAAAAGGAGGACGAAGGATAGGCTGGATGGGGCTTGGAGGAACCCGTGCTAGTGGAACCCTGCCCCACGGCAGGGCGTTGGAACTGGATGAGCTTTAAAGTCCCTTCCAACCCAGTCTGGGATTCTATGACTCAGGAGCATAGCATAATAAAACAAGCATTTAAGTCCAGATTCTGCAATGAGTAACTAGAGTAGTTTTGATAGCCAATAGTAGAGTTTTAATGAGTTTGGTAGTACTCAAAACTGTGTAACTTAATCCTAGATAAATTACCTTTTTGGATCATTAGATCTTTCAAGAAAAAGGGGGAAAACAGAAAAGTTCTGCTCCTTTTCTACCACTTCAAAAGTATGTAATATAAATCATCAGAAAAAGCCCTGTCACCTCTTTGTCATGTGCAATAAGCTGGGTTTTCACATGGCCGGAGACCAGATTTACTCTTCCCAGAACCTGTCCTGTCTCCAGACCCCAAATAGTGCAGGTTGTGTCAATACTAGATGTACCTGAAACAAAAAACACGTCATTATCAAAATTAATATGATCACAAAGTATTTAATCACTTACTGGATTAATGTAATACCCTCCACCATCTATAGATGGAAATAGCTACAAGAACAACACACGACTGAAATCAGGAATGTCAAACAGCCAAGAGCTTACCATGCATTTAAATGACACAGACCTTTTAGCTGCAGAAATAGTCTTGCACACAGGAATAAAGTGTAAATAGCTCATGTCTACTTCCATCTATTCAGAAACCTGATGAAACTCTGAGATGAGCTTTCCCATCCTCTAAGTCTCATGTGCATGTCAAAAGCAAAATTCAATCAGTGTTGCAATACTGTGTGATTATTAATTGGTTGTTCCTGTGGGCTGAAGGTGGGGGGAGCAGTAAAGCTCTTAAGAGATGAGAGATGCAACACACAAAAAATAAATCATGTAGTAAATAATTACTAAGACATATTATCACTGTTAATCTCTGGGCAAATCCCCCTGACATAAATGGCTGCACTCTTCTGGGCAACAAACCTCTGCTGGATCAGGCATCTAGGATTCACAATTTGTCCCATAGGCTATAATTAAACCTTAAGTATTCAGCCCCCTCCTCCAACTGAATTAAGGGCCCTTGGCTCGACTCCTGCTGCTGAAATGGCTTCACAAAAGACAAAGCTTGGTACACAGCTTTCTATCCACTCCAGAACACACTGAAATAAGCCACAGGAGTTGATGTACATCAGTACTTAACACCACAACAGCAGCTTACGTACCCTGAAGAGTAAGCCTCCCTATCTGCAAATCAGGAACATGCCTAATCCAACTTAACCAACTTATTCTGTATTGAACAGGACACCTTTCAGTGCAGAAAGTTTCCATGAGCTGCACAATGATGCAGCTTTATGATGCAGAAGTTTGTCCAGTAGGTAGTTATCAGATTAACCATGGGACATGCAATGAAACAGCAGCCAGTGACAGCCCAGACTTCACCAGACTGAACTCAGAAGCGTGGCTTTTCCATGCCAAACACGTAGTATTTTGTCAGTCTCACCTAGAAGATAAGGATCCACTTCATTCCAGTCAAATGATGTGAGTGGAGCACAGAAATCGGAGTTCTTGTTGTTGTTCAGCAAACATTCCAGCCGGGTCTCTGTTTCACCCACCTTGAGAGAAAGTGAAACATCCAATTTAAACATCCACATCACACAACCTGTTCCACTTGGACCTCCCAAAACATAAGGTGTTAATCCTAAAGCTCTGGAAAACACAATCACCATCTCTATCTTCACTAAAGCAACTACCACGATAACTCCACTTCTCCTATAATCTTCATATTTAGCACATTTATTGCAATTAAGGAAACAAATCATCAAGTGCTCTGACTTGATTTTATGCCTTAATACTGTAGCAAGGGCAAGACACCCTGGAAGGAAAGTAACTCACTTCAAGAAATCTGCTCTCAAGTGAAAATGAGATCAAGACCCAACAAACACCATGGTTCGTCTTCTCCTAGGGAGGATTTACTCACTCTCCACACTCGCAGATAGTCACCACTAGTTGCCAGCAGGTCTGGATATACTCCCTTGGTGTCTGGGATCCACATAAGCTTGGTGGTAGGGTAGGGGTGGTCAAAGGTGTTCCTGCAAATGAATTCTGAGCTCTCTTCATCCAAACCCACAAGCTGCACCTGTAAGAAGCCATATTCAAAGAAAGCATTTTATCAAAGCTCTCATTTATAACTACAGCATTATAGAGTCTTAGGGTTGGAAAGGACCTTAAGATCATCCAGTTCCAACCCCCCTGCCATGGGCAGGGACACCTCCCACTAAACCATGGCACCCAAGGCCTCGTCCAACCTGGTCCTGAACACTGCCAGGGATGGAGCATTCACAACCTCCCTGGGCAGCTCATTCCAGTGCTTCACCACCCTCACAGGAAAGAATTTCCTCCTTAGATCCAATCTAAACTTCCCCTGTTTCAGTTTTGACCCGTTACCCCTTGTCCTGTCACTGCAGTCCCTAATGAAGAGTCCCTCCCCAGCATCCCTATAGGCCCCCTTCAGATACTGGAAGCTGCTCTGAGGTCTCCATGCAGCTTCTCTTCTCCAGGCTGAACAGCCCCAACTTCCCCAGCCTGTCTCCATACAGGAGGTGCTCCAGCCCCTGATCATCCTCGTGGCCTCCTCTGGACTTGTTCCAACAGTTCCATGTCCTTTTTATGTTGAGGACACCAGAACTGCACACAATGCTCCAGGTGAGGTCTCACAAGAGCAGAGCAGAGGGGCAGGATCACCTCCTGGGACCTGCTGCTCATGCTCCTTTTGATGCAGCCCAGGATCCGGTTACTTTCTGGGCTGTAAGCACACACTGAAGCCGGCTCATGTTCAGTTTCTCATCAACCAACACTCCCAAGTCTTTCTCTGCAGGGCTGCTCTGAATCTCTTCTCTGCCCAACCTGTAGCTGAGTCTGTATTTCAGAAAGACACCTTCTGTAACCTCAAGGACAATATAAAAGTCCCATCATGCCAATGGAATGAGAAATCATTAAAGCTTTGCTTCCAAGCTGGGGCATGTTAAGCCAAGTGAAGTCCACATCATCCACACACTGCTTAACTTTGAAGAGATGATCTCATATGAAGCAAAATCCAATCCTAAAGGATTAAAGACCACCCTTCTCTTTTCCACATTGCAAAGCCTAGTTCAAATCACAGGCTTAAACTGCACAAACATTATTGCAACTCATCTTTAACTGAGCTGATGCTGGCAATGTCATTTTCAGAGAGCAGGAGGAGCTGCAGTTTGCACGACAACCACCCACAATTAAAGCCCATATCATGGAATTCTTGGCCATAACCCTGCAGATTGTGACAGATCCTGTCAGCTAATTAATCAAGCTGTTTTCAGCATCCCATTACGTAAAATGTTCTGTCACAACTGCATGAAATTAAGATACAGATTAATCACATCAGTGAATCAGAAAGCAAAACAGAATTCAGACCTAAAAACAGAATTGGAAAGCTCAAAGATTTCCATCATTATCCCAATGTTTTGTGTGAAAAGGCCAAGAGAGCAGATCTACTGAAGGATTCTTGGTGACCGAATTCCAAGTTAGGTTTCTCGCACAGTAATGGGACAGGGGAAAGGCTAAATCACACCAGAGTGATGCAAGACAGAATAAACAAGAAACTATCTCCACATAGCTTGGTCATGACAACACCTGAAGTAATGCTTGAAGTCCTAGACATGATGTTATTAGAAAAATATTGACATGTCAAAGTGTTCAGAGAACAATATAGTGCTGGGAGGATGTGTTTGACCTAGCAGTGACCACAGGATGAAAGCCCCACTGTGTTCAATGCTGCTCAAACACAAACATCGTGGGGACAGCTCACTACAATGTGTTTGTAAGCTGCTCATGGTAGGAACTTCCTAATACTTTCCACACAGCAGCTTCCTCCTGGGAAGAGTGGCTTAATGGATTTTGTCTAAGATGTTTATCTGGAAAAATCCTGAATATTGTGGGATAACCAATTTGGTTAATAAACTACACATTTAAACTCGATCTGCCCTATTGTTTTCTACATAATAGCAAATCAACAAATGCTTCAGTGGATCTTAAACTATAACATTAGCAGTTAGGAGCCCATTTAGACATGCTCCTAACAAATGCAAACCTTGCCCCTGTCACAAGTCCTTTCCACCCCATAACAAACCCTAAAAGACCCTATGGGATGCTTCTAGAAACTGTGTTGTCTGCCTCACATTCTATTACAGCTACTCCTTATTGCACTTTACACTCTGGCATGAATCAGTTAAGAATCTCCCAGTGTCCTGCAGTGACTGACACAGAGCTTTCAAACTCCTTTAGGGATCACAACTACTAAGCCGATTTTACAAAGGAAGCAAATTGTCCTTGGAGATAGAAAATCACATGGCAAGGGCAGGATCAGAAGACAAACGACCTCTAAGCATTTCGTCTGCTTTGTTTCTGCTGGTTGCAGCTCAGTACAAGCAATCAACATACTCAGAACCAGAAGCCAGTCTCGAACAGCAAAGGATCCACTTCCATTGCTGTGAATGCTCATCTTCCTGCACTGCACCTCCAGGTTTAACCCCTCAACTCTGTGACAACCCAGTATCTTTGCGATCTGGGATGTTTGCAGATGTAGGCCGGTTTGGAGAACCAAACTTGCACTACCACCACTGGGCAAGAGCTGCAGATCAGGTGTCTGACACTGGCAGCAGCCTGTGACAGCTCTGAGCAGGAGGCACTGGCCTGCCCAGAGACAGGAGCAGGAGCAGAAAATACTGCTTGAGAAGCTCTATTCTTTCTTAACTCAGCATATTCAAAGGTATGACTCCTCTCTTTGGACTTGATCACATACAGCAGTTACAGAATCCCTGTACTTATTCTCTTGTGCAGGTTGAGCATGAGGAGACGGAATTAGTTTCAGGATGCTTAATTATATTAGAGCCCTGCCACTCTCTCCTGCAAGCGAGGCAAGATGTGCTGCTGCATGAAGTCCAGCCCAGGTAAGAGTGAGGGGATACTAACAGCAAAGTAACCGTCAGTCTGGATATGATTTGAACCATTCTGCACCTACCTGCAACTCATTCCAGTGGCAAAATGAGGACCACTGTGTTCCATCTCCATTAGTTTTGCAATTACACTGTGACAGTAGCCAGAAATCCTAAATATTTAATGTTTCTCCAATACATTAAGATATGCTAAAAATGGATCTGGGTTGTCATTAGGTTTAATTGCAAGTGTGCAACTGAGTAAAGAAATCATTTCATCAGCGTTCCTTAACTTCTAAAAGGATGACATCTCTCTTCAACATGATCCAAAGGAACTGGACACAGAATTACACAATGCACAGTATAGCGAGTTCAAATTACTTTATTTAACTATATCCCTTTAATCTAATTAGTAACTACATTCTTTTAGGGTCAGGTACAATCAGAAAGATCTCACTGCACCAATTCATCTTCAACATGCAATCAAGTTTTCTTTGCATGACAGAAAACAATGACCCTCTGGTAAACCAACCACCCTGAACCCTCTTGATTTGAGGCACTGCTCAGGAAAAGGTGGGAAGCACACGGTCACAACAGTGCTTCGGTGCGGGAGGAGCAGTGTACAGCACCATCCTCTACTGCTTTCTAAACTGGACTCCAGTTTTGCCTTGCAGATAGATCCCCAAACCAGCCTTTCCTGATGTTTTCCATGAACCCATGAAGCCACAGTCAGGAGTCTGTGGAACAGCATTACCAGGGACATTTATGAACAGCTCTGCTCCCTCCCATTACAGTGACCCTCGAGCCTTTCTGAAGGCTGACAGCAGTTTCCTAATCCCAGAAATTCAGGAAACATCACCTGAAATAATTTTAGTTCTTCCAAGCAGAGCAAGTCATCTCTCTTGTACCAGTGATTTATCAGCAAAGGTGTACGAGCTGAAACAAAACTCCTTTGGGGTTCAAGCAGTTCCTGGCAACCAGCTTTTGGTATGCTAAGAGCCTGTTAGTGTGGGGGCTGACAGAGCTTAGAAGTGTCTGGGAATTGGGGATAGCAGTAAATTAAGGTTTGGCAGTCAATAAATCCAAGTTCTCCATAAAAGAGAGATGTAAACAGGCATTTCACATACGTAACACAAGTATTTCAAGCTCTGGTAATTTCTACAGGAACAGAAAATCACAGCGACAAATGAGACAAGAATCTCTCCTCTTCCTTTCACTGTAATTCCCTCACAGTGAGTGCTGCTGCTGCAACACTTGGTGCATTAAAGCCTTCTTAAAAGAAGCCCTAAACTAGAAGAGTAATAAGGAAAAAGGTACAGTCACCTATATGATAGATTTTAAGCAAGCTAGAACGGCTATTCCAGACTCTTGGCTTTTTTTAACACACTAAGGATAAGGGAGAAAGCCTTTGGAACAAACCATTGCAACATGGGGAACAGAGATGCCTGGAGATTGTCAGAAACCTCAAAAGATTGTAAGTGCAAAGAGAAAGCTGAACTGAAACTGAGTTTTCATTATCCTTTTAATTAGCGCCAGCTGCACCTGTAAGTGTATTCTGATGTCAGAAGCTGGCAATATAAAACATCTCAACTGGGAAGGGCAAATCATGCAGGAGGACAAAAGTTTCACACATACCCTGTAAAAATCTTTGACTTCTACTTACCCCAGAAGTCAGGCTATAAACCCAACTGCTCCACACCCTTCGCAGCATAAAGTTATGGACCACTTAACACAGGACAACTTCCCCTTCCCTTAGTTATACCACTGACAAAAGCTGGAGCTGAAAGAGTTTACAACCAGTGTACACCCAACACAACCACAGAGTACCTGTCCAGGAGTTCCTCATCTGGAGCAAAAAGTAAAGGGGACAACATCAATACTTGAAGCATTAACAACACTTGTAATTACCCTTCTGCAGTGGAAGGCTGTACCGGAGAGCACTACAAAAAGCACCAAAGAAAACCACACACACAGACACACAAAAATCCACCCCAAAAGAAAAAACAACTCTGAAATAGCAGAGACACAGCAAACCATCCCAGCAAAGTGAAGGTTTCACCACATTTATTGGTCAAGTTTAGTTTTCAATCACACCCCATCTTTATTTCTATAGCAGCAGAATCCAGACTGGCATTCCCTCAGTCTCATTACCTTCCAGCTCTTTACACCACATAAAACTCAAGAGCATGTGGTGCTTATGTGGACTGAAGTCACCAGAATAGTTAGTCCTGAAGTTCAGAGGGGAACATTCACAGACAGCAGTGATTTACATCGTCCTACCTGCCTTCTGTCTGCAACAACTGTGAGTGTAAAGGGCAGAAAAGAGAGGGGCTGACTCAGCCTCTTTCCATGTGAAGCCTGAACTGGAAAGAAGACCTGACCACGCTGTCATTGAGAGCAATCCCAGGGAATGGGCCAAACTTAAGGAGGTAAAGGCAAACATAAACACATACCCCTAGATGAACCACTTCTACAACCTCTAAACAAGCAACCTGTTGGCAAGTTTGTTGTTTGGGCTTCTCAGAGTACACACTCCAAAACCATTTCCAAGTTGGGCTTTAAACAAATTCAGTTCTCAAGCTGCAGGACCTGCCTCTTCCCAGCAGCACTCCCAATGGAAGGGGACAACTCATCCACAGCCAACTCATCCTGCCTGAGCTACAAAGTGCTCCGCACATGCATCATGCACTGCTGCAAGTGCTGTAATGTAAGTACTGTAAGGTGTCACCTAGGCAGTTCCCTCACTCCCTCTCATTATATCGTGCACAAAGCTCAGTAATCCCCAATACCAACCTTCTGACATGATTTTTCACAACCTCCTGACAAAGCTACAATGCACATATGCTACCCACAGACAAAACTGTAGTTGCAAAACCTTTAGTTTCACACAGACTTCAGGATGCTCTATAGCTATGGCCTTTTCCTCATCCCTCTTATCTAGATGAACTCCTTACACCAGACCAGCACATTAAAATCTGGTCAAAAATGACTGCACATGTTTGGAGAGCTGAACATGTAGTCTCTATTAGTCTCAGTCTCAACATAAAGTTCTCCACTTATATCTGGCATGGAAACAATGAAGATATAATCTCATGCCTCATTACACCGTTGTTCTATGAGCAAAGCAAAGGTATTGAGTGATCAGTGAACATGGTTTAGATACTTATGAAAAGAAGTTATCACACAGAAGTCTTGACAGCAAGAAAGTATCATGAGAACAGCAGAGATTTCCAACACAGACACTTGTACATGAGCAAACTTCAGACCTGGCCACAAACTATCCTTTACACTGACAAAAAAACAGGGACGCTCCAGCGAAGGGCCCTTCCTCAGCAGCAGCACCCATGGCTCTTCCCACCCCAGATCCTGTCTCCCATCAGCTGAGGACTCGCAGGAAGGAAACCAGTCTGAATCTAGGCCAGCATCCTGCCCTTCAAGGGAATACAGAATCAGCCAGGTTGGAAAAGCCCTTTAAGCTCACCCAGTCCAACCCTTCCCAGCACTGCCAAGGCCACCACTGCCCCATGGCACTGAGGCCTCGTCTCCACGCTGTGTGAACCCTTGCAGGGCCGGTGACTGCAGCCCTGCCCTGGGCAGCCTGTTCCAATGCCTGAGCACCCTCTGGGGCAGGAATTGTTCCTCAGCTCCATCTAAACCTGCCCTGGTGCAGCTTGAGGCCGGTTCCTCTTGTCCCATCCCTTGTTCCTTGGGAGCAGAGCCCAGCCCCTCCTGGCTCCATCCTCCTCTCAGGCACTTGTAGGCAGCCATCAGGACCCCCCTGAGCCTTCTCTTCTCCAGCCTGAACCCCCAGGTCCCTCAGCCCTTCCCTATCACACTTGTGCTCCAGGCCCTGCACCAGCTCCGCTGACCCCTCTCCAGCACCTCAATGTCTCTGTTGCAGTGAGGGGCCCACTGGGATAAAAGTGTCGGCCTTTCCTCCGCTTCCCTTCCCTCTGCCCCAGCCCCGCTGCCAGCAGAGCCGGGCCCGCTGCCCACCTTGTTGTTATACTCCTCCACGAAGCTCCCCAGCGCCAGACGGAACCGCTTGTCCGGCCGGACGCTCCAGTTCATGGCGTACACGGTCCAAGGCGCCTCATACTTGTAGATCTCCTTCCGCTTCCCGTGCAGCGACATGGCTCGGCCGAGGGGGTCCCGGGCAGCGGCGGGGCTGAGGGGGGCAGCAGGCTGAGCCGAGGCGGGACCGGGCTCGGCGGGGAGCGATGGGCCCGGCTGACGGGAGCGGGCCGTGGGAGCGGGCAGGGGCGCGGGGAGGCCGGGCAGGGAGCGGGGGAGGCCGCAGCTCGGCGCCGCGCCCCCAGGCTCCGGACCCCGGCGGCGGCGGGAGCAGCGCGGAGGCCGTGCGGGACTCGGCCCCTCACACAACGGGAACGGAAGCCACGAGGGAAGCCCCGCCCCCTGCGCGAGGATTGGCTGCCATTTAGAGTTTCGGGCGACTATTGGCCAATTCACCCGTCCGTTTGGCCCTCTTTGGCTTTCTATTGGTCACCTTGCCCTTCATTCCTCACCCTCTGGCTGGGGGAAACCTATCGTCGCGTTTGACTCCGCCCCGGAGGGAGGCCCCGCTACTTCTCGACATCTTATTGGCTACCAGTGGTCGCAGTGGAGTGGGGCGGGACCTTGAGGCTTTCTTGATCATCGATTGGCTGGAAGAGGTGTCAGTCATCTCAGGCCGAGGCAAGCGTGAGGCGAGGTCTCGAGTTCGAATCCCGCCTCCGCTGAGTCGGGGACGGGTTTGGCTCTAATTAACCGAAGCTTAATTACGGGGTGTCATTTGGCTGCAGCCCCCCAGGCCCTGTCCTTGACCCCGGGTCCCACGCTCCCTGGATGAAGCAACTGGGATTTGCCTGCAGCCTCCCCAAGGCACATCAGCGCCTGCCAGGGCTGGGTCCAGGGACGCTTCCAACGAACGCGGGTGAAGTCCACATTTAGGTGCCAAAAACATCTTTATTAGCAAAGTGTACGCTAAAACTCCGGAGGAAGAGATGCTCACAGTTTTACTACGCTCAAAGGGAGCTCGGTACATGAGCAGCAGCCTAGGACTGTCACAGCATCTAACCATGGGCAAGGCGGCAGTGCTAAGAGAGGGCTTCTCCTACAGGGGATGCAGCGGGACCCTGCCAGGGAAGGGGCTGGGGAAGAGGAAGCATCTATCAAACCGTTATCAAAAGGGAGAAGCTGGGATGAGGTGTCTGGGGCTTTCCGGGATTGTGCTTTTGAGTTTTGTGCTTTATATGCCCACGCCAGCGACCGGTGGGGTTGATTTGGGTTGGGGTTTGCAAGGTGCCATCAGCCTTGCTGGAGACATCGATGCCCTAGGACCTGTACTGAAGCATGCTGAAGTGGAAGGGGCTGCTGGCCTCTAGTTTCTCTTCTGGCCTCTGTCCTTATCCTGGGCTTCCCACCTGTATCTCCCCCAGTACCACGCTATGGAGATCTCCTCCAGTGACCACCCTCTCTAATGGGGCATCTAAACCCAGTGCCTACGCAATGGTCCCTGCTCCAAGGAGCTGGCAGCAAAGTGGCCTTTGCTTTCCTCTGGTCGCTTGTGCCGTGCTCGATAGGAAGCCTTGGCAAGGAGGAGGTGGTGGGCACCGTTTGGCAGGTGGCTGCAGGAGAGCACTGCTCAGGGCTCACTAGGATGTGCGGATGAAATCGATCTACTCTATGGGAACCGCTGGCAAAGGCTGACCTTGGAAGCTGGTTGCTCTCCTCCTCCTTGCACGGTGGCAGAAGACAGCTACGAGTGATACCCCTGAGCCAATGGCATTGTCCTTTGTCTCACCCTCACAGTCAAAACCAACACCAACCGACCAAGCATACCGCTGAGGTTCCTCTTGGCTTGCTTGGCAGCCGCCACGTCTCTAACTGCCGGGAAGCACCGGGTCGGAGCGGTGTCTCTGAATATCCTGGTGCTCGGGAGATGCCTCCAAGTGCTCGGGGAGGGAAGGGAAACGAGAGCCCCGGCACAGTCCCTGCGTGTTTGGTGCCCGTTGGTGGGCAGGCTCTGGGCTCGGCAGAGGGGGGCAATGATGCTGCTGCTCAGAGCAGACCACCATGGTTCGGTCGGATGCCGCAGCCAGGTGCGTGCCGCTTGATGAGGAGTCCCTGGATTTCAAGTGGAACTTTTCTACCTCCGCGTAGCTCGGGCTCTGGTGGGAAAGGAGGAATCGGGTGGGTTACGGTAAAACCAAACCCAAGGCACGCTCCCTCCTCACCCCATCAGGCTCCAAGCCCCAAATGTTTTACTTGCATGAGCAGCGGAACCCACTCCGCTCCATGCTGATGGGGCAGACGGGTGGTGCTGGGAATGGCAGCCTGGGCCTCCAGATCATAGAATGGTTTGGGTTGGAAAGGATGTTAGGATCATCCAGCTCCAACCCCTGCAGGGACCGCTTCCACTGGAGCTCCAAGCCCCTGTGTCCAACCTGGCCTTGAACACTGCCAGGGATGGGGCAGCCACAGCTTCTCTGGGCACCCTGTGCCAGCGCCTCAGCACCCTCACAGGGAAGAGCTTCTTCCCTGTGTCCAACCTGACCTTCCCCTGTTTCAGTCTGAACCCATCACCCCTTGTCCTATCGCTCCAGTCCCTGATGAAGAGTCCCTCCCCAGCACCCTTGCAGCCCCCTTCAGACACTGGAAGCTGCTCTGAGGTCTCCATGCAGCTTCTCTTCTCCAGGCTGAGCAGCCCCAATGTTCTCAGCCTGGTTCCGTAGGGGAGGTGCTCACTCAGTGATGCACTGGGCAGAAGCATCTCCAGGTACATCTGCTCCCATTTGAAGATCCTTGGGCTTTGCCTGGACGTGGGGCTGGGACACCAGGGGTGGCTTTACCTGCTCCGGGGTGGTCAGCTCCTGGTCCTCCAGGGGTGCGCAGGGGGTGAGCGGCTCCAGGCTCCGCGGGAGGATGCTGTACATGGCCAGGCTGTGGGAGGACGGTGAGATGGGGCTGTACGCGGGCGGCACTTGGGAGAGCTGGCGCTGCAGGAGCTGGAGGATTATACTGATATCTGATGACATCCTGGACTCCAGCCTGGGGACAGAGCAGCCAGGAGTTAGCACAGTGCATCCCATGGGAGCTACAGCGGGATGTGAGGCCCTGGGGAGCAGGCACCAATGGGAGGGTGAAGATGCTTTGCCTGGGGAGGGTTTAACAGAGATTCAAACCAGTGCTGCGGAAAGATCCATCACAGAATAGAATCACAGAATGGTTTGGGTTGGGAAGGACCTTAAGATCATCCAGTTCCAACCCCCTGCCACGGGCAGGAACACCCTGCTCTGAACCATGTCACACAAGGCTCCATCCATCCTACATCATCCCCTGGCTGATCTTTTGTGGAGCCCACCAGGATCTGGAGGAGGGACCTGAACAAAGCTAAAACTGCCCTGGGGAGGGGAAAGAGTTGCAATGGTTCGGTTTAATCTGGATCAGTGCTCCAGGCCAGCTGCCTGTGCTGACAGACGGGGGGAAGGCAGCTTGGTGCCAACTGGTTTAAACTGAGGAGCAAAGGATGGGACAAGAGGAAATGGCCTCAAGCTGCACCAGGGGAGGTTTAGGTTGGATATTTCTCATTTAGAGGGCAATGATGCACACGAGAGTCATATGCCCAAGCAAGAGGATGCTTGCAGCTCTTTGCAGCAGCAAGAGGAGCCCTGCAAAGGGCTCTGGGGGTGGTTTCATGTCTGGTGTTGCATTGCGTTTGGAAGCAGCAGCAAAGCAGCAGATCCCCAGGGCCAGGACTTGCAGTTTGAGAAGCAGCTGCATTTGCAAGGTGCTCCCATCACCTCCCCAAGGAATGCAGTGTCCCAGCAGAGACCCATAGAGACCCCACAAAGAGCTGCAGTGACCCATAGAGATCTATGGTGATGGCTCCCTGGTTTATCTCCATCCCTACATCCCAGGGATGAGCCTACCTGCTGAGCTGAGCCTGCAGGAGCTCCAGCCTGGACTCGATCTGTCCTGGTCTGTAGTCGCTGTGCAGGGGCACATCCTGCGAGCTGTGTACCAAGGAGATGTGTTGCAATGGCTCCGGGTGGTGGTTTGGCCTTCGGTCCTCCCAGAAGGAGAACACGTTGGGGATGTCCATGGGGGTGGCTGGAAGGAGAGGACACATCGCTTCTATCAGCACTTCTATCGTGCATCTTTCAGTCTCATTGCCATGGAGGTGCTCCAGAATCCACCACCCAACACGATGGAGAGCCATCACCCTGACGTACGTGGACCTCAGGGGTAGTCTATCACCCTAGCACCTGAGGTGCTTCTGGGGACCCAAGGTGCTCGTGGGCACTCCATCACACTGGCACCCAACACATCTCTGGAAGGCACATTTGGTTCCAAAGGTGTGCTAAGAGAAACTGCAGGGCAGGGGAGGGACAGAGCAGAAAATAGTGGGGACAAAAAGCAGCAAAGACTCTTGGCCGCCCTCAAATCCACTCTGCCCCAAGACAAGGCCGACGAGGTCATCATGTCCAAGCATCTCCCACCACCCTCCTGCCAGCTGTGGGCTACGCTGTGGTACCTGCATAGGACAGGCTGCTCTCTGCTGCCTGCTTGCCAGCCTCTGTGCTGCCGGTGCCCGTGGTGACGAGGCTGAGTGTGGGCAGAGCCAAATCCTCCTTTTTGGATGTGGGGAAGGGCTCAGCTTTCCTTGGGCTGCCGGTCTTGGCTTCATCATCACTGGTCTGGGAGCAGGGAGTGCTGCTGCTGCCCCCGTCGTCCCACTGGTCCTTACTCAGCAGGTCCTGCGGGTTGGTGAGCTCTGAGTACGTGTGATACTGCTCTGCATCAGAGATGCCCGTGTCTGGGTCTGTGGGGCAGCACAACAGGTTAATGTGGGGAGTACCACGCATGGCAAAACCAGCCCCCATCCCCTCGAGGGTACCCATAACCTGGGTATGGAAGAGAGGGATGGAAGGCAGCGCGGGTGCCCCCAGCACTGCAGGGATGGAGGCACCAAGAGCTGCCTGTGCTCCGGGGCTCCTCCAGAGCAGCAGGCACAGGATGATCCGCAGCCCTCAGGCCGAGCTCTGCTGGTGCTGCAGGACTCACCAGGCTTGTCGGGCTGGCACAGGGAGTGCTTGCGCCGGCGCGCCCGCCGGTACGTGCAGTCGTACTCCTCACTGAGCGGAGAGCGGGGAACGCTGTCTGCCTGGGGGGTCAGAGGGACTGGTCACCAGCGGGCCATGGCCCACCCATGGGTGCCATGTCCCATTCGTGGGGGGGGGTGTCCCATCCAAGGGCACCATGGCCCATCTGTGGGTGCCATGTCCCATCCGTGGGTGCCATGTCCCATCTGTGGGTACCATGTCCCATCCGTGGGTGCCGTGTCCCATATGTGGGTGCCATGGCCTGTCCACGGGTGCCATGTCCCATCTGTGGGTGCCATGTCCCATCCGTGGGTGCCATGTCCCATCCGTGGGTGCCATGTCCTTTCCATGGGTGCCATGTCCCATATGTGGGTACCATGGCCTGTCCATGGGTGCCATGTCCCATATGTGGGTACCATGGCCTGTCCATGGGTGCCATGTCCCATCCATGGATACTGTGGCTCATCCATGGATGCCATAGCTCGTCCATGGATACCATGGCCCATCCATGGGTGCAATGTTCTATCCATGCATGCTATGTCCCATCCATGGGTGTCAACTACTGTCCATGGATGCCAAGTCCCATCTGTGGATACCAAGTCCCATCCATGGATGCCAAGTCCCGTCCATGAATGCCATGGCCCATCCATGAGTGCCGTGGCCCATCCATGGGTGCCATGGGGGTTACAGCCCATTCAGCATCTTCCTTAGGGCTGGTTTCCAGCTCCCTCTGGTTCTCCATCACTGCCCTGTCCCACCCAATGAGTGCTGGACTGGTTTCAGAGCTCAGGGGATCCTAGAGGTGGCCTTGCTGCTGTGAGATTGAGTTGAGGGCCATGGGGAGGGAAGGAGCACCCTGAGGTGGGCCAGGACATAGAGGGGATTTGCCCTTCTTTTCCATCTCACCAGGCAGGTGTCTCTGAAAACAGCTATGAGGAAAAGACGAAATCCAGTCATAAAGCTGAAGTCAAAGAGCAATACCAACACTGCCTGGGGGGCCACCGTTGTGAAGAGCTTAGGGATGTGCAGTGTGCTCTGGGGGGAATCAGAACCCCATGGAGAGTGCCTTGGGAAACGTGGCTGTTGGCCAATGCACCACCCAGCTGAGTGAGGAGCACTTGTCTGCATCCTTGCCTCTGCCCTTGCACTTCCCAAAGGCATTGACCCTCCCCGGGACAGCCCTGGCACTCACATCTCGCAGGTTGAAGGTGATCTCCAGGTTGCTCCAGAAGTTGTCAGAGAAGGCTGGGTACATGTCCAGGACCTCCAGCAGATCCTCCCGCTGGATCTTGTGCAAGTCGCAGTAGGTCAGAGCCCTCACGTCAGCGTTGGACTTCCCCGGGCGGGCGTAGAGGCTGATGGGCTCTCCAAAGATGTCGTTCTTCCCTGTGCCAAGAGACAGCTGTTAGGGCCCAGCTCCTCGCCCACCACCCCTTGCCCTCGCACAAGGAAGGACTTTTCCACCTAAGATTGCCACCACGATGTCTTCCCGGAGGATCTCGATGGAGCCCCTGGAGATGAAGTAGAGCGTGGTGAGAACATCTCCGTAGTGCACCAGGGTGTCTCCGGGCGGCGCGTGAGTTGTCTTGAACTTCATGGCCAGGGCGCGCAGGCAGCCTTTGCTGGCTCCTCGGAAGGCTTTGCAGTTCTGGAGCAGCGTGCGGTTGAGGTGCAGGCAGATGTCTGCCTGCAGGCAGTCAGGGAAGCCCTTCAGCACCTGCAAGAGCAAGGGAGGGATCACACCACCACCTGCCCCACACAGCATGCAGTCATAGGAGAATGGAATGGTTTGGGTTGGAAGGGACCCTAAAGCTCATCCAGTTCCAGCCCCTGCCACGGGCAGGGACACCTTCCACTGGAGCAGCTTGCTCCAAGCCCCGTCCAGCCTGGCCTTGAGCACTGCCAGGGATGGGGCATTCACCACTTCTTTAGGCACCCTGTGCCAGTGCCTCAGCGCCCTCATATTGAAGAATTTCCATAAATCTAACCTAAATGCCCCGTGTCAGTTTGAACCCATCACCTCTTGTCCTATCGCTCCAGTCCCTGATGAAGAGTCCCTCTCCAGCATCCTTGTAGCCCCCTTCAGACACTGGAAGCTGCTCTGAGGTCTCCAGGCAGCTTCTCTTCTCCAGGCAGTGGCTTCACCAGCATGGCTGTGCCAAATGGATATCCCCTGAGCCCAGAAGCTGGGCACATCTCTGATCTTCCTGTGTTGGATGCCTGCTTGCCTGTCCCTGCAGATGGCCAGGGATGAGAGCAATAAATAACAACCACCAGCTCAACCTATTTATACCCACTGGTGGCATTTCCCCCTTTTCATCTTTACACCCACTAATCCTGGCTGAATGAGAGCTCAGAGTGGTAACGAAGTGCTGTCCTAATTAAACATCACCTGCCTTGAGTGCCAAGCAGCAGCACGGGCCAGTTGTGTGCAGAAAATATACCTGTGGCAAACAACTTGTGTTGAACAAGAGCTAAATCTGAAGGTGAAATCAAGGTCAAACTTCCAATGCGCTGCTGCTATTCATGGTGCTGGGGTAAAATATGCCTGGGTTTGGGCTGGTTTCGGCCCTAGGGCTTTCCTCTCCGCTCACATCCTGTTGGCAGTCAAATCTGGGACATCCAGGCTGCTCCATCAGGATCCCAGAGGCTAATGGCAGTGCCTTAGAGTCCCTCCTGGGAAATGAGGGACGGATGAATTGATCAGGCTGTGGGATGATTGATCAGCTTGGATTGCATCTCAGCAGCATCCAGCAGGAATTGGTGTGAGTGACAGCACGTCCAAGCTGCAAGCTCAGCTTGTCACAAGGGATTTGTGACCCAGGTTTGCACTAAGCCAGGAGAATCCGGGCTTGGTAGGGTGCCATGGCTTTGCTTCTGGTTATTGCCACTGAGGTCTCCTCCATGGGAGAGGTTTAACCCAAAGCTCTCCCAGTGCTGCCCAGTTCTTTAATGCGGCAGCAGCAACTGAAGACAAGAGTGGTTGGAGTCACGCAAATCTGCATCCTGACGGTGGTCAGAGGTGGAAGAGCATCAAGTCATGGAAAAAAGGCGGCATGAGCTGAGAATGAGTGGGCCAATGACCTGCCCAGGGCCAAGAGATGGGGAGTACAAGGTCCCATCTCTCTCCTTGCCTTCTCCTTCCTTATTCCTCCCTGTGTCTTGCATCTCTCGAGCCAGCACATTTTTAGACCCTGTACCCATGAGCTCATCCCCAGCCCAGGACTCCTTGGCCGAGCCCCCTCCTCATCCTCATGCTGCCCTGGTGCCATTGGTACCAGGTTCCCTGCCAGGCTCGGAGCCACGGCACCATGGCCCCTCATTGATCCCCCTTTGCCAACAAACATCCTCCTCTCCCGGCTCTAATTAAAATGGATCGAGGTTTATTTAAATGCCCTCCTTTCCCTGCCGCTGAGAGCGGGATGCACTTTGCTTAGCAACCAGCGGTGTGGAGAGGAGCTGGATCGATCCGTGCTCCGTGGCTCTGTGACACCAGCAGGCACCGGCCGGGAAGGGCTTGGTGCTGGTGAGGACTCTGAGCTCCTCACCAGTGTGCCAGCACCGAACCTGCGCTCCAGCCGAGAGGCGTCTTCATGGCCTCTGAATAGATGCATAGGGATGGACAGACAGGGGAAGGAGAAAGGGATGGGCAGACTTTGCCTCCAGCCTCTCTAGTCTTCTCCTGCCTCCCTAATTGAAAGGATGGGTTTGTTCGAGCTGGAACCTGGATTGTTCTGGCACATGGGACCTCCATGTCGCGTACTCACCGCATTCATGTCGATGCCGTTGGTGTAGGACCAGGCATGCTGGAAATACTCCTCCAGGCGCTGGCGCAGGGGGTTGGGGATCTGATGGAAGCGGATGAACTCCTTGACCCGCAGCATCTGTGTGTGGTAACGGGCTGTGCCCGAGTACAAGCGCTGGATGATAGCAGAGACGTTGCCGAAGATGCTGGCGTACATCAGAGCTGCAACGAGAGAGCAGGACTCAGCAGGACCAGCCAAAACCCAGATCTGCCACGGACCTGAAACCCCTGGGATTCTGAAACCCGTATTTCTACCTATTTGTCTGTGCGGCAGCAGCGTAGGTGCAGTAATATACTCTCTTAAAATCATAGAATCATAGAATGGTTTGAGTTGGAAGGGACCTTAGGATCATCCAGTTCCAACCCCCTGCCACAGGCAGGGATGCCTCACACTAGAGCAGGTTGCTCCAAGGCCCATCCAGCCTGGCCTTGAACACTGCCAGGGATGGAGCATTCACCACTTCTAAAGAAGTGCCTCACCACCCTCACAGGGAAGAACTTCTTCCTTATCTCCAGCCTGAACTTCCCCTGTTTCAGTTTGAACCCATCACCCCTTGTCCTGTCACTACAGTCCCTATGAAGAGTCCCTCTCCAGCATCCTTGTAGCCCCCTTCAGACACTGGAAGCTGCTCTGAGGTTTCCACTCAGCTCCTCTTCTCCAGGCTGAATATCCCATGTGCTCTCCCTGTTTCTCCTCCAACCTCCAAAGCAGGAATGGGGACCGCAGGACACATGCGGGGGCACTCACAGCCAATGAGCATAACACAGATGGAGAAGATCTTCTCAGAGTTGGTGTTGGGTGAGACGTTGCCAAACCCCACGCTGGTGAGGCTGCTGAAGGTGAAGTAGAGAGCAGTGACGTATTTATCCTTGATGGACGGGCCGGAGGAGAGGTCGCTGTCGTTGTAGCGCTTGCCGATCTGGTCTCCCAGGTTGTCCAACCACCCGATCTTGTGCTCCATGTAGGGCCGCTCCACGTTGCCGATGGCGTACCAGATGCAGGCCAGCCAGTGGGCGATGAGGGCAAAGGTGCACATGAGGAGGAAGAGCACGGCTGCTCCATACTCGGAGTACCGGTCCAGCTTGCGGGCCACACGGACCAGGCGCAGCAACCGGGCAGTCTTCAGGAGGCCAATGAGGGTGGTGGTCTGCAGGGGAGAGGTGAGATTCCTTATGGATAAGCAGGGGGGAAATCTGGCCAAAACCATGTCTCCAGCCTGTCTGTGCTCCCTTTGAAGGATGAAGATGCATTTCTGGAGCATGAACCACCTTGTCCTGGAGGTGACATCTGGAATAGGTTGGATGGATCATGCCACAGAAAGGGCTGTTCCCCTCTGCTGACCATAAAGGCAACAAGCTCTGGGACTACAGGAGAGCAAGTGACAGGAGCCAAGGTTTGTGTTTCCTGACGGATCCACTCCTTGCTAACTGTTGCTCCCAAACCAGCTGCCTTTCACCCACCCCACAGGCTTTCAGCTGAGGGGGGTGCTCCAGGTAGCGCAGTAACCACAGGGCCTTCCCACTGCCAAAATCCTGAGTCTGGCTGGCAATGCGACCCCAAATTCAGTCCCTAAACTGAGCTTCCGGCCTGCTCTCCTGGGTCAGCCCCAGCAAGGGCAGTGGGCCCAGTTAGATGCTGTCTTAGCACTTGCAGTAGGGTCTTTGTGGTGTCTGACCCTACTCAATAAAATTTCAGCAGCTAAAATAACATCCTTGTCCATCCCTCTGACCACCCCTCTTCTTGCAGCCATCCACTGCTTACATCAAGCCATCCATAGCCCTTTCTCCCTCTCCCTTCCATCTATTGCTGTCCACCCAGGAGTCCCCCCTTATTCCTGGTGGACCTGCCTGTACCTCATCAGAGCCGGAGCGGAAGATGAGCAGGTCGAAGGGGATGGCAGCGACCATGTCGATGAGGAACCATCCCTTGAAGTAGTGGATGGCGATCTTGCCGGGGTGGCTCACCACCTCGTCGTTGATGTTGACGTAGGTGGTACGGAAGTTGATGACGATGTCCACGATGAACATGATGTCCACGATGAGGTCGATGATGTTGAGCGGGTCGCAGGAGTAGCTGCAGTCCCAGTGCTTCTCCTCCACTTGCTCCTCGTTGAGCAGGAAGGCGGCTGAGTACGGGGTGAAGACGGCTGTGTAGATGACCAGCAGAAGGATGAGCCAGTCCCACACGGCCTTGAAGGGGCTGTAGTGCAGGATGGTCCATCGGTGGATGCGTGGTGCCTGCAGCTTGTACTCGGGGAGGACATCGGCACCCAGGGACAGCACCTGCCAGGAGATGGATGTGAGGAGGACCAGGAGAGAGGTTGGATAAGGCCAGGAGCCGGGCAAGGGGCTCATACATAGAGTGAGGAGCATGCAATGAGTCTCCTACACCCTTTTCACCTTTGTTGCCTTCATGTGTGTTTGTGCAGGAGGCAAGAGAAGGGCTGACTGCTATAGAATCATAGAATCAGAACTAACCAGGCTGGAAAAGACCTTTAAGATGAATCCAACCTTTACCAAGGTGCACTCAGCTCCTTGTCTGTCTCTGATGGCCAGAGCACCCTTGGGGCAGCTGCTTTATGCCCTTCAGACGCTACCAGCAGAGAGAAAAGTGCCTCCTGCTGTGTCTTCTGGTGCCACCAGCCCAGGAGATAATGGGTGTCCCTTGCAGAGAGCATCCCCAGGGAGGGGGTGACCTGGCACCAGCATGCGAGCACCCTCCCATCTGTCCCCAGGTCTGTTTGTCCTCATGGGGACACGCTCCCACGGCACCAGGGAGTTCTCACATGTCCCAGCTCTATCCCAGCTCCAATACCAGGACCAATGCCAGCTCCTGGTGGACTCTGAAGCCACCCTTGGGGACACAATGCAAGGGAGGGCTGAGAGATGGTGACAGAAGGGAGCTGGGGGCAGTCAGATCCTCCTGCGCAGACACCCGCCTTATTCAAAGGCTTCCCAAGGACTCCTGCTGCTGCAGCCCGGAGCGGATCCATCCCCACTGCCCCATCCCACCACCCATCACCACTCCTCCATCCTGAAGCCCTGCTCTACCAGTGCACCCCTGCTCCTACCTGCCTGCAGCTCGCCCGGCGCCCCAGGCGGCAGCTGAGCCTCGAGGTGCGGGCGTCCAGCATGGGGGTCCCCAGTCCCACGCGCCCTGGCAGCAACCGGCCCAGCGGGCGCAGCACCGGGGCCGTGGCATCGCCCGTGCAGCCGCGCATGGTGGGAGGCGAAGGGCATCGGGGAGCCCAGTGGGGATTAATCAAAGGCGATCGATGCCGGAGCCCCCGTGGGGATGGAAGCGCCAATGGAGCAGCGGGAGCCGCCGACGTCGGCTGGCACATGGAGAGGGGAGGGACTGGAAAAAGTGACCCAAACACAATCGTTGTGCAGGGGAATGGGCGCTGCGGAGGGGAACGGGATACGGGACGGGACTGGGACTGGCGCCGTGGGGAAGGGGACAGTGCTTGTTCCCAAAGCTAAGACGTGCCCAGGTGGGCTCCTACACCTTTAGGAAAACCAGCAACATTCCCATCCCCAGCAGCTGAACCCCCCCAATCCTGCCTGGCTGGAGACAGCTCTGAGGGGCCAGTACTGAATTTCTGGGTGCTCCCGGCACCCAGCTCTTGAGAGCAGTCAAACCCCATTGTTTTCCTAGTAGGAATTAATAAAAAAACCCAATGGCAAAGATTTGAGGCAGAAAAGGGAAAAGAACCCCCCAAAGTGTGTCCAAACCAATGCAGAGCCACAGCCTTGTCCCTCTTTGCTCCTCACGGTGGGGCTGGACCTCCCCATGGACCAGCCGATGTCTGCCTCTCCCTGCCTGCCAGCCCATATTTTTAGATGCCATTAGTGGTGTCTCACCGCTGTCTCTGCCTCATACATGAATTATTCAGCATCCAGGAGCAGGGAGCTGTGGCTTGGAGGGATGCTTGGGGGACCTTGGGATGAGGAGAGGCAGGACCCTGGAGGCCATGGGTAGATGTGGTGGGGAGGACAGGTCCATCCCATCCCCATCCCCACCCCATCCCCATCCCGCCTGGAGATTGAAAGTAAAGGGAGGATTGACCTCTGTGGGTGCTGCACGGATGCACTGCAGTCACCACCCATCATCTCTGATCCCATCACCCTACCATGGTCGGTGCCACCACCCCAGCATCACCCCAATGGTCCCCAGTGCGTGGGTATCCCTTGTGATGGGGCCATGGAAGCTGCTCACTGTCCCACTGGGGTGTTCAGGGGATGATCCCATGTCACTGCAGTCACTCCCGGATCAGGGGAACTGAGTGGACTTTGGGATGAAAGGGACAAACCAGGGGGACAAGAAGCCTAAAACCTGCCCCATGCTGCGGGGAGCCTCCACTGTGCATGGAGGTCATGAGGGGAAAGGTTTGCTGGCACTGAGATGGGAGGACAGTCCCTCTCTGATGGATCAAACTGTCAATCCCGGAGGATTTTCTGGGGTCACTTCCATTAACTGCTACCAGCACCAGCGGGAGCTGCCCCGAGGTGTATTTTGTACATCATGGTTCTCCCGTGCCTCAGTTTCCCCACTGGGGAGAGCTCCCTATTCAATTGCAGGATGAAGCAGCACCTTTCACACCCACTGACATCTGTGTGTCCCCTATGGGACAGTGCAAAGCCATGCATGTCCCTGTTAGTGACAGGGCACTGCCCCAAGTGTCCCCTGCAGGGACAGTGCAGTGCCATGCGTGTTGGTGACCGTGCAGTGCCATCTGCTGTCCCTGTGTGCCTTGGTGTCACCACTGGTGCTCCCAAGCACCCAAACAAAGCCACGTGCATGCATGTGTCCTCTTCAAGGCCACCATCCCACCATGAGCTGGTGTCCCCATGGCCATGCATTACCAGAAACACCGGTTTCGGGGGGAAAAGGAGCATTTGAACCATCCAGAAAGATTTAAGTCAAACGCAGGGATACTGGGGTTTCCCAGGATAGAAACTCCAGGTGTCACTGCCCTCTCTGCTCCTCAGCTCCAAACCCCACCGGAATGGCTGTGACCGTACCCCAACGGCAGCACCACCACCCCACCGATGCCTTTGGTGGCGTCTCAGTACCCACGTACCTGTGTGACCTTCTCGGTGACGTTCTGGGTGCGCTCCATCACCTTGTGGGGAGCAATGATCTCGATCTCGGTGGTGGAGCCCGAGCGGTGCTTCTCCAGGTTGAACTCCACGAAGTTGAGCGTGAACTGGGGGATCTGGCTGATGGTCCGGTACTTCATGAGGTCCGAGTCCGAGGTGGAGTTCAGGGGGTTGGGTTTGACATGGGAAGCCTCTGAAAGAGGATGGAGAAGAGCATTGAGAAGTGCAGTGCGAGGAGAAGCCGATCTGCAGAGCCCTGGCCTCTGTGAAGGGCATCCAGGAGGTGGGCACCACCACAAGGTACCAGTGTCTGCCTGGCCATAAGGGCTTGGCGCCTTCAGGGTGGCTCAGACATGAAGCCCAACCTGAGATGCCCAAGAAGGGGCTGCTCTTCAGCCACATCATCCATCTTTTAGCCATGAAACCTCCCTCAGGGGGCTCAGACCAGCTGCCAGAATACAGAGGCACCCAAAATCCTTTGCTGCCTCTGAAGACCGTGACAGGATGGGGACCAGCCCCAGTGAGACCCACAGGGTAGGGATCCCAAAGCAGGTGAAGGAGGAGGTGGGTCTCATCCACCCTTGCATGCCCGAGCCTCATCAACAAAGTTTTGGAGCTGCTGCCTTGGGTTTTGGCCACCAAACGGCAGGAGATGGATGATTCCCCACTTGGATGCATACTCCATCCCCAGGCTCCAGGTAGGGAGGTCAGAGCTATCTCCTGAAGAAGAGCTGTAGTGGGGCTGGATTCCAGCAGTTTTCCCTAGGGGTATGGGACCTCTCTCTCTGGGTCACCCCAGTACAGGAGCAGGGAGGAAGCCCCGGAGGAGGTCAGTTCGTGGCCAGGCTTAGGCAATGTGTAGCCATGGAAGGGAGCATGTACCCACATTCCCTTCAGGAACATCCCAAGGCATCGGAACCAGTGTCTATCTCCTCCAGGCAGAGCAGGGTTACGTTTCCAGTTCTCTGCCCCTCTACCCCTGCACTCCGACATTGACCCATGGGCAGGAGGTGTCTGAAGACATTCTGAAGGCGCCCAGTGAACTGCTGCCGCCCTTCTCCCTGCTCACTCCCCTTCCTTCCCTCTATGTCGTGTCCCCTCCTGAGGATCGTGATCCCCCATCCTATTTTCTCACGGCAGACACCACAGACTGCTCTCTGTCCAACCCCAGTTACTGAAGCTCTTCTTGCCTGACCTCCATCGTATCTGTCACCATCTCCCTGTGGAGAACAAGAGGTCTGGACACGAACACCGTGCTGGAGGTACATTTCCTACAGTGGCCTTGCTGGTGTCTCATCCACCTCCAACATGTGGACACAGCTCACATTGCACACGCCTGCAGACCCCTTCCTTCCCTCCCTCAAGGAGAGGTGGGATGGCATCGGGATCCAAACGCGACCTCCTGCAGTCTCACATCTCACACACAGCACCACGGATGGCTCTGCCCAAAGAACAGGACCTGCCTCCGAGGGGAATCACATGGAGCAGATCCCAGCCTATCTCCGCTTTACAGAGGGAAAAGCAGGGTAAGAGACCTCCCCCCCGGGATGTGCTGGACCCACAACAGGACCCACAGCTCCGGGTTTTATCCCTACCTGAATTTGCCCTCCTTTCCCTGAATTTTCTCTGGAACTCAGACCTCGCAGCCTCAAAGTTGTCCAAGGAGGAGACCCTGCGGAGGCTGTGGAAGCTGCCCCCGGGCCGAGACCGAAAGAAACCCCACGCAGAATACGACCCTCGTGGGCCCACCAAAGGAGGCTCTTGTTTCAGGGACGAGTGTTGCAGAGTGGGGTCAGCCTCCAGGCTCGGCCTCCGCTCCTTTTCCAGGAGGGATTCGGTCTCTGACTGCACACAGTTCTCCTTGGGCGATGTCTTCAAGTCCCTCAAAATCAGGGAGTCACCACCAGGCTTTAAGACAGCCGGGAGAAAGCGGTTCATTAGAAGGGGTCCTCACGTGCTCGGGGGGGAAGGAGAGGGAGCTGGGGGAGGTAAGAGGAGGGGCAGAGGGCTGGGAAGCGCTGCGGTTCCGGAGGTTGCCTCCAACTGGGATCAGGACCTGAAATGGGGCAACCAAAACCCCAGGGGCTTGGCAGCTCCCATCTCCTACCAGAGGCTGGGGGATGCGTTGCGAGGTGATGCTGCGCAGCTGGGAAGCAGGCCAGAGCAAGAAGAAAAGAGGAGACCCTAAGGGATAGGCTTGCCTGGAGCTCCTCCATGCTGTCCCTACATCCCACCACCGGGTATGCCCTTCCCTCACCTGCTGCAAGAGCTCAGGCCACCACCAAGGGTGAGGGTTGGCGCCTTGGGGTCTTGTGCTGGTGTTTGTATTGGGGGCATGCTCTGCACCAGGAAGCACTGGAGGAGATGCTGGGCTCCATTTGTGGTCCACCTTCTCCTATAGCAACCCCCAGCCATTGCTAAACCTCCTGTTTCCCTGGAGACCTAAAGAGCTTCCAGTCTTTAACGACTTCTGCTATGGGATGCACAAAGCAGCCAGCTTCTGGAACAGAAACCTAGGGGTCTATGCCCATGCCAGCTACGGCCAAGGGAGGAAGCGTGGCACTTCTCACCATCCCTAAGGACCTTACTGCATGTTTTGGGATTGGGTGCCTGGAGGGGTTGGCAGCCCCAACTTGACCAAGCTCCACCAAAGTGATGGGTCATCAGGTTGTCCTCAATGCACATCTTCCATTGCAGTGCCCTATGCAGCTTCAGCCTGGGGGTACCCAGAGACTTGAGCACCGCTGGTGTCTGTAGGAGCATCATACCCAGAGCATGCGGCAATGTCACACGCATCTTCAACTTGCCATGAGCACAACAGCTTCTGAGTAAACGGGCACCTTTCGTCTCATGTATCACAAGTTTGGGAAGCAGCTTTGTCCAGGCTGCCTGGAGCCATCCAGCACAGCAGGAACCTGGCGCCTGGGGATGCATTAGCAGAGCAAAAGCCTCTGGCCCACAGCCCTGTGTCTCGAGCTACAGCACTTCAGAAAACAGCACGGCTTTGCCCGGAGCACTTTTGACAAGCCACCAAGAACAGCCATCTCTAAAGAGTTCCAACCAACAGCATGCCAGCAATGCCAGCACCGCCCTTCAGCACAGACAGCGCAGCCTTTGCTGGAGGAGGAAGAAGCCAGAGCTGCTTGCCCCCTGCCAGGAAAACATGGGAATTGTGCCCTGCAAGTCCCTGCTCAGAGCACACCCGCTCCAGTCACCTGCGGCCACCACCGTGTCCCCTCCTCGAGGTGGGAACAGCTCCTTGGAGCTCCACCATCCAGGGTGACCTGCCCTGCAGAGCCAGACCTTCCTCCCAGCTCCAGAGCTCAGCACCTCTCCCGCTCCCCCTGCAGAGCAGCACCATCCAGCTCGATCCCACGCCACCAAAGCACCGCCGCTCGCTTCCAGCACCGGAGCCCCTAACACCGGATACGGCCCGAGCCACAGCAGCTGAGGGACAGTGGGATGGGGAGAGCGGAGGAAGAGCGCTGGGACCTGGCTTAGATCAGACAAAGCTACGGTTACCTTTCCATAGTCAATGGCTACTCCATCAAACTCACTGGTGGGCAGAGATTTCCGCTGGACTTTGAGTCGCCGCAGGGACGGGAGACTACACTTCAACCTCCTACCTTCACCTTGTTAGAAAGAGAGACAAAACACAAGAGACACAGATGTAACCTAGCTGCATGCGATGGCTGGAGCGGGACGGGGCTCTGGCAGGGGAAGAGGCTACGGAAGCCTTTGTGTGGCTTTGGGGGACGTGGCCCTTCCTTCTCCAACACGCTCGCTGTTCCCGTGCCATCACATGGCTCAAGGCAGAGCCTGACCCGGCAGAAAGCACTGCTAGGCTGGAGGAGAGTCCCCTAGGACTACAGGCACAAAGTGGGCAAGGTGCAGAGCATCCCTAAGCCAATTACAGAGGTCAAAGCTACTTAAAGGATTTGGACCTGGAGGAAATCGAGCTTCTAAATCTCCTTGATGGGGGGGGGGGGAATACAACACAAAAGAGGTGGTGAGTTAGGGAGGAATTAAGAAGTTCTAGCAATTCTGGCCCTGGAGTTGTTCGGGATGCTGGACCAAAGAGGTCCCTTGCTGCCATCATGGAGACCATGCAGCAAGGAGCTGGGAAAGAGGTTCAGGAGGAGAAGGGACCAAATGTGGAGAGGAACTGGCAGTGCCCCAAATGGAGACACCCGGTATAAAGTTACTTGACCTCTTCTAATGCTGGTCTATGGAGAAGACTGCAGCAGAGTGAATGAAAGCATCCTGCTGTTCATGGCCTCGGCCAGCACCGGTTCTACTCACTGACAGCACCAAAAGCGGCCTAAAGCCTGGAGCACGTGGGATGCTCCACAAGCTCCCCATAGGGGGAAAAGCACAGGGGACAAAGAGCCCCGATGCTGCTCAGGCATCCCCAAAAGTGCCACCGCCAATGGAGGGACCCACATGAGCTCCTTCTGCTCACCCCATCTCCAACGCCCAGAGCAGCTTTTCAGCTGGAAGAAGCAAAGGAGCCAATGTTTCCTGCACACCAGAGAGCCAGGGAGCAGCAATGCAGCTGCCTATGGCCAGGTAATGGAAGACTGAGCCTGAAAACCCATGCACGAGAGATGGGTCTGGGCTGGCACCAGCAGCTCTGGACTTCCCAACGCTCCGAGGGATGCACAGTGCAATCTGCAATGCATGGGAAAGCAACAGGTACCCTTTTATCTGGGTGCCTTCTGCACCCCATCTTAGGGTGGGACAATGGATGCATCACAGTTCAACACATACTGAGCTGAGGGGCTGCAGAGTAGCACTGATCATAGAACCATAGAATCAACTGTGTTGGAAAAGCCCTTTAATAGCAGTCCAGTCCAACCGTTCCCAGCACTGCCAAGGCCACCACTGCCCCATGGCACTGAGGCCTCGTCTCCACGCTGTGTGAACCCTTGCAGGGCCGGTGCCTGCAGCCCTGCCCTGGGCAGCCTGTTCCAATGCCTGAGCACCCTCTGGGGCAGGAATTGTTCCTCAGCTCCATCTAAACCTGCCCTGGTGCAGCTTGAGGCCGGTTCCTCTTGTCCCATCCCTTGTTCCTTGGGAGCAGAGCCCAGCCCCTCCTGGCTCCATCCTCCTCTCAGGCTCTTGTAGGCAGCGATCAGGTCCCCCCTGAGCCTTCTCTTCTCCAGACTGAACCCCCCAGGTCCCTCAGCCCTTCCCCATCACGCTTGTGCTCCAGGCCCTGCACCAGCTCCATTCCTTTCTCTGACCCCGCTCCAGCACCTCAATGTCTCTGTTGTAGTGAGGGGCCCAGAGCTGAACCCAGGATTTGAGGTGATGCTGGAATTTAACTGGTACTAAAGCAACACACCCGAAATACAAATCTCATCTCTTCGCAGACACAGGAACACATGCACAGGCTGTATATACATTCACACACATATAGCTGTAATTCCCAGGTGCCTGAGGGTCCATAAAGCCTGTCACCACACAGAGCATCTCTGCTGATACAAGCACCTCAATGGCTCCAGGGGGTGGATTTGCATTGTATTAAAGTGCATTAAGTGTATTAAAGCTCACATTACCACACCAATACAATGGGCAGGGTCCCCATCAGTGATCACAGAACCATTAGGGCAGCCTGTTCCAGGGCTCTGCCACCCTCAGTGGAAAGGAGTTCTTCCTCATGTTGTGGTCCATGATACCCTGGCTCCGGTGACTGGCACCGAGGGCCGCATAACAGGAGCTGCAGCTCTTCCTCCCATGATCAGGTCTAACACCTGCATCGCTGGGTATCCACATCCGCTTGAGCACCTCACCACAGCTTCCCTTTGATCCAGCCTTCCCAAAAAAGGGAGTTGGAATTTTCCACTCTCTCCAAAAGCCCCACAAAACTCCAGGATGAGTTTTGGAGCAGCCCAAAGGCGGGGCAGAGCCATCCCAGCACTATCATCCTTGTGCCATTCTCTTGCAGCGATGTCCCCATAGCGCAGCCATGACATCAGTGACACCAGATGTCCCCTGGCCCTCCCATTGACCCCACACACGGGTCCTGTCCCATTCCAGCACCTCCTGCCTGCAGGCTGCAGGGGCATAGTGGCTCAGACACCCTTGTGTCACCCAGTTTTGGCTGGATCATTCCCTGTGCAGAAACACAAACCTCTGCTCCAGCGCACGATGCGGGGCTCAGCCCCACGGTGCATCCTTCAGCCCTTACGAGCTCCTTTGAAAGCCAAGGGGCCGGGATATCCCTGTGGATGCTGTCACCCACCTCTGTGCCAGCTCTGTGACAGGCGCTGGTGCAGGCTCCGGCCGGTGCTCTTGGCGATGAGCTGTGCCAGGTCCTCGAAGTTGAGGATGAACATGATGACGACTCCCTCCTCGTTCTTCACCGGCACCACGTCCACCAGGCAGCGGAAACAGGAGGCTGCGGAGCAGAGGCTGGATCAGGGGCTCTGCACAACCACCCCCAGCACACAGCAGACCTTTAAGCACTTGGGGTGCAATCCCTGCTGATGGGGAGCAGAGGGTTTGGAAGCTGAGCCCTGGGAAAGAGCTGTATCGCTGCAGCATCCCGGCTCACACCCATCACATCTTGCCTTCCATTGCTTCTGGTCCCAGGCAGTCATTTATATTAATGTACTTGAGAGCAGCAATTAAAAGCGGGTAATTAAGAACTCATAAAGTCTCAGGTACTGGTTTAACCTCATTAAGCATCCTGCTTGTACTCACGCTGCAGCTAATTACCCTGCAATTACCAGGGAGGTTTTGGGGACTGGCTTCAGCTGTCCTGGATGTGGGCAATGGGGCTGAGCCTGACCCATGCCCCATCCCAAGACTGGGCAGCACGGTGTGGTGGGATCAATGGGTCGGCCCCCAAAGACATCCCTTAAAGACACTGGCATGGAGTGGTCCATGGGGAAACTGAGGCATGGTGGGCACATGGATTGGCTCAGTGTCACGGGAATGAGGGGGACTGCATGGGCTCCTACTCCAAGCTTCTGGAGCCGTAGAATCACAGGATAGTTCGGGTTGGAAAGGACCTTAAGTTCATGCAGTTCCAACCCCCCTGCTAACTCCAACGGGTTCCAATGGGAGCTAGAAACGATGGAGCAGCCAGGTACCAGCGGCACAAAGCAAAGCACCTCCCTGCACAGCAGCTATTGCGGCTGCGGATCCCTCATCTCGCTTTTCCCTGATCACCAGGGATTAGCGGCTCCATCCCGCTGCCATCCCGCTCCCGTGCTCTCCCCTCTCACCATGGCTCCATATCAGCCTTCCTGTGTACAGTTTTAAGGAGCTCAGGGCCTCCTGTAATCAGGAGCAGATGGCCGGCATCGGGCAACTTCCAAAGCTGCCCTGACGTCAGGGATGTGCACATCCACACACACACATGCACAAGAATGGGAAAGAAACGGATATGGGAAAATCTGTTTAAAGGGCCCGGGATTATTTCTTTCTTTCTTTATTTCATCGTTGTTCACCGCGGGGAAAGGAAATCCACTTAAATGTGTGAGCTGGGGAGGAGGCGGGGGGGATTCCAGCAGATAACGCTGGTTTGGAGGGATGCGCGGGCACGGGATGGGAAGAAATGAGCCCTTTTCCCTCCCTGTCATAGAAACATGGAATGGTTTGGGTTGGAAAAGGGCATCAAAGCTCATCTGGATCCAACCCCCTGCCACGGATGAGGTTGCTCCAAGCCCTGTGTCCAGCCTGGCCTTGAACACTGCCAGGGATGGGGCAGCCACAGCTTCTCTGGGCACCCTGTGCCAGCGCCTCAGCACCCTCATGGTAAAGAACTTCTTCCTTATCTCCAACCTGAATCCCCCCGTTATGGTTTAAACCCATCACCCCTTGTCCTGTCGCTACAGACCCTGATGCAGAGTCCCCACCAGCATCCCTGTAGCCCCCTTCAGATACTGGAAGGCTCCTGTGAGGCTTTTATGGATCTAATAGGTGTGTGGTGTCCTTTAAGTGATGCGGAGTGAGGTGTCCTAAGGTGATACATGCCCAGTGGGATGATGCGGTGCTCTCCCTGGGGTACCACGGCTCTCTGCATGTCTGTACCTGTGTGTGTGATGCTCGGTGGCACTGGATGCTTCCTACTTCATTGTGTTATAAAATGAGCTATTTCCCCCCCACAAGTGACTGTGAAGCATCATGAACTTCCCAGGGACCCGCATCCCAGCATGGTTCATCCATCAGCTCCATGAACTGGGAATCCTGAATTAGATGGCCTCACCCTGCTCACATGCTCTGCCCTGCTGCATCCCTTTCACTGCTTCACTTTTCCTTCTTAAACCCCTCCATGGTGGTGGGAAGGGATGGGATCTCATGGGATCCGGGTCCCGAGGTGGTACACAAAGTGTTAATCCCTTGCCCACGCTGAACAGCTGAAAACTGGGCCCAGTTACAGCCCAGTTGGAGGGATATAAGGAGCAGCTGGGATGTGGTTTGGGCTGGGTTTGGGAGGCAGCTGGTGCCTGGTTTGATCCTGCAAATCTGAGAGGTGCTCAGCCTGAGTTATAGCTGCTGCTGCACACCGCCGGGCTGATCCTTTCTTAAATAGAATAGAATAGACCTATGGAAGGGACCTATAATGGTGATCTGCCCGGTTCAGGGCTGTCAGTTTGGTGTGGGACTCTCCAAACCCAGGGGAATCACCCCAAAAGTGGCTCTGCCAGGCACAGCCCTGTGTGCCAGGAGCTTGGTGCCTTGCTCAGACCTGCATCCACTGCATGGATGGCATTGAGGGGGTGATAGAGCATCAGGTTATATGGAATCAGAGAATCCCAGACTGGGCTGGGCTGGAGGAGACCTTAAAGCTCGTCCAGTTCCAACCCCCTGGTCAATGGGGATGGGAATGCCAAGCCTCTGCATTTCCCCCCCACCCCAGACTGGGCACCCTGCTCCCATCCCCATTCCTCAATCACTGTCCCCATCCATCTGCCTGTCTCTTCCCTTCAGCTGTTCAGCTCCATCCATCTAATTTTATCCAGCCGCCAAATGATCTCCTGGAGGAGCCCGGGGGCATTCACAACCTGCAGTGAGCTCTGTGGGGCTGCTGCATGCCCCTCCGCTGGGAAACCCAGCCTGGGGCTGCCAAAGGGCTCGGCAGGAGGGATGCAGCAGGGATGCAGCTTTGGAGGCTCCCGCAGCCAGTGCCAGGGTGCTGAGGCACAGGGTGCCCAGAGAAGCTGCCCCATCCCTGTTCAAGGCCAGGATGGATGGGACTTGGAGCAAGCTGCTCCAGTGGAAGGTGTTGTAGTGGGTGGAACTGGATGAGCTTCAAGGTCCTTTTCCAACCCAAACCATTCCATGGGTTTATGCGATGGGTTTGCATGGGCTCATTCCCTAAACCCCAGGTCTGGGTTGGATCGTCCCAGCCCACAGCCCAGCTCCCCCAGGCTGAGCTTTGTGCTTCCCAACCCATCTTTGTCTTCTGACCTTGATAAAAGTGAGCATTTAATAACATTAAAGATGTCACCATCGGGGCCCTCCCTCCCCGGCTCTGATCCGCGGCGGTTAATGCCTTTGTTGGGATCATCAGTATGAAACTAATCAAGAGGACACGGGGGTTTCCGAGAGCAGGACACGAACTGCATTGTTATGAATATTAAAATCAAGCTATTAATCTGCCCTCCGCGCTCTTCCTGAGTCCTTCCCTCCCCCTGGATGGTAGATTTAATCTGCAGGGTCTCATGGCACAGTGGCTAAATCTATCGTGGTATTACATAAAGGAGCAGAGGAGAGGGGCTGGGAAGGGCATGGGGACAAGGATGCGGATGGGGCTGCGTGGCAAAGCCAGGGAGATGCTTGGGAGGGCCCAGCCTTGCTTCCTCTTGTCCAGGGAAAAATCAATGTCAGGGCTGGGTAAAGACTTCAATGGGAAGAGCAGACTGCTGGGAGAGCCTATAGCAAATCCTGGAGGTGGGATGGAAAATGATGGGCTGGTGAGAGATGGGGCACCCTTGGGGTCTGGTGTGTGCAATGGGTGCTGGCCTCTCCCCAAACCCAGACAGGGCATCAGGAGACTGAAACCCACCGTGACACCAGACCAACCATTAACGGTCCTTGCAGCACCCCCCGAAGGGCTAAAATGACCTTAAGAAGTAATGGTGTGAGGACGGAGGTTCTCCCTGTGAGGTGATGGGCAGGGATCTCTGTGGTGAGAAGCAGCAGCAGGGGGGAATCCAGAGTTCTGGGTGGCTCAGGGTACCCACCAACAGCGCAGCTTCTGGGAGGATGCCTCCGAGCACATGGGATGTTTTGGATGCAGATGGAAGGATGCTCCGATCCCCGGGAGCCAAAAGGGGTCCCAAATCAATACAGGGAGTTGCAAAATGCAGCCTAATCTCCTTGGCACAGAGTGAGTGACCACATCCAGGCCCATGGTCCTTCCCTTCCTAAATCCCTGCTGGCTGCAGGAATTAGTCCAGCTTAGCGCAGGGCTGTGCAGCCAAAGCTGCAGTGCTGACAGCGATTCCCAGGGCTGTCCTGCCATCCCAAGGGCCCTGTCCCCATGCCATATGGGGCCATTGGGAATGTAACAGCAGTGAGGATGGGGATGGAGAGATTTGAGTGGGATTTTGGCTCTGCTGGGGCAGGGATTTCAGGGAAAAGTCTCCTGGGAAGCATCCAGGGGGTGCTGGGGATGCTCTGGGCCTGTCCCTCTGTTCTTGGGACATCTGGTCCAAGCAGAAAGCATCCAAGGAGCAGCAGAGGATGGAAACATGTCCCTTCCAGCTTTGTGCCCCAGCTGTGCTGTCCATGGGGCAACGGTGGTGCTGAGGGTGGTAGAATCAGGCCCACAGCTCGGGATCTCCGGGAGCAGAGAGTTTGTCATTGCAGGGTGGGATGTTTATAAGTCCCAGTCTGGAGCTGGGCCACTGTGTGTGTCCTTATGGAGGTCACAGCCCAGCTCTGCTGAGCCTGGCCCTTAAAGGAACACAAAGCAAACAGCCCCAGCTTGGCTTAAACCCACACGTTTGAACAAGGCAAGAGCTCCCAGCCGGGGCATCCCCTGCATCCTTCCCTGTCTGCCCCATGGATGGATGGACAGGGCTGGATGAATCCCTGCCTGCCTCAGCCAGGGCTTCCTGGCAGCGGTAGCTGGAGAGGTGGTTGCTGTGCCACGGATGTGCCCTGTGTTGGGGACAAAAGGGATCTCTAGGGTCCCTTCCAATCCATTCCATGATTCTATGTCACATGAGCCCCGCTGTCCCCTTTGGGTGCAGTGGACACCGAAATCTGTGCCTGCCTGCCCCACAACTGCCAGCTCAAGCACCCCATGGGTGCCCCAATCCCTCTGCAACCTCCCCCCCCTCCTCCTGGACCTCTGGGGGGAAAGCCCAGCTTATGGCACCAGTGTAATGGGTTTGCCATCCCCATCCCTAATCCCTGGCCCCAGGGGACCGGCACAAACTGCTCCATGGGCTCGGGATGGAGCTGCTCCACCAGCTGCTCCACCTGCCTTGGCCCCACGTCTCCCCTTTCATATTCATAAGCACCACATTCACGCAGATTAAGTGCTACCAGCTGCTGCTCGGGCCATGCCAGCACCGTGGTACCCAGCACCTCTGGCCACCAGCCTCCAGCGGCTCCCGATGGTCGCTTTGCTGCAAAGCACATCACCCTCAGGGGCTAAAACCCCATCCCTGCTTGTTGCCACCAGCCTCTTGGGGTCATCTCCATGGGATGCTCAGCTCAGCCCTGGCCACAACGGGGAGCATATCCCTGGGGCTGGTGGCTGTGGATGCTCCTGATGATCCCATAATGACCCCCCAGCTGTGTAGCATCTTGTGAGGAAATTAACTTTTCCCTGATCTCCTGGTTTTGAGCCGGGGATTAGAGCCCACATGAGCCACGGCTGGGCTCTCCCTTCTTTCTGAGGCTGCTGTGGCAAGGAGGGACAGCCCTTGTCCCACACTAGTACTTGCTTCTTGGCTCTGTTTTGGCTGCCCAGAGCTGGGCTCATCCTCAGCTCCCCTGTTATAATTAGCTGATGACACACGGGATGAGGACAGAGCAGCAAGGCTGTCCCTAGGGACACCCATCACCCACCATGCAGCATCCTGCTGTACCAAACACCCACAGCTGCCCCTTTCCTTCCCTCCATCCATCTCTCCATCCATGCCTCCATCCATCTCTTCATCCATCCACCCATCCCGCCCTGGCCCTGCCGTGGGGGCTCTGACGAGTGGATTTGGGGTCTAATATAGCCTCTGGCAACCAGAAAAGCAAGGAAACAACCCGGGCAGCTGCAGAGCCGGGAGTACCGCAGTAATAAACAGCAGGTTGAGGCTGGAGATTGGTGCTGCTGGCATGAAAAGGAGGACAGGCGGGTTCCGAGCCTCCGCTGGTTAATTAAGCAGCAGCTCCCTGTAATGCAAAGGCCTTTTCTTTGCCGATAAGACCCATTTATACTGGGCTGAGCGGTCGCAGGCTGAGAGCCGGGGGGGAAACAATTGGAAAGCAGATTGCTGGTGGGGCTGGGATTTAAAAATAGACACGAAGGGCTTGTTTCTGGCTTCAGTTTTCCCCTTTCTTGTTAATAAAGAAGAGAAGAAAGCAGCTCAGAGCTGCACCGAGAGTTTCCTGTGGCCTAGAGGAAAAGCAGGGCTCTGAGGAGAGCACTGAGCATCCCGCCAGCCAGCTGGGAATGCTTCAAAGCAGGCTCTGGATCAGGCTCCCGGCTGAGCGGTCCCCGCGGATGGATGGGGAAGCAGTCCCGAGGGAGGGGAACCGGGCTGCACATGTCCTTGCTATGGCCATGCATCCACATGGGGACGGACCCGGAGAACGGGATATACCCACTTCTCCGCATGCTTCCTTGTGTGCTGGGCTCCAGTGCCAATCACAGCGGCCAAGTGGGGATGCGCAACCAAGCCCTGGCCCCTCTTCACCCGGGAAGAGCCTCACTCAGGGAGGATGGGAGGAAAATCCTATGGGAAAGGCAGCCAGTGAGGGGTGTGATCCAGCCCCGCCACGTTAACGGTGCGGGGTAACACGCAGGGTGCTGCCAGAGGATAACTCCCGGGGCTGATACACTGGCACCTGGATGCCAGCCCGGGAGATAGGGTCTGGGAGGGAGGCCAGCACACCCGTGTCCCAGCCCGCAGATAGCGCTGGGCTGGCAGCCAGGGCTCCTGCCTTCTCCTTCCCTTTGCTTCCAGCTGTTTCTCCTCCATCCTGCCCCTGCAGGGTGCAGCCCCTTGCTCAGCCCATCATAGGATCATAGAGCGGCTTGGAAAGGACCTTAAGATCATCGAGTTCCAACCCCCTGCCATGGGCTGGGACACCTCACCCTAGACCATGTTGTCGAAGGTTCTGTCCAACCTGGCCTTGAACACTGCCAGGGATGGGGCAATCACCTTTGGGCAACCTGTGCCAGGGCCTCCCCACCTCGCAGGGAAGAGCTTCCTTATCTCCAACCTAAATCTCCCTTGTTTCAGTTTAAACCCATCACCCCTCGTCCTTCAGTCCCTGATGAAGCCATGGGAAAGCTCCACAGGTTGGAAAAGGGGAATACTTCCTATTTTAACCTCTGTTGAGCACTGGATCTGCAATCCCCACCCCGAGAGCCGTGGCCACTGCTGGTTTGCAGCACCAAGCACTACATATGTGTTTAACTTCCTGCAGCATTACCACTAATCACTCGTATGGGCCATCAAAGCTTCATTTTCATCCCAGCCTAATTCCATCTGTGCACGCACAGCCGCCTCCTGCTCACTGCAATGGCAGCTCTGAGGCCATCGCCTGTGCCTGCTTTTGGCAGGGATGAAGGGTCTGTCTCATCTTGTCTTGGAGTGTAGGCCAGGAAACCCATGCCCCAGCCTGGCTCCTCCATGGGCTTCCCACCGGATCCTCATTCGTGATGCAGGGAGTGAGGCCATTGCGGCTCCGGGAGCTCCGAGCCATCACCAAGGAGCTGTGAATGACCCCATTCCCAAATAATCTGGCAATAATAGCTGAAGGGGGCTACAAGGATGCATCAGGGATTGCAGTGACAGGGCAATGGGTTCAAACTGAAACAGGGGAGATTTAGGTTGGGTATAAGGAAGAAGCTCTTCCCTGTGAGGGTGCTGAGGCGCTGGCACAGGGTGCCCAGAGAAGCTGTGGCTGCCCCATCCCTGGCAGTGTTCAAGGCCAGGTTGGACACAGGGGCTTGGAGCAAGCTGCTCTAGTGGAAGGTGTCCCTGCCCGTGGCAGGGGTTGGAGCTGGGTGAGCTTAAAGGTCCCTTCAACCCAAACCATGCTGTGATTCTATGAACAACTTCCATCGCTTGAGGTCCCCGTCACAGCAAAGATGGCTCCATCCCAGTGCCAGCCCCCATGGACAAAGCAATGCCCTGTTAGCATCAAGCCCCCTTCGCGCCCCACCACCAGCTCCTGGCATCCCAGCCCCAGGCCAGGTGACAGCTCCCAGCACCAGCTCACCCCATCAAGCCCCTCTTACTGTCTTTGCGGTAGTAGAGGATCTCGAGCTTGCACTCCTCGGAGCCGAGCAGGGCCTGGGTGAGCTGCGCGATGGAGCTCTTGGTGGTGTCGGGGCCGGTGAGGAAGTCACAGGTGCAGGGCTGCTGCATCACCTCCACGCGGGAGTAACCAAACATCTCACAGAAGCCATCGTTGCAGTAGATGATGGCGCAGTTCTCCATCTGCGCGTTGGCGATGAGGAACTTGCGGTCTGCAGGGAGCCAGGAGAGCACCAGGCTGAGGGAGACCCATAGGGATGAAGGGCAGCCCCATCGTGGATAGAGGGTGCTGGGGCTTTTGGATGCTACTGACTGTGGGGCTTATACAGGGACACTGGGCAGTGGAGCCCCCCCTACCCCGTGCTGTTTCCCCCAGTTTCCCTGATTTCACGTGAATTGGTGGCCATGGGGATCCCCATTAAAGCCAGTTTCTGCTGGAGCTGGGCCAACCCACACAGCCTCACTGCTTGCATGTGGGGCCTCGCTGCTGTCTAATGCATGGGCAATCTGTCCCCGGGGCTGGCACTGCAAGCAGAGAGAAAAGCAGCAGCATTCATCTCTCCCCAGGAGCTCATCAGCGACCTGAGTTATCTCCAAGGCTTCCCACCTTGGCTCAGATGACTGAAGGCAAGCGGTGAGAGGAGGAGCGAGCGTGAAGCTCAGCTCCATGGGGAGCCAGGTGAAACCCATCACATTAATGATTCCCCTCAGGTTTTCTAGGGTAATCCTGCCTTTGGGCTGCAGCTGAAATCCAGCCCCTGCTGGGCCCCGGCACTCAACAAGGAAAGGGCTCAGGTGGAGGAGAGGGGAAACTGAGGCAGGGAGTGGTGCCACTCCATCACCTCCTGCTGCTGCAGCCGCTGGGCTGGACTTGCTGTCATGCCCAGCTCACGTCATCCAGCCCAGACGGAGCCGCTTCCATCCTTATCCTGGGGGAGAGCCAGCCTGGAGCTTTCATTTGGTTCCATTTTCATTGATTTGGTTTCATTTCCATTGGTTCCAGGGAATTCAGGGGGTGCGGGGCTGGGGAGGACCCTCTCCGGGTCAGCTTTGCTGGGGTGTGACTGTGGATGCTGATGCTGTGGATGCTGTGCCCCCCCCCCCCCCCCCCCCAGCAGCATCTGCCTCTCCTGGGCTGGGGCCGGAGGCAGGTCAGGGTCTGTCTGGAGGCTGCCTCCCAGCCCAGACCCCAATTAATCTCCTGGATTACCCAGGAATGGCATCTGCAGCCTGCCTGCTCCAGAGCCGCGCTCCAGCCGCGTGGGGAATTCCACCCAAATGCGGGAGAACGGTCCCCATGCTGTGGCTCCAGGGTGCGGTGGGATGGGGGGACCCTTCCCCAGCACATCGGGGCTCTTCCTCATGTCCCTGCCTTGTCCCAGCCTCCCGGTAAAACCAGTGGCCGCAGGGATGCTGCACCGAGCTCTCCTGCTTCATCCCACCCTATGACATCGCTTTGAGGTGGGGAATTCCCCCCCCCCCCCCCAGCACCTTTCCCTCTCCCATGCAGAGCTGACACTGGGGCTGCAAACAGCACAAACCACCCTGGCCAAATGTTTCCCAGCCTCCTCTTCCCGATCCTTCTCTATCCAAACTGCTCTGCCAGCTGGAAGGTGGCACAAGGAGGGGACCTTCCCCCAAAGCCCTGCACTTGAGGGATGCTATGAGTGTTTCCCCAGCCAGTGCCAGCTCCATGGACCGGATCCAGGCTTCATCCAGGCTGAGCTGGTGCAGGGCAGGATTTATGGGGCTGCAGGGAGCCAGAGCCGTGCTGGGGATGAGACCAGGGCCAGGATGGGAAGGAGCTGCAGTCAGGTCTCCCTGGGGGTATTTTCCCCCCTGGTTTGCTTTCCACCCCTTGCCCCCATGGCACTGGGGCTCAGCACCGGCACTGGGAGGGAAGCGTTGAGCCTCCCCCCCTGCACCCACGGGAGCTGCAGGGGGGTGAAGGCACCCATGGGAGCACGCCCTGCCCATGGCAGCGATGTGACCTGGGGGGGGGGGGTGTGTGTGTTGGTGTCTCCCAGCACTTTTCACACCATGAAGCTGCCAAGGGGGGGCAGGGGGTGATGTCTGGGCAGAGCCTGACTGGTGCCTGCTATGACTGGCAGGGAGCAGGCAAGGGAGCAGGCAGGGGTGTGGGCAAGGGATGCAGGTAGGGATGTAGGCAGGGAGCGGGCAGAGCACAGGCAGGGATGTGGGCACGGATGTAGGTAGGGGTGTGGGCACAAGCAGAGCACAGGCAGGATGCAGGCAGGGAGCAGACACAGTGCAGGCAGGGAACAGGCAGAGCGCAGGCAGGGAGCAGGCAGCGAGTGGGCAGCAAGCGGGCAGGAGCAGGCAGGGATGTAGGCAGGATGCGGGCAGAAAGCAGGCAGGGAGCAGGCAAGGCTCAGGCAGGGAGCAGGCAGGGACGTGGGCAAGGGATGCAGGTAGGGATGTGGGCAGGGAGCAGGCAAGGCACAGGCAAGGCTCAGGCAGGGAGCAGGCAGGGACGTGGGCAAGGTATGTAGGTAGGGATGTAAGCAGGGAGCAGGCAAGGCTCAGGCAGGGAGCAGGCAGGGACGTGGGCAAGGGATGCAGGTAGGGATGTAAGCAGGGAGCAGGCAAGGCACGGGCAGGGATGTAAGCAGGGATGCAGGGGCCTGGCTGCCGCCCCGCTGGCCCCGCCGCCCCGTGCTGCCCCCGCTGCTCCTCAGCCGCCGCTTCCCAGCGGGCACTGATAGGAAGCAGGCACAGTTTTTCTCGCTCCCGTCCCCAGGGTCACGTTACTCACAGCCGGGGCGGGCGCCATGGGACCCCCCCCCCCCCCCCGGCAAACCGCACACAGGAGGAAACCCAGAGCGCACCCCCGAGCACAGCTTTTGGGGTGCCCCCAGCGCTCCCCCTTCCCTCCTCCCCGGCTGCAGAGGGGGGACCCAGCCCCACTGGGGTGCGCAGAGAGTGGGAGCGGGACCCCTATTCCCACCCCCCGAAGCGCTCCCCGATGCCCACGATCCCTTCACTCTCTTTGACGTGAAAACCAGCCCCCAAAATTCACATAAAGGGATTGCTCCGAGCAACAGCAAATGGCAACACCTCGCTAGGGACGGCTGCCTGCGAGCAGCGCGGAGTTGAAGGCAAACAGGCAGCGAGCTCGGTAGGGCTTTTGGACCCCCTAAAAGCCCTGCCCGGGGACCCCCCCCCCCCCAGACGCCGGGGACCCCTTTCCCTTGCCCCACACTGTGTGGGGGGTGCGGATCTCCGCCCCCCCCCGGCGTTGGAACCACTTTTTGCCCCCCCTTTGCCGCCCCGTCTGTAAGCGCGGGGCCGTCGCCCACCCCTGCGGGGTCACAGCGGCGCTGCCCCGGGGGCACCCTGCGGCGGCCCCGCTCTGCCCCTTCCGGAGCCGGGGGTGCGGTACTCACTTTGCCCTTCAAATTTGCGGATGATGGTGTCCAGGTACGTGTTCTGAGGGGCCACATGGCCCCGCCGCACCGGCATCGCGCCGGGATGAGCCCAACTTCCCCCGGCAGCGGCGGCGGAGCGCGGCGCGGCCCCGGAGCGCCTCGGCTCGGCTCGGCTCGGCCCCGCTCCGCCTCACCCCAGCGCTGCCCAAGCTCTGGAGCGGAGCCGGCCCGGGGCTCCCATGCTCCCGGTGGCCGGAAGGGGGAACCCCGCAGCCCGCCCCGCACAGCCCGGCGAGGATGAGGATGGGGCGGGGGGGGGGGGGGGGGAGGGGGGGGATAAAGGGGGGAGGACCCGATTGAAGGGGGGAGAAGGTGATGGAGTAAACTAACAAGAGGAGACATCCCCAAAGTGCTTAGTCACCGCTCCCCGGCCCGACGGAGCTCCGGGGAGCCCGCAGCACCAACAGCTGTCCCCCCGTACCCCTTTAGGACTCCCCGGTGTCCCGCAGCATCGGCGCTGCCGCCTTGGGGTGCCCCGGGGGGAACAGACTGGTCCTGGGGGGCGAATGAGGGGTCCTTGAGGGGCTGGGACAGGGAGTGTGTGGGGGAACTCGGGGGGCTGGGACAGGGGGTGCTGGGGGGGGATGTGGGAGCCTGGAACAGGGGGTACTGGGGGAGGGATGTGGGGTCCTTGAGGGGCTGGGGCAGGGAGTGTGGGGGGGAAATCGGGGTGCTGGGACAGGGGGTGATGGGGGGGATGTGGAGTCCTTGAGGGGCTGGGGCAGGGGGTGTAGGGGGGGATTTGGGGGGCTGGGACAGGGGGTGCTGGGGTCTGTGGGATGGGGATGGTGAAGGAAGGTGCGGGTGAGGTGCAGGGGGTGGCAAAGGAGGGGGTGCAGGAGAGTCGGGGTGGGTGCAGAGGTGGAGGAGGAGGTGCAGAGGTGCTGGTGATGGGGGGGGTGCAAGGGTGCAGAAGGAGAGGAGAGGGCGCTGAGGGGTGCGGGGTGCGGAGGGGGGGTGCAGGAGAGGTGCTAGTAGGCACAGGGGGACGGGAGAGGACGTGCAGGCCGGGGTGCCTGGGGGGGTGTCGGGTGCTGGAGGTGCTGAGGGGTGTGGGAGGTACGGGGGGGGGGGGGGTAGAGGGTGTTGAGGGGTGCTGGGAGTGCTCGGAGGTGCTGGGGGGTGTCAGAGGTGCTGGGAGATGTGTGGGGGTGCTGGAGGGTGTTGTGGGGTTTTCGGGGTTGCTGGGGGGTGTTGGGGGATGTGGGGGTGCTGGGGGTTGTTGAAGGGTGTTGGGAGGTGCTGGGGGGTGTTAGGGGTTGTTGGGGCGTCTTTGGGGGTGCTGAGGGATTTGGGGGGTGTTGGGTGGTACCGGCGTATGATGGGGGGTGCTGGGGGGTTGTTGGGGATATTGGGGGTGCTGGGGGGTACAGGGGTATCATGAGGGGTGCTGGTGGGGGGGTGCAGGGGGTTCCGGGTGCCGCGGGCCGGGCGGGACCCCGAGCCCGGCGCTGTCCACCCGCCGAGGTGCTGAAGGGGCGGGCGGGGGGCGGCTGCCATGGGGGGGCTGTGGCAGGGCTCTGTGGGCACGGAGGGTGCCGGGGTCCCTGCCCCACGGCAGGGCCCACGGGCTCGGTAGGACACAGGGGTCCGGTGGGTGCCTGGGTCTCTGAGTTCTGGGGGTCCCACAGCGATGCTGCCCTGGTAGAGCAGCCCCAACCCCAGGTTCAACTCTTCCTCTGCCTATCTCTCGGTGCCCGTTGGGGGTCAGAGCCAAGGGGAGCAGCTCCTTTGGCTTCCAGAGAAATCCCCTCTTCTCCCAGGCCCATTGCTAAGGACAGTGCCCACCGAGGGGCTCTCTATTATTACTTTGGTATGCACAATTTTTCAGGCATGAAATTGGTCTAAGAGGATTATGATCCATTATCATCAGCAGGAGTGTTTTGCTGGGAGTTTCAATTAATATTCCAGTGTACCTCAGGAATACACATGGGGACCAGGCCATGCCCGTGGGGCACTCGACCCACAGCGTTTTCCTTGCTGGAGCTGCCTACTACCACTGTAAGTGGCTGAGCAAAGGCAGGTGCCCTTCCAGCCCTATTTCAGAGCCCTGGTACTGCTTTTATCTCTGTCTCTCATAGAAGTCAGCCTTCCCCAGTGGAGAAAAACTTGTTCTATTGTTGAAGAGGGTTGAAAAACCCATTATCTCCCCCCCTCTCCACCCTGAGCAGTGCCTCTGTCATGATTTACTGCAATTCGTGGAGGATGTTTTGCTCTATATTACACAGATGCAGCTTAATAGCATGGGGGAGGGAGAGGGACACAGAGTCCAGGCTCCTGCCTTCTCTGTTTTCTTGTTGATACAGCGGGTGACTCGAGGGAGGCAGCTCTGTGCCGCAATTTCCTCCCTGGAAAACAAGGGACATTGGTCACTTGGCCTTGTGAAGCCACTCGGAGGCTCCTGGATGGCCACTTCCGCAAAGGGAAAGCAAACCCATGATTGCTACAGCTAATATGAGTGTAATTGTGATGATTAATCAGCAGGCAGTCAGGATTTAAGGTTGGCCTCCTGCCCCCCTCTCATCCCATAAATCAGTCCGGGATGCTCATGGACCCATCACGTGGACACGGATGTGTCTGATGAGAAGAGCACGTGTGGGCTTCATCCCTCCTCAGCAGAGCAGATCATGGGGGCACCAGTGGGGCTTTCGGCATGGGAAGGGACCCCTGGAAGTGTTGTCCTGCTCCGGGCTTGGTGGTGGGACCACTTCATCCCCATTTCCCTGCCTAGGGACTGTCATGCCATTTTGTGGCTGATGGAACAACCTCTTCCCCATAGAGCCCTCTCATGTGGAGTTATTTCATTCCCTTTCAGGTTATTATTGACTAAGCTCCAGTTCCTCCCATGGCTCTTGCAGCCACAAGGGTGCTCGTCCATGCCCTGCCCTCCTTGGAGCACTTTATGCCCAGACTTCTTTCAATTCCTTGGGTCTTAAGCATATGCTTGCAGTTAATCCTGTGCTTACATTTATCCCAAGCAGGAAGAATTGGGGTGTCTGGGCAAATTCTCCTGCTGTTCAAGGAAGCTCCCTCTAATTCAGCTAAGCAGTAAATCCTCTCTCCCTACCCTGTTCTCTTCCTCCTCCTCCTCCTCCCCCCCCCCCTCCCGCTCAGTTCTTTCTTCTCTTCCTCCTCCTCCTCCTCCTCCTCCTCCTCGAGTGTTTTATTCCATTCCCCTCCTTTCCATCCTTTCCCGACCCTGGGGAATCAGTGGGAAGCCACTCAATTTCCAGGACAAAGGAGACCTGGGTGTTTCCCAAGGGTATCCTCCTCCTCCCTGCTCCTGCAGCACCGGAGAGTGCGGGGAACGATCATCTCCGCAGGGAATTGTCACCCACCCGGTGAGGGGCAGGTTCAGCCATGGGCTGCGGGTTTGGGGTGGGAGGTGTGGGATGGAGGGGACGGGACCCACTTGAACCCCAGCTGCCGGCTGACACTTGTCGGGAGAGGTGTTTGCCAACGGGGAGACGGTGTTTTTCCACATGGCTGGAATTACAGCCACACGGCAAACACAGCCAGTGCAGGAGAGATGGGCTCGCACCGTCCCCACTGTATTCCCAGACAGGCTCCAGTGTCCCGGCTCCCTGGCACGGTGCATGCCCCTGCTTTGCCCTTCGCTTTTGGAAGATGCTCCAGTGATGTGACAGGAAGGAGGAACCAGGGCTGCAGCTGGATTTTGCAGGGGGAAGGATGCTCCTGCTTCTCACCGCTCCAAATCCTGATGTATTTCCCCACTTTTTCACCTCCACACTCTTTGTTTGCTCACCATAAAGAAACACACCCAAACCAAACACCGTTAATTGCGCAGCCCAAATTAACCCTCATCATCCTGGGCTTTCCACCACAGCATCCCTAGGGAGGCCTGATGGGAGGCTGCAAACATGGGAGGGACAAGGTGACATTAAACCAAGTCACGGACGTTGTTTCCCATTAAAAGCCACTTCCCACTTGGAAGTGGCAGGAAAAGCTGAGGGACTCGGCTGTGGGATGCAGTACATGGCAGCTACACCAGCATCTTCACTGCTCAGTGGGGGAAACTGAGGCACGGCTCATCCTTGGGAGTGGGATGAGCAGGCGGCTGCAATGAGTCCTGGGGATGCTGCAGGATATGCCAGGAAGGGCAGGATGCAGAGGAGCCAAGTGCCAAGGGTTTGGCCCATCATCTGGGGCTGCAGTGCTCTCAATTCACTCCCCAAGACCTGCAGGGCCTCAATGGGGACAGTCCCCACCAGCATGGGGACACAAGCAGAGCCTGGGCTGGGTCCTGCTGCCAATGCACCCTAAGGATGCAGGATGGAGGGATGCTGCCTATGGAGGGTGGGCTGTCTGTTCATCCTCACAGTAAAGAACTTACTCCTTACATCTAACCTAAACTTCCCCTGTTTAAGTTTAAACCCATCACCCCTTGTCCTATTGATACACTAGGCTGGATCCCTTGGTGGGGAATTCTGGCTAAGCCATGGGGCTGGGGGGAGTCTGAGCTTGCTCTGTGTGTGTGTGTGTGTGTATTTGGGGTCCCCCACTTGCCTTTTATACCCTCTTTACCCCCTCTTCCTGCTCCCTGCAGGGAGGGAAGGGTGGGGACAGCCACAGGCAAGGAGCTGGGATGGGGAGTCCCAGGTTCCATCCGCAGCTCCCCAGGGAACAACCGCCTCCCCCCTCCCGCCCGGGGCAGCCCCTGCCGATGGCCCCCGGCTGCTGCCGAGCTGTGGCTGCGCATTTCCAGGCGCTCCTTGTCCCCGGGGAACGGGAATGTGAGGAACGCGGCCACCCGCCCGCTAAGAATAGACCCGGCTTGGCCAGCCCCAGCCTGCGCGGGGCCACGGGAGCCCCCAGCCACCTCTCTGCGGCGGATAACGGGCCTAAACCGAAGGGGAGAGCGTTCTCCGCGGTGCCCAAAGGGTGGCAAAGGGAGCCCGGGGTGTTTTTTGCGTCGAATTCCATGATTTTAAGGCAAATCTCTACTCTGGGAGCCTCTGCGCAGGGTGCGGGGCAGCCCCCGCTGCTTCCCGCGCTCCCCATCAAAGATTGAGGTGAATTAAAGGGGAATCTGCCCCTTTTATTCCTGCTTTTATGGTGTTTTGGTGGTTTTTTTCCCTCCTTAGGGAGCAATTTCTCTAAGCCTCCTAATTTCAGCAGAAAGCGCGATGCAGGAGCCAGAAGGCAGCAAAACCTCTCCAGATGTTATCACAGCAGGGAAGGGAAAACCATCCCGGGTTTAAAGGCATCTTGGCACCAGCACACCTTCATCACCCCTAAAGGCTTCACCAGCCCCCCCATTCCCTGCTCCAGGAGCTTTATTTAAACTCAAGGTGGGACCTTGAGCCTTCCCCTGGGCCGGGCTTGTGGACCGGGGTGGACTTTGGACCCGTGTTGAAGGTAGCCTGGTGTCCAACCCCATCCCATCTGTCGCATGGACCTTGGACCCACATTTCAAGGTAACTTGGTGTCTAACCCCCATCTTCTGATGGGCTCGGGTTGTCCATCTGCCTCTGAGGAGGCCATAGCTCAGCATAACCATCACACATCCTTGTAGCTGTGTCCAGCGTCCAGGACAGAGTCCGAGGTGGATTCTCTGATGTCTAATTAGGGCTGAGCTTGTGTCCAGTGCTCAACGTGGCTCCTTTTTATTTGTTCTTGCCCTCCAAAAAGCAATTTCCATCAAACCTGTCGGATTTTGATGATCTTGGAGACCTCTTTTCACCCACTAATGGGGCAGAAAGGAACCAGAGGGGGCTCAAAATTACCAGTGAGGAGCTGAGCTGGATGGAACACACCTGCACCAGCTGCTTTCCCAGGCTGAAAATACACTTGGCTTCAAACGCAGCTCCCACCGTGCCAGGTCTGTGCACTGCCGGGAAGGGGGGAGAGGAGGGTGCCTGGTGTGCAGGATATAAAGCAGACCCATCAGGATGTGGCCGTGGGGAAGGACACGGGGTGAGCTGGGGCTTCACCTCCCCGTGGGTGTGTGGTGTGGGTTGGAACCTTCTGCTCCCTCCCGGTGCAATGAACCCCTGCCAAGCCTCAGTTTCCCCGCATTAAGACATGACCTGGGGCGGCCAGAGCCCATTGGATGGGGAGGGTTCGGGTGGATCATCCCAGATCCCTTCATTTCCCCTGCGGCTCCAGCCTGCAGCAGATCACAGCTCTTCAAGGCTGCAATAATCCCCAGGCTGGGATTAGTTTTGCACCTAATCACTGCAGAACAAATACCAAGTTTTATTTACAGAGGCAGAAGAAAGAAGAGGGAGGGGGGGAAGCTGATCCCGGGATAATCAGGAGCTGGATGGCAGGAGGCGATCCCTGACCTTGGAGCCCCCCAGCTCTTATGTAAAGCCACGTTTTTCCTGTGCTCTGAGCCCCATCCCTGTCCCAGCTTGGACATGGTGAACCCCCAGCCCTTTAGGCCTGGATCTTGGGCCTAACTGAGCCCCTTCCTTAGGCATGTGGTCCATGGTGCTTCCATGGTTTAGGGGAAGATGAAGATGCTGCAAGAGGATGCTGAGCTTTCATGATGGGGATGGGGCAAGCTGGGTGCTGCAGTTGTGTTGCCCCCAAAGCCAGGCTGGTCCCCAGAGCTTGGTGCTTGCACTGTGTTGTGCTGCTCCAGAGCCCTGCCCCATTGAGGTCCCACCTGCAAGAAGGAGCCGAGCTGCTGCCCTGAGGGTGACAAGACATGGGTTTATTTTCCATCCATGCAAGCGAACAGCCTGGCATCGGGCAGAGAGGGGTGGGAATGTGCTCCATCCCTCCCCACGTTGCCCTCTGTCGCTTGGAGTCTCTGTGGCTTTGCCTACAGGTCGGAGATGGCTGATGGGAGCCCCGGCTCCGTGCCTGCCGGTGCCTGAATTCCCTCTTTCTCCCAGTGCAGACGTTGACAAATAAATAGCTCTTTTCTGCTTTGGCTCTTGCATAGTGGCTAAAGAACATCTGACCTGATTGGAGAGAGGAGTCCTGGGCTCTGGAAGCCCATGGCTTCAGTGGCAAAGGTGCCCCTGGCATAGCTGCCAGCCTGGCCAAACACCCACGCTTGCACCCTGTCCATGCTGCCTTATTTCAGTTCCATTTCTGAGCTGGATTTGAAGGTCTTCCTCCTGGCTGAGGAGAACTTGACCCCCAGGTAGATGGTGGTGATGAGGAAGACGAGCGCCAGGGCGAGCAGGACCCAGCTGCCTGCTGTGACTTGGTTGCTGGCCAGGGACATGCCCAGGAAATCAGTTCTGCTGGAGCCAGCTTGGGCTGGAGTGGCTGGAAAATGGAGAAATGAGGGACAGTGTTGGTGCCGGTGGCTCTGGGCTATGGTGGATTGGGTGTCTTGGATGCTCTGTGCCCTTTAGACTCAGCTCCATGGGAAATCAAGGAGGAGCATCCCAATACTCTGTGTTTTGGGTGGCCAAGGGGCACCAAGACAGCTCCGTCTCTTCCGTGTGCCCCAGCCTGGCCCTGCTGTGCTTGGCTGAGCCCTGCATACCTGCGTAAGGAGTCCAGCTGTACTCAGGCCAGCCCAGGACCTCCTCATTCTTCTCATTCTCCTTCACCAGCCACGTCATGAGCGGCTCGAAGTAGCTCATCAGGGCATCGGCTGACATGTTGGGCTGCCCCGTGATGAGCTCCATGGCTTCGGGCCATGGCTTGCTGAATCCCAGCTTCAGAGCTTCCCTGTGCAGCAGAAATGGGATCCGGTGGGTTTCCCCATCCCGCCCTTGGCCGTCAGCCCTTCCCTTTCCCCAGGCCCTCGGGCTCTGGGTGTTGGCAGCCCCGCGTACAGTCTGCACCCCCAGCACTGCAGGGGTAGGAAGTTTTGCCACCATAGGGAAGGAGGTTTTCCTTAGGGGAATGGGGAGATTTGCATGGATGAAAGCCCTCCAGTGAATGGAACCTGGTGCAGAGCAGTTCCTGCGTGAAAGGGTTAATTTTGCAGGTGCTTTTTTTGAAGCAAGGAGGGTGTTTTCCCTAAGGAACAGGGGGTGGGAGGAGGAAGAAGAAGAGGAGTAGGAGGAGAAGGAGGAGGAGGAGGAGGAGGAGGAAGAGGGAGCCTTCTACCTGCTAGGGTCCCAGCTACCATCTAGTGGCTGCTTCTGCAATCACAGCCCCAGCACCCAGCACCCGGGTACCCCCTGCCTGCACCCAGGGCCAGGAGCACCCCATGGTGGGGAGGGATGACCAGGAGCTGCGTTGCCTCCTGTGTTGCTGGGCTGGCTTTAAGGTATTGGGGGGCATAGAATCATAGAATGGTTTGGGTCAGAAAGAACCTTAAGATCATCCAGTTCCACCCCCTGCCATGGGTGGGGACACCTCACACTAACCCATGGCACCCAGGGCTCTGTCCAACCTGGCCTTGGACACCTCCAGGGATGGAGCATTCACAACCTCCCTGGGCAACCCATTCCAGTGCCTCAGCACCCTCACAGGAAAGAATTTCTTCCTTATCTCCAACCTGAACTTCCCCTGTTTCAGTTTGAACCCATCACCCCTTGTCCTGTCACTGCAGTCCCTGATGCAGAGTCCTTCCCCAGCATCCTTATAGGCCCCCTTCAGACCCTGGAAGCTGCTCTGAGGTCTCCACGCGGCTTCTCTTCTCCAGGCTGAACAGCCCCAGTGTTCTCAGGCTCTGCCCTCCCCACACACCTACCCCAGGATCTTCCCAGCCTCCTTGGACTGGTAGATGTCACACGTGTGCAGGGGACCCGTGTGCTTGGCTGCCGCACACAGCGCCTGGTGGAACTGGAACTGGATCACGAAGCTGACAAAGTACCTGCAGAGGGGTGAGGATATGGGAATGGACACCACTAGTGGCTGTGCAAGAGAAGAAGTGCCCCCTCCTCATTCCCTGGTGGCACCCTTCCAGTCTGGAGGAGCATCACTGGCTTTGGAGCTACACCTGCATCAACTCAGTTCAATCTGATGATGCCATTTCTCCTTTAACATGTGTCTTATGATTGCCTGGGTGGATGAACCATCTTCCTCGGATAGGGAGAAGTTCCCCCAGATCCAGCCTTCTCCTCTGAAGCTCTGTCAGGGTTCCTGACACCCTCGGGATGGTACCACCACTTATCCCAGCAGCCACCGAACAAGGTGCCATCACTGGCATCTCAACTGGGGATCCTGCTTTTCTGTCCAAGCAGTGACTCTCCTGCCCCAGCCCTGCTTGCTCACCTGATGTAGGGAACATTGGCAGGGATGTGGAACTTGGCACCAGGATCAAAGTCATCTTCAGACCTTGGGGCTGGTGGGCACAAACCCTGGTACTTCAACCTGGGCCAGAGAGGAAGAGTTAGCCCAGCATGGGGAAGAGAAGGCTGGGTAATCCAGGAGGGGACACAGTGGGGTGTGAGGACAGCATGAGGTGTTCTGCATCCCATCATGTCCCATTGCGGCCAACTGGACCATAGGGAGAAAACACCCAGTGGGATGATGGCCAAAGCCCTTGCACCAAAGGGGGGCTCTGAATCCAAGCACACCTGAGGTTCCACCACTCCTGGTTGTACTCATCCTCCTTGATCCGCCCATCAAAGACCTTCCAGCGCCACTGGTCCATGAGGTACCCGAAGGGCAGGAAGGCGATTTTGTCCAGGGCGATGCTCATCAGGTAGTTAATGTCACTCTCTGCCCAGGGAGTGAAGGTGTGAGCGAGGTGCTACCGTCCCCACCTCTCCACCCTGTATGGGTCATTCTGCCCAAGAGCAGGGTGTCCCCAGCAGGTCCTGTCCCCTTCATGCATGTCCCTGACCCCTTCCACGCAGCCCAGCCCATCCTGCCCCCAGCAGCTCCCCACCTTTGCTGCCACCTCACCTATGTTGTCTGTGACTTGGTCCAGCAGGTTGATGCTGTGCAAGTGTTTTGGGGTGGAGACAGACAAGGCCATGACGTCCCCAACGGCCTCATGGAAACCAGGGTTGGCCCCGTCGCGGAAGGAGATGGGCTGGTCCATGTACTGCAGGAAGTACTGGACGTGGCCCATCTCATGGTGCACAGTGATCAGGTCGTCCATGTTCACCACGGTGCATTGCTTGATCCTGGAGCAGGACATGGGGGCACAAGGGAGGGCAGTGCTGAGGTGAAAATCACCAGGAAACATCTCACCCCCTTGAGCTATTTTTCCCTTTGGCCTCCCTCCCCACATCTGATGCCAGGCTGGGCTGGTCCTGCTCCATGGGGTTGGTAACTTGGTTTCCCCCTGCATCTCCTGATGACCCTGCCCATTTCCCTATCCCTCTTCATTGGCTTTTCCATTCTCCATGGCAGGGCAGGGAAGGCCCTGATTGCCTTCCATCCACCATGGAGGGTCCTGCCAGCAATGCCAGCATCTTGAGTACCAGTGACAATGCCACAAGGCAAGAGATGCTGCGGTGGCATCAGGCCATGTTCCCTTATCCTGCCCTGTTATCTGCCCCAGCACCACATCAGCTGGGGCCATTGTGTGCTCCCCACGGGCACCTGAAGTCCTTGCGGTTGTAGAAGTCCCAGGCTGAGGCATGACACACCACCTCCCGTCCATCCGCTGGCTTCTCGATCATGGATTTGTCCCAGAACTCCTGTGGCATAGGGATGAGCCCCAGAGAGGTGAAGAAACGGTCCGACTCTTCAAACATCCTCTTGGGAGTCCAGCCCTGGGGAGAGAGCAGAGGACCTGCTGAGGATGCTGATGGTGCTGGCGGCTGTGGGAGGGATGGGAGGCCAGCGACAGCCTGGATACTTGAGGGCAGCTAGAGCTGAATCCAGCCCTAAGCATATCCAGGTGGAGAGAGGGTATGGATGAGCCTTTTGGATGGAGATTTTTGGCAAGAGCAAAGCATTTGGCAGCAATTGGAGGCAATGACCAAAAGGGTGCTGGGTCCCAGAGGTTCTCCCCCTGGAAATGCACTGACCTGCTGTTTCATGGCTGGGGTGGCATCCACCTTGGTAGCATCCGGGAAAGGCATGACCAGGTCAAAAATGTTGGACCATGACTGGGCCCACATGTTCCCTGGGAAGTGCAGGAGGACAACGCAAGGCAGGAGGAGGAACAGGAGAGCAAAGGCACCAAGTTACTCCCTACTCCTGCATGGGATGCATCATCCTGCCTGGTCCCCGCCTGCATCCACAAGGGTGATGCGAGGAGGAGCTTGTCCATGCAGGACAGGTCAAGTCACACTGAGTGTGTTCCCCATCTCATAAGGCCTTGGCCCTTTGTCCGGAGCTGAACAGAGACCAGCCTCAGCTCTTGGTATGACTTGGAGTAAACTACACCCTGTTGGAGACACAACTCTGCTCGAGCAGAGCCCTTACCTAGAAGATGAGCAGGGATGGGACCCTTCAGGTTTATGTGCTCTTCACCATACTTTCTGTACAGGGCTCGGCGTACGTAGGCATGCAGATTGAGGTACAGGGGCTGCAGCTGCAGGTACAACCTCTCCAGGTCTTCCTCGAAGGTGGGTGTCTCATACAGGGATCTCCAGAAGGCCCCGTTGTCTGAGTAGCCTGTAGCAGGCAAGAGAAGCTATCAGACACTGCCCTCCTTGGGTAAGAGTCTCTCTTGCTGCTCAGACACCCCAAGTCCCCCCATATCTTTGAGTAGATCTCATAGGGATTGGTGGAACCTCCACACACACAAGATTTTGACCCTTGGTTGTAGGATCAGCCCCATCTTCTGCTCACATGGGCTTAAGACCATGGTGGGTCTCCAAGGGAGTGAGGCACTGACCATTGAGCACCGCTGCCTTGTTGCTCAGCTCCACGTATCGCTTGTAGTTGTTCTTGATCTGCTTCCCAGAAGCATCCCGCCAGCCCTTCCAGGCAAAGAGGAGCTCATCATAGTCCCGTGAGGTGGCCATGATGTCTGTGAGGTCTGAAGAGAGAGCAATGGGGCCAAAGGGATGCTGTTGGATGGGCTGGACTGATGCAGTGATGTTGCTCCTCTGTTACCACCACCACAAAGAAGGTGCTAAGGTCCTTGCTTGACCTTTCTTCATGCCCCTGTTAACCAATCCCTCCTTTCTGTTGCAGATGGCTCACTGCACGCCCTGCCAGATCTTACCAGGATCCAGTGGGTGACAGGTTTTGTTCTCTCTGCAGACCTTGGCCACGCTGTATGTGGTCTCCATGTCTGAGAGGATGGTGTTATACTGCAAAGAAAGTTGGAGAATGTAAGCTGACCATCCCTGGAGAGTGTCACAGCCCCCTGTGATGTCTTCAGGTGTTTTCCTCTGGGTTGTGTCACCAAATGGAGGCAAAGTGGAGTCAATACTGGGGCCAAGAAGCAGTGTGCCATTGACACCCACGGAGCCAGGGTTAAGGCAACCTTAGGGTGGGATAACCCTGGAGACAAGGATCTTGGCTTTGTGGAGAAGGTACCAAACTACCACCTTGTTCAAGGGCTGCCCAGAAGCATTTCCTAAAAGTTTCCTCTTGTCCCATCCCTTGTTCTTCCGGAGAAGACACCGACCCCACCTCACTACAACATCTTTTTGGGCAGCAGCAGGAACCCCTCCGTCCTGCTCTGTCCCCTTGCAGCTCACCTCCTTCAGCTCATCCTCTGGCAGGGCTGCTCTCTCAATGATGCTCAGCTTCCTGAGGATGCGTGTGACACTCTCGTCCTGGAAGTCGGAGGGGTCGAACTGCCTGGCCCTCATGCCATACTCAAGCGTGTGCCTGGACATGGCCAAGTTCTTGTCCAGCTGTAAGGGCAGGAGAACACAGAAGAGGAGTTACTTTGAGGAGATGCCTGGGACACAGCCCATCACTACAAACATTACCTGGCCTGCCATGACTGACACCTTCCCCTGTGGGTACCTCATGGCATGATGAGGGTTTTCATGGCAAAGCCACCTCCTTTGAGAACAGATGCTGCCCTGGTTTTCAGAGCTCATCTGAAACACATCCTGGGTACCAGCTGCCTGCCTCAGATGATGCCAATCCCTGCACAGCCCTGGGGTTGTTCCCATACCATGATCTCCTTGTTGTGGTCGGTGATGTTGGTGTTGTAGGCCCAGGATGCCTCGGTGTAGGCATTCCACACTGCCTCAGCTGTGCTGTTGTACTCAGACAAGAACTCTTTTGCTTGTGCTTCATCTGATATTTTGTCTAGAGGAGGAGACAAAAGATGGGGGGGGGTAGGTCAGGAGAGTCCTTTTTGCAAGAGCACCACCCCATAGAGAATCCATAGTTGAGCTTTTCCCAGAACTACAGGTCTATTGAAGGATGGAACAACTTGGAAGCAGGTTGAGCCAAGAAATGGGGGCAGAGGGGCAATGCTGGGATGTCCCATTGGATAAAGGATGGGATAACAGGGCAAGCTGCATGCCCTAGACCCTCCCATGAGAGCAGAAAAGATGCCTCTGAGAACTGGCTATCTGTCACATCATGACTGATGGCATCACCAGACAATGGTATGTTAAGGGGTTGGCTAATGGCACTGCTTCCTGGGAAGCAATACCCTGTGGCATTCCACATGGAGCTGGTTGTTTCTCTTTCCTGGCATGGACACCTTCCCCTCCCTCAGCCTGTGGGTTACTCATGTCCCTTAGGAGACCTCTTTCTCCCCCTGCCCAGGTCCGGGCTGGAGTTGCAGCCTTACCAATGCCTTCAGGGTAGCCTTCAGGGATAGGAGGACGCCAGTCAAACTCAGGCCAGCCCAGCACCTCATTGGTCTTGTTGTTCTGCTCCTGAAGCCACTCGGTGACAGGGCTGAAGTACTCCAGGAGGGCTCCAGCATCCAACTTATCTGTGCCAGTGAGGTTGAAGAGGATTTCCTGCCATGACTTGGAAGACCCAGCTTTCAACACTTCCCTGCAGAGCAGTGGGACAGCAAGAGCATGAGGCCATGGGATGGGTGGGACATGGGATGGGAGTGATGGTGTCTCAGCATCTCAAGGGTTTAAGGCATTATTACTGAGTGGGACATGAGCCTGGGAACTGCCTCTGCTTGCGGGGACTGAGGGCTCCCCATCACATACTCATGCATTTGCAAACACCCGGGGCGTCTATAGGAACCAGATGTGCTTTAGTAGCCTCTTGTCTGGGTGGGAGCTCACGACAGCGACAATAGCAGTACTCTGGTGAGAACCACTCACCCCACCCCAGTGCTTCCATGTATTTCCATCCATCCATCCATCCATCTGCAAAGCTATTTCTCCAGCCATCTCCATAGCCACTTTTCCTTCCTTTCTTCTTTCCTTCCTTTGCACACCATCAGCTTCCACGCACACATCTGCCCGTGGCGATTGTCCCGACCCTCCTCTGTCCCCACCTGAGTTTGTCTCCAGCCTCTTTGGACATGTAGATGTCGCATGTGTGCAGGGGACCGCTGTGATTGGCCGCCTGGCACAGCACCTTGTGAAACTGGAACTGGAGGATGAAGCTCACAAAGTACCTGCCAAGGAAGCCCATGGAGGTGAGCGCTGGGGATAAAAGGAAGCAGACAAGTCCCAGGACCTGGGGGAAGGCATCCAGTCATGTATCAGATCCCCACCATTTGTGGTCCCAAGTATTGGATGCCTTGAGCAGGAGCAATGCATTCCAATCCCTGCCCACGGAGCTGAGCCCCATTCCTCTTGCTCCCCAAGCATCTGTCCCTGTGGCAGAGCTTCCTCTACCTGATGTATGGGGTATTCCCAGGGATGTGGTACTTTGCTCCAGCGTCAAAGTTGCTTTCGTTCCTCGAAATCGGAGCACAGATGCCCTGGTATTTGGTTCTGAGGATGACAGAGAGCGAGAGCAAGAGCATGGGGTAAGAAGAATCAAAGTAGGGAATGGGAAGGGAAGGCGCAGTGCTGAAGAAATCTGCACAATTAGAATGTGCTTCCATGTATTCCCATCCATCCATCCATCCATCCATCCATCCATCCATCCATCCATCCACCCATTTACTCACCTACCCATCTACCCATCATGGGATCATAGAATGGTTTGGGTTGCAAAGGACCTTAAGGTCATCCAGTTCCAACCCCTGCCATGGGCAGGGACACCTCATACTGGACCACTTCAACCAAGACTCCACCCAGCCTGGCCTTGAACACTGCCAGGGATGGGGCATTTACTACTTCTACCACATCCATCCCATCCATTGCTCTCCAGCCATCTCCATGGCTACTTTTTCCTTTCTTCTTCCCTGCCCTCCTTCCTTGCACACCCCGCCCATCCTTGATGACCATCCCCTACCTCAGATACCACCAGTCGTAGTTGTAACGGCTCGGGGGTGTGCGGCCACTGAACACGTTCCAGCGCCACTGGTCGATGAGGTAGCCGAAGGGCAGGAAGGCAATCTTCTCCAAGGCCATCTTCAGCAGGTAGTTGATGTTGCTCTCTGCATGAAACAGAGCCTGAACCAGGTTGGGAAGGAGCCTGACTGCACATCACTGTGCCCAAGGGACCTCTTGTGGGCAATGGGGTGAGCAGGTCTGGATGGAAATGGGGACAAGCATTTCGACATACAGTATTGCTCCCTATGGAGGGCTGCGTAGGACACGAGGTTTCTCTAGATACTGCTCCTTCTTGAGGCAATATGTGCCTTTTTACTGATTGGGACCAATGGGAGTGACAAACATGGAGAGGGGACATTGTCACTCCCATTGTTCCCAATCAGTAAAATGGCACAAAGTGTCCCCTCTCCTTCAGCCCTGCTCTCAGAGGGAAGGTTTTAGTGAGTGGAACTCTCATGGTTCTCTCTTCAGATGTTCACTCTGGGGCCTCAGGGTGAAGGGGGTTGTTCTGCCACTGCAAAATCTCTCATGGTTTAGACCCAGAACCAGAGCCAACTCTAGGACAGTCACCGCCGTGTCATGGGGAGCACAGGGGATGGAGATACCTGCTTTCTCCATTGCCTCGAGCAAACACAGGGAAGAAAGGTTGGAAAAGGACCAGCTGGAGACCCAGCTGAAGCTGTGGGGTCAAAGAGGGGTTGGCAGCACTGCCCTGAGGGGCTACTGGCTGCCATTACTATGGTGGTATAGCTGCCAAAGGCTGGTGAGCAGGCAGAGATGCCTTTAGGCAGGGACCATCTGCTCTGTGGTGTTGATGCAGCTTTGGCCCGACACTTGCGTGCTGCGATGGCTTCCCTGTCATGAAATGTATTTAATGACGCTGTCTTTGTGACGCTGCCTGTGAGCACTCGGTGCCACCTCTGCAGAGCTCCTGGGGGGGGGATGTTTCTTGGTGGAGGAGGGGGAAACACGGGGGAGGTCAGGGATGACCAAGCACAGAGATGCTGTTTGCAGATCTGGGGCTCTGATGGAGAAGGGAAGAGCACACACAAGCTCTGGAAAGCATGCCTCCAGCCCTCAGGGATGGAGAGGTTGGAGCCATGAAGGGTTCTCCATGGATTCATGGAGCCAAGCAAGGGTTGTGCATGGACCTGTGGAGCCAAGTAGGGGCTGTGCATGGACCTGTGGAGCCAAGCAGGGGCTGTGCATGGACCTGTGGAGCCAAGCAAGGGTTGTGCATGGACCCGTGCAGCCAAGCAGGGGTTGTGCATGGACCCACGGAGCCAGCAGGGGTTCTGCATGGACCCGTGCAGCCAAGCAGGGGCTGTGTATGGACCCACGGAGCCAAGCAGGGGTTGTGCATGGACCCATGGAGCCAAGCAGGGGCTGTGCATGGACCCATGGAGCCAAGCAGGGGCTGTGCATGGACCCATGGAGCCAAGCAGGGGCTGTGCATGGACCCACGGAGCCAAGCAGGGGTTGTGCCGGGACCCATAGAGCCAAGCAGGGGCTTGCCTGGAGCCATGGAGCCAAGCAGGGGCTGTGCATGGACCACTGGAGCCAAGCAGGGGCTGTGCATGGAGCCATGGAGCCAAGCAGGGGCTGTGCATGGACCCGTGCAGCCAAGCAGGGGCTGTGCATGGACCCATGGAGCCAAGCAGGAGTTGTGCATGGACCCATGGAGCCAAGCAGGGGCTGTGCATGGACCCATGGAGCCAAGCAGGAGTTGTGCATGGACCCATGCAGCCAAGCAGGGGCTGTGCATGGACCCATGGAGCCAAGCAGGAGTTGTGCATGGACCCGTGCAGCCAAGCAGGGGCTGTGCATGGACCCATGGAGCCAAGCAGGGGCTGTGCATGGAGCCATGGAGCCAAGCAGGGGTTGTGCATGGACCCATGGAGCCAAGCAGGGGATGTGCCTGGACCCATGGAGCCAAGCAGGGGCTGTGCATGGAGCCATGGAGCCAAGCAGGAGCTGTGCATGGAGCCATGGAGCCAAGCAGGGGCTGTGCATGGAGCCAAGCAGGAGCTGTGTATGGAGCCATGGAGCCAAGCAGGGGTTGTGCATGGAGCCATGGAGCCAAGCAGGAGCTGTGCATGGAGCCATGGAGCCAAGCAGGGGCTGTGCATGGACCCATGGAGCCAAGCAGGGGTTGTGCATGGAGCCATGGAGCCAAGCAGGAGCTGTGCATGGACCCATGGAGCCAAGCAGGGGTTGTGCATGGACCCATGGAGCCAAGCAGGGGCTGTGCATGGAGCCATGGAGCCAAGCAGGGGTTGTGCATGGACCCATGGAGCCAAGCAGGGGCTGTGCATGGACCCATGGAGCCAAGCAGGGGTTGTGCATGGACCCATGGAGCCAAACAGGACTGTGCATGGACCGATAAAGACAAGACGGCTCTTACGTGGAGCCATGGAGCCAAGCAGGGGTTGTGAATGGAACCAAGCATGGATGAAAGGAGCACATCAGCCATGGGGTCTTGTGTCACCAGACTGCAGCCCACCCTGGCATGTCCCAGACCCTTCCTCCGTGCCACCCAGCTCCCCATGGGGGCCACCACACCTGTGTCCTCCGTGGCACTGCTGAGGAGACCGATTTTCTTGAGGTGGCTGGGGGTGGACACGGACAGGGACATGACATCGCCGATGGCCTCGTGGAAGCCAGGGTTGGCCCCGCTGCGGAAGGACACGGGCTGGTCCTTGTACTGCAGGTAGTACTGGATGTGGCCCATCTCATGGTGCACCGTGAAGAGCTGCTCCATGGTCACTGTGGTGCACTGCTTGATCCTGGTGGCAGAAAACAGAGTGGAGTGAGGGAGCCACCTCGAGAGGGTGGCAGCACCCCATAGGGTAAGGAAAAGACCCAAAGGAGGGGAAGGCAGGGCAGCATGGTGCCCCACAGGGACCATGACCCAGAAGGTGACGGACTGAGCTGCACACCAAGGGGGATGGAGGAGCATCTCACCCTATAGCCCTGGGTCCCTGCATGGCCCCACACACCTGAAGTCCTTGCGGTTGTAGAAGTCCCATGCCGAGGCGTGACACACCACCTCCCTCCCGTCCGTTGGCTTCTCCAGCATGGATTTGTTCCAGAATTCAGGGGGCATTTCCAGCAGCCCCAGGGAGGTGAAGAACTCCTCCGAGACCCGGAACATGTGCGTGGCATTCCAGCCCTGCAGGCAGGAGGTTGCGGCTGAGGAAGGGGCTGCCCATGCCATGGGCATGGCCTCTGAAGCAGCACCATAGGGATGAGGTGAGTCCTTCCAAGGGACCAGCATCCTGCCCCTCTTGCTCTGGTGGGGAGCCCCAGCCCCGGAACTGGTGTGAGCATCCCTACGAAGCACCAAGCAATGGTGCTGGTGCCCAGCACGGACAGGAGAAGGGAGCAGGGCTGATGGCCCAGGAACATTTGGAGCTGTGTGATGATGTGGATGCAGGCACCAACCTGGGGACCAGTCCCACTGCACTGTCCTTTCTCTTTGCCCACCCTCTGCCCCTTTGGTCATTGCCAGAGAGGGAGAGGGGTCATTTCTTTGTTCCTTCCCCACCCAGACATGGTTTTTCTGCTGTTCACTATGCACGTATGAGAAACCGCTCCCATGGGGCCAATGTTATGAGTAAGCCTTGGCCAGCACCCCACAGTTTTGTCCCCCCTGGTGCCACCAGTGAGTCCTTAAGCCCATCACCTGCTGCACCATGGTGCTGGTGACATCGAGGTTGGGCTTGTCGGGGTAGGGGACCATCAAGTCATAGATGTTGTTCCACTGCTGAGCCCACATGTTGCCTGAGAATAGAAAACAGCTGGACCAGAACTGGTGGTAGGTTAGGAGGAAGAGAAACACAGTGATAACTGGGACCTCCCTGTCCCACTATGGCTTTGTATGAGCCCCTCTGTAAGAGGAAGGTCCCCTCCTCTTACCCAGAAGGTGAGCAGGGATGGGGCCCTTCAGGTTGATGTATTTGGGGCCGTAGCGGTCGTACAGCTTCCTCCGGACGAAGGCGTGCAGGTTGAGGTAGAGAGGCTCCAACTGGTTGTAAAGATGCTCCAGGTCATCCTCAAAGGAGGCCGAGTCGTACCAGGAGCGCCAGTAGCTGCCTGTGTCCTCAAAGCCTACCAGGGAGGCAGGGATGAGCTCCTGTCCATGCTCCCTGAGCATCCCCCGCATCCCTCATCCTGCTCCTACCATCCATCTGATAGGCTTCGTTGCTCAGCTTCACGAACTCCTCGTACTTGGCACGCAACGGGTTGCCTGCAGCGTTGTGCCACCCCTCCCAGGCATAGAGCAGCTTCTTGTAGCTGCGGGAGGTGGCCATGATGTCCGAGATGTCTGGGACAGAGGGCACAAGTAATAGGACACGAGAGAAGAGCAGAAGGGGCTCACAGCGGTGCCACCACCATCGCACCAGACCCGAATACCCATCTGCATCCTGGGACAATCCCGATGACCCTGGGTGGGACCAACCCACTGGAGATGTGGGGACTTGGTCCCATAAAATCAACCAGGTTGGAAAAGACCTTGAAGATCATCCAGTCCAACCATTACCCCAGGACTGCCGATTCCACCACCACCAAGCCATGGCCATGGAGAGGGACCGTACCTGGCTCCAGCTCCCAGCAGGTACCGTTGTCCAGACACACCTTGGCTGTGGAGTAGATTTTGTCCATGTTGCTCAGGATGGTGTTGTACTGTGGGGAAGGAAAAGCCTTTGGGACTGGAAAAGGGGATGGGAATGGCCTTTCGGGAGGGATCTACAGCCTGTGTGCGCAGACCCCGGTGCGGAGGGATGCGGGGGAGGCCCGGCGTGTTTACACAGAGCGCTTTTGGTGCGAGAAGCGCGTTATCACGCAGGGGTTTCGCACCCCTCGCGTGGGGGGAGCAGGGAGGCTCCTTGGGATGGGATCCATGGATGTTGACTTGCTGAACCCCCCTCGAAGGCGGCGCAAGCGCTCGCAGTGTCCCAGAGCGGGGCTATTTATAAAGCTCTTTGTCAGCGGGGCCGCGGCACAGCCTGTTTATGTGAGCGGGTAAAAAACAGCACTAAGGAAAGCAGGAGGAGGAGGGGGATTTATTCCTGTGAGCTGCAACAACAGCAAACAATAGCAACAGGAGGTTTCCTGGAACCTGCCTGGGGAGCCCATTCCCAGGGAAGGAAACTCCTCATGCTCCGTCTCTGCTCTCAGCCCTCCCTCTGCTTCGGTTGGGTGGAGGGGATGGAGATTGGGGACGTGGTGGTGGATGTGGGATGGAGCTGCCTAGGGAAGGACGAGGCACGGCTGATGTGCAGGGAGGATGCTGTCTGTTATCTGGGAGAGGGCAGGGATGGGCTTCCTGGAAGGAACTGAGGAAGGGCTGTATCCCCGCGGTTTGCCAGGGTTTCGGTGCGAGGGCTGTCAGGGAGCCATGGGGCAGGATGGAGGGGGTGACAGGGCCAGTCTCAGGGGCAAGAGGCTGCTAACCCCAGCCTGGGTGAGGTTTTCATGCATGGAAATCAAAGTCACATCGCATTTAGGTAAAGTGACTGTGATGGGGAAGGCTCAGGATGCCCCCGGTGCAGCGCGTCCCCAGGGCATTCACGGGGAGTGCTCAGGAGCAGGGTGGCTGCAGCGATTCTCCTTCCCAGTGGGCTGCATCCGTGGGGATAAGGGGTTGAGCCAACCGGCTCCTGGCCATGGGCACAGCCTGGCTGGTGTCCAGGTGATGACCAAGGCCGCTCTGTGTAAGCAGGAAATCTCCGCTTCCCACTGGGATAGTTCTGAGATGAGCTTAGGGCTGGATCGTGGGGCCAGCAAGCACCCCACAACCCCTGCAGGGAGCACCCCATCTCTCCCCCCCATCGCTGTGCAGAGGCCAGGGAGACCCTCCAAAACACAGTGGAAGGGGCAACAGGGCAGCAACAGGGCCTGGAGGTTCGGGAACCCCTTTAAGGGGTTCACAAGGGCTTCACCAGCACCTCCCCTACCTGCTCTCTCTTGTCCAGGGGCAGGTTGGAGGGTCCCAAGGTTTGGATGGAGCCGATGATTTTCCTTAGCTGTGGGTCACTGAAGTTGCTCCAGATGCTGCCATAGAGCTCCTTGGCTTTCTTCCCCCACACCTCCAGGAATTCTTGCTCCTCCAGCGATGCCTTGACCTGCTCAGGGACACGGGGACCCGGGCTCAGCCCTGGGATGTGCCATCACCCACTCAGTGTTGGCCTGGGGACCAGGTTCAGAGCGGGGGCACACGAGGTCAGGCAGGGCTGTCAGCACTCTGTGACATTCATACATAAAGACAGCAGCTTCCAGCAGTGTCTGCAGCTCCCACCTGCCTCCAAGCACCCGCTAAGGTGCCCTTTGAGGATGCTTTGGAGGGTGTCGTGGCCTGGATGGGGTGGGGATGCCTACATAGGGGTATCCGGCTGCTGCCCATCAATCAGCTGCCAGACCCCACTGTCAGAAGGAGCTCTGAGATCTGCCTTCATTTTATCCCTATTCCTGCTGGTTCTCACCTTTGCAGAACCCCAAAGGAAAACCATGGAGGTGCCACATTCACTTTTCTCCTCCCTAAATCTCTTCCCTTCTCCTTTGCCTATCTGCAGGCTGTGCCCTACAAATACCATATCTGGTTTCCACCTTGCAGAGAGGCACCCCTTTGCACCGAGCCCCCACTTGTGGGTCTCTCACTGTCACCCATCTCCCGCCAGCCCTGTCCTCCCTTCCCAGGGCCATGGGATGCAGGGAGCTGCCTGCACCATGGGGGGTTATTTAGGCAGCTGGATTTGGGACAGGGTGTATTGCAGGCGGTCGCATCCCAGTGTCAGCTCTATTTTGGGGAAACATGGATCTTTTGGGAGCGTCCTGGCCAGGGCGATGTGCAGGATGCAGAGAGACTGTTTGCTGTCCCTGTGTCATCCCAGGGTGATTTATGGAGCTCATTAGCTGTTACTTGTGGCATTTTTAGGCCGGCTCCAAGAAGCCTGGTTTGTTTTACTTTAATCTGCACATTCCCTTGCCTGGCAGTGGGGAGGGAAGGGAGTTTCAGTGCTGCAGGGCTGGAGGCTGCCCCGGGCAGGCTGTGGGACCCGGGGATGGGGATCCCAATAGTGCTGGGTGTCCCTGGTTACATCCCAGCACCCCCAGCATCACTCTGGGAACCAGCCAGCATGGCAGGATGTGGATACCCTGCTCTGGAGCAAGATGCTCCTGCATCACCCCATGGAATGCGTGATGCCTTTACCCCTTTGAGACCCTGCTGCAGAGCCAGGGGAGCTGGAGGAAGCAGAGCCCAGCTGTGATTTGTCTTCTCCTTGCACAGGCGCTGTGTTTGGTCACACATATCGTGCCCTAAACCCTCCTGACAGCTCTGATGGAGCCCAGGGTGCTGCCCAAGACCCCCTAACCATGGCTGTGCCCCCATGGTACCCATGGCCCCCAATCTCCCTACCAGCACCTTCCTGGGTGCACAGTGAAGATCCAGTGGTGCAGGATGTGTCCCTAAAGCTGCTCTGTCCCAGGCACCTGGTGAAGCTCCACATCCATGAGCTGCCCCTGAACCCCAAACACCATTATCTCACCCAGAGCTTGCAGGAGATGGTGCATCTCCCTGGCTGTCATTCCAGCATCCTTCTGTCCATCCCTGTGTGGCCAGGGGCTGCTGCCCTGCCTTTGGCCTCCTGCCCCCCATGTCACTTTGCCCCTGGGCCACCTTTTGTGGCAGGTCCTGGAGCTGCCCACACCATGATGGCCTGGCTCAGCCCCTCTTGTGTTACACGTGTGGGGTTTGCCTGGTCCAAGGCTTCCCAGGTCCCCCACATTCAGCCTTCTTTTGGGTCACACCAGCCCGCTGTTGGCCCTTTAGTACTCAGTGCCACCCCATCCCAGTGCAGATGTTCTGCTGCCCCATCGGTGGGCTGATCTCAGGGGCCAGCCTGGGATCAGGGCTGCTTTTGGAACCTTAACATCACAGGGAGCTTCTGACCAGGATTATTAACACAGGAAAGGATCTGGCCCGGAAATGCCTCTTGAGAAAGGTCCATGCAAGGTGCTTTCCTGGTCCTAACCTTGGATTCGGCACGGCTGGGATGCTGCTGCTCTGCCCCATGGTCACTGACCCCACTACAACATCTGCAGCAGACACTGGTACCTGCGCAGGTGTTGTGTCAGCTCACAGAGGCTGAAGGGCCACTTGGGTGCTCCTGAGTGTCCTGCCAAGTTGGCAGCAGCCAGTCCTGATAGTGATCTTCTCTCTGTTTCCTTCCTGACGCAGGGCACACTCTGCCCCACAAGCTCTATGGGGTGGCTGGTGTATATCCAAGCTGCTCACAGAGCTGTGGCTATGCCCCTGGCATCAGGGCAGCTCCCCGGGCACAGCAAGAGCTGGAGCAACAGCATCCCCCGCGTGCTCAAACTCCCTGCGCCACAAAATCCGCGTGCAGATGCCTGTGGGATGCACACAGCGCTGCTGACCCTGGGACTCCGGGCCGATGTCCAACTCCCCACACCCTGGAGCGCTTTCCTGAAGCTGGTTTCACCCCCACGGGCTGGGGATACAGGGATGAGGGGTGACAGCCTCGGACCCGATGCCACCCAGCTGCTTGTGCACACTTTGGGCTCCTGGTGCCTGCCCAAGCCAAAGTCGGGGACACGGCAGGAACGGGGACATTCGACGACTGGGAAAGGGGGTGAGGAAAGCGGAAGGTGCTGAGAGGAGAAAACCACCTCCAAAAGTAACCCAGACTCTGCTCCAGGGCCAGGGATGCCAGAGCCTCCGCAGGGGTCAACCTGGGGCAAACCCCTCTGCTTCCCAGCCCTGTTTTACCACCCCGGGGTGCCGAGAGAGGAGCCCATGGGGAGGAAGGGGACCGTGCCAAGTGTCCCCACCGTGCCCCAGCCTGCCCAAGGACCCACTGCTGGGCTGGCATCATCCCCATCGCATCACCCACCTGCAGAGCAGCGTTCTCGGCCGTCAGGTTGGTGTAGTAATCCCAGCTGGCCGCGACGCTCGCGAAGAGGACGAGCTCTGCCGTGCTGTTGTAAGCGCTGGCGAAGAGCGCGGCCCCCTCCTCGGTGGGGTCAGCCGGGGGGAGCTCCAGCCCGGGCTGGAGGGCACCCACCAGGCTCAGCCCCAGCAGCAGCCCCAGCGCCGGGGGCATCGCGCTGCGGGAGCGGTGCGGGGCGCAGGGGGGCTCCGCTCGCTCTGTGCCTCGCCAGCGGCTTTGCCTCCCGCTGCCGGCGGTTTATGAGGCAGCAGCGCTCGCACAAACCCTGCCCACCGAGCGGCCTCCCCTCGCAGATAAGACCGGAGCGTTTCCCTCTTCCTTTCGGCAGCTCCCGGGCTTGCGGGAAGGAGCGAGGAGGGAGCAAAGGTGCAAAGTCCCTTTGGCACCTGACCGGGGAGGGAAGGAGAAGAGGCTGGGATAGGAGAAGGGGAGGGAAGGGGAATCAAGGAGAAGGTGGAAAACAAGGGAAAGGAGGGGAAAGGCTGGATGGAGAGAGTGGTGGTGCTGGAGAGAGTGGTGGTGCTGGAGAGAGTGGTGGTGCTGGGGAGAGTGGTGGTGCTGAGGAGGGTGGTGGTGCTGGAGAGAGTGGTGGTACTGGAGAGAGTGGCGGTGGTACTGGAGAGGGTGGTGGTGCTGGAGAGAGTGGTGGTACTGGAGAGAGTGGCGGTGGTACTGGAGAGGGTGGTGGTGCTGGAGAGAGTGGTGGTGCTGGAGAGAGTGGTGGTGCTGGGGAGGGTGGTGGTGCCGGAGAGAGTGGTGGCGCTGGAGAGAGTGGTGGTGCTGGGGAGGGTGGTGGTGCTGGGGAGGGTGGTGGTGGTGCTGGAGAGAGTGGTGGCGCTGGAGAGAGTGGTGGTGCTGGGGAGGGTGGTGGTGCCGGAGAGAGTGGTGGTGCTGGAGAGGGTGGTGGTGCTGTCCCTCCATCCCCTCGCAGCTCAGCACAGGGGAATCCAGCTCAACTGGACCATGGTGCTTGGCTGGGCTTCCCCTCTTCAGGCTGGCGTTGTGCCCCCTGGCACAAGGGTGAGAGCCGAAGGGAAAGCACTCACTTGGGGGGAGCCAGAGGCCATCTCCTGCTGGTTCGCACCAAACCGACCCCGTTCCTGGCAGCACCTCAGATTTGCAGAGAAATGGAGCATTTCTGCTGGCTGGGAAGGAAATCCCATCCCATCCCACCCCATCCCATCCCATCCCATCCCATCCCATCCCACCCCATCCCACTGAGTGGTTTGGGCTCGGAGGAATGAAACCGGTGACAAATGAGTAATGCAAAGTCCCCTTGAGATGAAAACCAGACCCTTGCCCGTGGCCTTGGTAGGTCCTGTCCTGCGTTTGTTTGGTTGCTTTCTCTTCTATTCAATGAACCAAATCCCTTTCCCCCAGGGCCTGGCCCCAGCCCTGGGGATTGTGCCCATGCTGAGCTCAGACCCTGGGTTGCCTGAGCCCATCACCCACCATCAGGGCCACCACTCCCATAGGGACACAACCATGGACAACAGAAGGAACCCCCTTGACTTGTTGGCTCTGCAGAGCAGCTGGGCACCACTACGGCCCCTTGGACTGAGCTCAGTGGGTGATTAATGGGAACATCATGGGGTTTTGACACAGGACGAGTCCTCCTGCCAGAGCTGGGGACCCTATGGAGTGTGCAGAGCCATTTCCAAAGAAAAAAGGGGTTTAGGAGCCTGCAACCGTCTGATGCCCATAAATCTCCCTCCAAAAATCACAGCTTCCCACCCTGCCAAACCACCTCCCACGTGAGCATCCTTCATCCCCCTGAGGCCAAACCCAAACAGGCACTGCCTATGAACCTGGATACCATGGATCTGGGGGAAAGCCAGCATCTCCCTGAAGCCCCCTTGCTGACCCCTTTCCCCACAGGTCTCTGGAAATTCCAGTTTGCTGGGAAGCTGGGAAAAATGGTTGGTTTGGCTCCAATTTGGCTGGTGCCCAAGCACTGATGAATGAGGTTTCCTGTGCTCCACCAGCCTCTGCTCTCAGTGGGGCTGGGGAGGGGTTTTCCTGGCTCTGGGGCTCTGCAATGTCCGTGCAGTGCCGGTATCCAGAGATCCCAGCAAGGGAGGCCTTTCCCAAGGTTGGTATTTCCAGTGGGTGTCAGATCTCCATTGTTGTGCATGTGAGCACCTCCAGGGCTGGTGCAAGAGGGGCTGCTGCTGCTGTGGGACTTTGTGTTGGGCAAGGCTGCATCTCCAAAGCTCTGTGGCATCCTATCCTACAAAGCTTTGGCTGGGATCAAGCAGAAACACATCCTACGTGTAGGTGAAGCGGCCCAGGAAGGCAGGTGAAATGCTTGTAACCTTGAAGACATCGGTCCCTCTGTGTTGCCCTGAATCCATGCTGTGCCCCAGCGCCCACCAAGGATGGGCTCAGACATCCATGAGGCAATCTGCAGAGCAGATGGACCGGTCCCCACTCTCCCCACCCCTCTCAGGGGTGCTGGGGTGGGTAATGGACACCCATGTGCTCCCAGAGTGCAGTACCACAGGGGGACGGGAGGTATCCAAGGATGTGAGAAACGTGTTGCCACGGAGACGGATGCTGAACTGCTGGCAGGGATGCAGGCGCGGGGATGCTGGGTGAGACGTGGTGTCCCCGCCGGCTGCCCTGGGCCAGGAGGATGCTGCCCATCATCTTGCATTGCCATCACCAGCTGCATGGAGACGTTGTCCTCCCCCTCCATGGACTGCGTGTGCTGCCACACGTGTGCCATGGCCGGACTCTCACTGCAGCGTGTCTGCACTTATGAAGGAGCAGGACTTGCTCCCAGCATTTGGGATAAGCTCCTTGGCTTGCCAGGCCTCCAACCCCCCCCCGGCAGAGGCAGAGATGCCCCTGGTGCAGTTCCACACCCCAGAGTCACCCAGAAATGAGGAATTAAGGAGTCTGACAGCAAGTCTTTCTTAGGGGAGCTGTAAAGCATCAGCTCTGAGAGCAGTGGGAGAGGGTGGTTGTGCAAAGGATGCTCTCCTTTGGGGGCATTTGTGGCCCTGGTGCTGGCTGGGAAGAGCTGGTGATTTTTCTGGGTATATCCCAGCCCTATAGCTCAAGCCCATTTCCCCCTTCTTTTATCATTAATCACACTTTTGGGTTCCCCATCCCATTTCTCAAAGTGTTGAAGGGTGCTTCAAGACCTTTGTCCGTGTGATCCATCCCTCTGAGCAACCGGGTTGCTTCTGGAGGGAAGGGGAAGGATTCCCTCCTGACTTTGACCTCAAAAAGAGCTTTTTATATTGGCTGTGCAGCCTTATGTGTTACTTTCCCCAGTGGCTGTGGTTTCCTGGGCATGACAGCTCTGGCACCCATTGGTACAAATCACTGCACAGAGCATCCTTCTTCCTCTCCCTCCGGACTCTGAGTTTAAAGGCTCCTGTTTTATTTGCTGATGAATTCAATCAATTATCACAGTGTACCATCCTCTAAGCTCCTTTCCCAGATGCAGTGATGCTGCCCTGAGGGAGAGGGGAGGGGAAAAAAACACCTCAGCAATCCAAATATTTCATTTAAATGAACAGCTTTTATTCTGATCCTTTGGAAAAAAAGGAACACCCCAAAACCTGGGGTTTATCCAGTTTTTCCCTGGATAAAAGATGTATTTAAAGCCTGGGGAGTCCTCTCTGCAGAGGGATGGGGTGCAATGGGCAATGGGAAGCTCACCCCCAGTCCTGGAGCAGTGATTGTGCTTTATCACCAGAAGTGCACACTCAGCTCTTGAGGGAGGCTGAAGGCAGCAGAAATGTTCCTTATCAGCATGATCCTCACCCCAGCACTCACTTGCCCTAGGACAAGGGTTTATGGCATCAGGAAGCTGGTCCTGGTGCAGGTGTCAGGGACACACGTGAGCCGGGCTTGGCTGCATGGGGCAGCCCAAGTGGGGCCATGCTCTTGAGTGAGGCTAGAGGTGGATGGGAAGGGGATGGTTTCCACTCTAGGATCTCCTCGGGCTCCATCCCCTGCTCTGGGACCAGCCCAAGGATGTGCACTGACATTGAAAGGCCCTTATAAAGCAGCAAGCCATCAGCTCAGGGTCCTTAAATGATGCCCATGTCCTGGGAGGATACTAAATCTGTGCAAGATGCCAACAGTCAGCTCCTGGGGAGTCCTCGGTCACAGAGCAGACGTGCCCAGTGCCAGGCATGTGGCTGGTCAAGCATTAAAAGCCTGGCCAGAAATTGTCCCCCCTCCTTCATCCTTTACCCTTCATCCTTCATCCTTCAACCCTTCTCCTTTATCCTTCCTCCTTCACCTCTCAGCCTCCATTCCCTGTCATTCATCCCTCCACCTCCCTTCCTCACCAGCCAGGGTAAGGAAAGAGGCCAACGTGCTCCCTCTGCACCATCACCCAATAAAAGTCCATTGTTCCTCCCTTTCCCCCGCTTGCTTTAATAACCAAAACCAACCCCAGCTCTGTGGCACGTGAGCGTGACTGCTCAGGGAGCGTCCATCATCCTCCGTGAGCCCGCAGAGCTTATCTCAGCTGCTGTTAAAGCCTGGCCCTAAACGTGCCTTCAGCATCTTCTGAAAGAGATGAAGTGGCTGCACCGGCCGCGCTGATGCTATCGCCGCCCGGCTCAGTGGAGCTGTGCTCCCGGCCAGCACGAGGACAAGGCAGCTGAATTGCTGCCAGGAGGAGAACCAGGGTCTTTTCCAGCCAGGCTGCTCCTACCCCCAGCCTGGGAAGGAGGCAGGTTCCCAAGGCAGCTTTGTTCCAGCTGGGAATCCCCCATTTTCCAGCCTTCACAGGATGCCGTGGAATTGGGGATCGACCCCCAGATGTGAATCAGGGCTTAATGATTCCCCTTGGAATCAACGGGCCTTTGATTCTTTATCCTTATATTTAGTGATAAGATGCTAACTTTGTGCCCCAGTTTTGGGGTTCTGTGGGGGAACATTGTGGCTGTTTCAGGCAGCAGCTTGGCTCTGCTGAGGAGCTGGGCTCTGGACCCAGCATCCTCAGGGGAAGCATCTTGCAAGCAAGCCTTTCTTAGCAATAAAAACTTGATTTAGGAAGGTAAAACCAAAGCAAACCCAGCAAAGTCAAAGAGGGTGCATCAGCAGAATGGTCATTTGGTGGTGTCTGGCAGAGGGAGGATGGGAACTGCTGGTTTCACCATCAGTTATCACTTCATGGTGCTCCTGTTGATGCCAGGTTTGGCCAGGGAGCTGGCCCAGCATCCACTGCAGTCAGGCATTGGAACGGGGCAGGGCTGGAGTCACCGTCCCTGCAAGTGTTCACAGACCATATGGACAAGGCCTCAGTGCCGTGGGTTAGGGGTGCCCCTGACTGATGATCCTGTCCTCCAACAGGGTTGAGTCGATGGAGCTGTGGCAGCCCTGAGCATCCCCGAGCCCCGCACCAGGACAGGCAGCGCTGGCTCTCCTGCCCGACATCACCGTCCTGCAGCACAGGTTGGATTTTACTCTTGCCAGCTCAGGCAGATTTAATAAAGCCATTATGCCCCTGGCAATGGCTTTAATTAAAGAGCTGGTTACAAACGGCTCCTGTTGCAAGAGGAGAGTGCTCTGCATTGCAGGGGCTCATTTGGCTGGGGAGCTGCTGCTGCTGAATCCCTGTGCATGGGGCAGTGGCTTTGTCCCTGCTGTGTGGATGGGAGAAGCAACCATGGCCCTTTAATCACATTGGGTTGAGGGCTGTGATGTCCTTTTGGCTGCTGGAAGCCATAGACTCATGGACAGTTCAGCTGGATGCGGTTGGGAACAAGGATAAAGCATTGCTGGTCTCAGCTGAGGGCAAAGCTCGTTGTCCTGGCATATCCTAAAGGATGAACCCGCTCGGGGGCTTTTCCAAGGGTCTCAGCTGGACCAGGCACCCTCCAGCCCTTTCCGGCCGGGACACAGCAGCACAGCTCAAGGTCTGCAGTTTATGGTGGCTTTTATGGCTCGGCGGATCCCCTGCGGTAAACAACCCCCGCTGATAAAGCCGGGCTGCAGATGGGAGGTGACAGCAGCTCCCGGGGCAGCGCCATTCCCTGGGTCCCGCTGCACAGGGGCTGCTCCCCAGGATCAAGGCGGTGGCGATGGAACTCTGCCCTGGGCTGCAGCAGGGCCTGGACTTCGCTCTTGGTGCGACAGGTCCTCGGCATGGAACCATGGACCCATGGAACCAGGGGCTGGGTTGAAGGGACCTTAAAGCTCATCTCCAGTTCCAACCCTGGGACCTCGATTCTGCCCCCCAGCGCTTCCATTTGGCTTCCACTTTACTCAGCCCCTCCTGAGCAGAGGCACCCAAAGCCCCCACTGAGCCCCCCAACAACAGCCCCTCATCTTCTCCTCCCCAGTGGGAACGTGTGTCGTGGGGCACAATCCCCACCACCACCGAGGTGTGGTTCAGCAGGGCCAGAACCCAGGTGCAGTCAGGGAGGGGGATGCTCAGGGGCTGGAGCAGATCCCGTATGGAGCCAGGCTGAGAGCATTGGGGCTGCTCAGCGTGGAGAAGAGAAGCTGCGTGGAGACCTCTGAGCAGCTTCCAGTGCCTGAAGGGGGCTACAAGGATGCTGGAGAGGGACTCTTCATAGGGACTGGAGTGATAGGACAAGGGGTGATGGGTTCAAACTGAAACAGGGCAAGTTCAGGTTGGAGGTAAGGCAAAAGCTCTTCCCCGTGAGGGTGGTGATGCTCCAGCTCCCGTGGGGGCTCTGCCTCGGGTCCCTGTGAGGATCCAGACCCAGGGATGCTTCCGACCCCTGCCTGGTCTCTGCATCCCCGGGACGAGCCGGAGCCCAGGACGCTCCAGGTCCTGCCGGCACCGCGGGCTCCTGCTGACACCTGGTGGCGGCCTGGGGGACAGACAGAGACACAGACACAGGGACAGGACGGGGAGAGGAAGAGGAGGGGACCTCCCGAGAGGGCCAGAGCCAAAAAGGGGACCCCCGCATCTCCCCCATCATCATCTCCATCTTCCCCATCATTTTCCCCGTCATCCACCTCATCTGCCCGCATCATCTCCATCATCTTCCCATCACCTCCCTCCCCATCTCCCAAGCCTTTTCCCCTCAGGAACATCCCATGGTGTGTGTGTGTGTGTGGGGGGGGGGGGGGGGCACAGGGTGTATTTGGTGCTCCTGGAGGGGCTCCCGGAGCTGTAAATGGAAGCGGGGGTTCCCCAGGGCCGTGTCACCCATCCCCAACCCACCAGCCAAGGGTCCTGCAGCACAACCCTCCCCCCCTTCCCCCCCCCAGTGCTGCTGATGGGTGCAGGTGATTAACGTGGTCCAATTAACGCCCTGCCCCCCCCCGCAGCATGCCCGGGGTGCTACCCCCCTACTCCATCCTCCGTTGCCACAGCAACGCGGTGGCCGCATCCCTGCCTCAGACACTGTCACGCTGGGCCCGGCTCAGGCAGCGCCTCCTGGCACCCACAGGTAGGTTGGGGGGCACGAACGGGGGCTCGGGGGGGGGGGGGGGGGGCTGCCTCAAATCCCCCTCCAATGCATTGCTCAGAGCCCCCCCAGCCCTGAGCTGGATGAGCCCTGTCCCCTGCATGAGCCCCCATTGAAAGCAGAGAGAGCAGAGACTGGGGATGGAGGGGGCAGAGATGTGGGGTGGGAGGGGACAGGCAGGGACCCACCATGGGATGGCTTTTCCGAAGGGCCCAGCTGCCTCCGGCTCTCCCACCACTTGGTGGGATGGATTTAGGGGTAAGGGGTATCCCAAGGGCACCTCCCCGTGTCCTGCTGCCGGCTGATGTGGCTTGGGGGGGGGGGGGGTTAGTCCCAGTCCCTCATCCTCAGCATGGGAGTGGGATGTGCCCTGTGCTCAGGGCCAGATGTTTGCATCTGGCAGGATGGGTACCCAGTGGGATTCCCATTGGAACCAGCAGCCCCATGGCAGTGCTGAGGGTCCTTGGGGGCTGTTGTGGTGCAGGAGGGACGCGGAGCCCCTCTCTGCCCATCACCCCAGCCTGGACCCTGTGTCCACGCCATGGCCCCGGGCGATGAGGCCGCCTTTGCAGTGCAACCTAATGGGATAAACCAATTCCCTTAACTCACTTACCCGGCTGATCCAATAAAGGTGGCTGAGAACAAAGTGTGTGCGTGGCCTAATGCATCCCCCCTCCCTTCCCCAGCTCCCCCCAGTCCTGGCAGCACCGTGGGTCTGGCTGCTGGGTGCTCCTCCCCAGGGGCAGCCGCAGTGGGGCTGTGCCAGAGGTGGGACATTGGCCCTGGTTGAAGCAGAAGCAGGAGAAGTGGCAGCGCTGATCCCCAGGGATAACCCAGAACGAAGCAGGACGTGGGTGCAGGTGAGTGGTGGGGGCTATGGGGCAGGGCTCTGTGGGGCTGGGTACCACCATGTGTCTGTTCCATGAGGGTTTGCGCAGCCCCATAACCCCAAGGGACATCGGTTTGGTCACAGAGGGGAGGGATCACAAGGGTGCTCATCCCTGTGCTGCCTTACCCTAGCAGGGTTTGTGGGGGTTGTTGTGGGGCTCTGGGGATGGAGGGGCTGGGGAATGGGCAAGGGTGGGCCATGGGATGGGCCTGGAGTGAAAGGGATGGGGATGGAGGGATGAGGATTGAGGGACAGAGATGGCTATGGAGGGATGGAGCTGGGGATGGAGGGATGGGGATGGACAGATGGGGATAGATGGGGATGGAGGGATGGGGATGGAGGGATGGAGCCGGGGATGAAGGGGTGGGGATGGAGGGATGGAGCCAGGGATGAAGGGGTGGGGATGGAGGGATGGGGATGGAGGGATGGAGCCGGGGATGGAGGGATGGGGATGGAGGGATGGAGCCAGGGATGAAGGTGTGGGGATGGAGGGATGGGGATGGAGGGATGGGGATGGAGGGATGGAGCCAGGGATGAAGGTGTGGGGATGGAGGGATGGGGATGGAGGGATGGAGCCGGGGATGGAGGGATGGGGATGGAGGGATGGAGCCGGGGATGGAGGGATGGGGATGGAGGGATGGGGATGGAGGGACAGGGATGGGGGTGGAGGGAGAAGGATGGAGGAGGGCGATGAATGGATGGGGCTGGAGGGACAGGGCTGCGGCTGGAGGGCAGGACTCGGGGTCTGGGGCTGGTGCAGGCTCTGGGCAGGAGCAGGCAGCAGGGGCCGGAACCGGAGCCACCTCCGGGCGCGGGTGACGCAGCGGCCCCGGCGGCACCAGGAAGCGCCGGGCCCCGGCAGGTGAGGGCGGAGCCGGGCGCTGCCCGCAGCGGGACCCGGCCGCCAGCGCTCGCCCCGCTCTGCCCCGCAGCATGGACGGGGCCGCGGCGCCCGCCCGCCCCGCGGGGCTCTGCGCCTTCGTGGCGGTGTCGCAGGCGCTGGGGCTGGCGCTGCTGCTCACCACGGGGGCCTGGCTCGGGCGGTACCGCGGCGGCCTGGGCTGGCAGAGCGCCCTGCAGCTGAACGTGCACCCGCTCTGCATGGTGCTGGCCATGGTCTTCCTCCAGGGTGACGGTGAGCGGCCCCGCGGGGGGGGGAAGGGACAAAGCGGTCACAAACGGAGACCGGGGAAGATGCTCCGGGACCCCCCCCCCCCGCGGGGCCGCGGGGACGTGGGGGACGCCCATGGGTGCTCATGGGCTGTCTCCGGCAGCTCTCCTCGTGTACCGCGTGTTCAGGAACGAACCCAAGCGATCCACCAAGGCGCTGCACGCACTGCTCCATGGCTTGGCGCTGCTCATCGCCCTCGTCGGTGGGTGCTGTGGTCTGGGTGGGTGCATAGGGATGGATCCGGTAACGGGTAACGGGCTCCTGTCCGCAGGCATCATCGCAGTGTTCGAGTCCCACCGGGCCAAGGGCATCCCCAACATGTACAGCCTGCACAGCTGGTGCGGGATGGCCACCTTCGTGCTCTACCTCCTGCAGGTGAGCGCTGGGGACACCCTGAGCACCCTCCCGGGGCCCCACAGAGCTCTCTGTAACATCCCCCTGCCCCACAGTGGCTCCTGGGCTGTGGTTTCTTCCTGCTCCCCGGTGCCTCCTTCTCGCTGCGGGGCCGCTACAAGCCTCAGCACATCTTCATCGGCACCGCCCTCTTTGCCCTCTCCATCGCCTCCTGCTTGCTGGGCATCACCGAGATGCTCCTCTTCAACATCAGGTGGGTGATAGGGCTGGGGGGTTCTAGACCCCAGGCTCCCTGCAGCCCAATGGGCAGAGCCTGGCCCCTGCTCGTGCTGGGGCTGTTACATCTCCCCCCTCCAAGGCCTTTAATTCTGCTGCTGCTGAGTCACTGCCCAGAGGATGTTTAACAAGGGCTGGATCCTGCAGTAGTTTGTGGATGGGGATGTGCCGTTGCCTCTCTGCAGCCACGTGATGTCAGAACCCTTCAGGCTGCTCTTGTCCCCGAGGCCTCTGCCCTGGTAGCTCCAGATGTGCTCCAGATGCACACTGGGGTCTCCATGGGGACACAGCTATGGGGCACCCCAGGAGCCACCTCCCTCTGGCTGGGGGAGCACATCTGGCAGGGCTGCCTATAGCCCTGGTATAGGACATTGCCACCACCTTCCTGTGCTGTCACCAAAGCAAACAGCACCTGGGCACCTCCCTCTTGCTCTGATTCGGGGGAAAGGCACCTTCCCCATGCTGTGTGCCCAGAGGATGCTGAGGGACCCCAGGCAGGGCAGGGCCAGACCCATTCCCATCCCCATCAGCTTGAGCATCCCAATGTGTCCCCACAGGGACTCCTACAGCCGCTTTGTGCCCGAGGGCGTCCTGGCCAACACCCTGGGGGTGCTGCTGGTGGCCTTCGGGCTCGTGGTGGGCTACGTCTTGACACGGGATGAGTGGAAGCGCCCGCCCCTGGCCGAGGAATTGGCCCTCTCCATGGACTTCAAGACCCTGACGGAGGGGGAGAGCCCCGGTGGTGGCAGCCAGTGATGCCCCTGGCTCCTACGGGATGTTTCCCATGTGCCCTGGGGGGCTCTGCCCGGCTCAGGGTACGAGGACCACTGGGGAAGGATGCGCTCGCTGGTGTTAATGCTGGATTCAGCCTCGCTTGGCCTTCATCTTCCTCAGCTCTGCCCTACACAGCCCCTGGTGCCCCTGAGCCCCCAGCCCCATAGGGCACAGGCAGGGGCTGGCTCTGCCCAGGGGACCAGGAGTGGGAGCGCTGGGTTTGGCCACACGTGGGGGCTTGGAATGATGCCGGGGTCTGTGCAGGTTCAGCATCTTTGTGTCCGAAGCCTTCTCCTCTCGTGCGATGTGTTGTCTGCTCCGTGGGCGCTCTCAGCCTAATAAATGTCTGCAGCCAACCCTGCCCTCCTCCCGTCTCGCATCCTTTCATGGTCCGAGGGCCTGGGGGAGGCAGGGTCTGTTTGGGATGGGGTTGTCTTGTGCTGAGCAATGGGCACCGCAGCGCTTGGTGTCCATGGGGACATCTCCAGGGGATGTCCAGAGATATAGCACAGGGGTCTTGGATGTACCCATGGAAGTGGAGGGGACCCACTGCCAAGAGGTTTGGGCTCATCTCCCATATCCCAGTGCTGCAAAGCAAACACAGCCCCTGGTCCTAGCCACATCCCATTGTCCCCCAGTCTCCCACTGCGCATGCAGCCTGGCTCAGCAGCCCCAACGACACCATTCCCTCCTGTCCTGTTAACAGCCCTTTGTAAGGGCAAGAGCAGCACTGCCTCCATCCCCTCCTGCTCCTGGCGCTCCCCATCCCCACACAGCGACAGCCAGACCGGACTCTGGTGCTGCCCTGATGTTCCGAGGTCTTTTCCTCACCGTAAGAGGGACACGGAGCTGTTGGAGCAAGTCCAGAAGGAGGCCACGAGGATGCCCAGGGGCTGGAGCACCTCCTGTGTGAGGACAGGCTGAGAAAGCTGGGGCTGTTCAGCCTGGAGAAGAGAAGCTGCGTGGAGACCCCAGAGCAGCTTCCAGTGTCTGAAGGGGGCTACAGGGATGCTGGAGAGGTGCTGGGCTGGATGGAGCTGAAGGTGCCAACCCAACCCCTTCAAGTGGTTCTATGGCACGCATGGGAAGAAGCCCAGGCCAGACGCCGTCTCCAAGTGTTAACCATTTATAAATAAGTACATTTGTTCATACATACAGTTTCATTGTACAGATTACAACCTGTATACATTGGGGGCCGGGGAGGGGGGGAAATGCATTCTTTTGAACTTTTCACATCTATCTCACAGCTCACATGTACAGACAAGAAAACTCTGCTCAAGCAAATACAGCAAAGGAAAAAATATGTCTTCTTCTTTCCTTATACATGAGAGGCAAAAGCCTCCGCTGTCGGCAGGGGCTGCTCTTCCCACTGCACAATATCACAACTGTGTGGTGTTCAATATATCGGTAGAGAGAACAGAACATGCATTGAATAATATACTGTACAGAGAGAGGAAGTCCTTTACATCGGAGTTATAGAAAAGCTAAAGGAAAACGGTGAAGTGTCTTAAAGATCTTCCCAGCAAGTGTCTCGGAGGATGGCAGCCAGGGGGGTGTACAAAGCACAAGGTGTGTGTACTGCACGTGTCTGTTCCAAACTCAGCTCCTCGCGGGCGTGAAGACAGGAGGGAGACAGGACGTTGAATGCAACACTATGGGAAAGAAAAGGCTTGGTTGGACAGGGCTGGCAGAGTCCACGGGAGTCTCTGGGTTGTCGGAGTGGCAACAGAACAGGCTTGACATGGCGCACGGCGCTGCTCCCGGGCTCTGTTAGAGCACAGCGAGGCAGCGACCCAGTCCCTGGGCATGGGGCTTCCAACCCACCCAGCATCACCCGGAAGGGACAAAGTCTTTTGGCACAGCAGCCATGGGATGCGATCCCGGAGGAGTGGACCTGGCTGCTGCCTCCCCAGTACGGTGACAGGTAGGAAATGAGCAGGAGGGAAGGATGCAGCGGGTGGGTTTGGTATCTGCTGGCTCTCCCGGTGACGGTCGCGCTGTGTTTTCCCTCGGGTCGGGCTGTAAGAGTTGAGGTGGGATCCAGCTGCACAGTCAGGAGTTGGACACGAATGCATCTTGCTAAAGAATTGAGCCCTTAGTGGTTTGTATTAGAAAAAAGAGTTTGATTGAACGCAAAGAAAGGAAAATCCCAGCAATTATTCACACACATCTGAAAAATAAAATCACAGATTCACTCTCAACCATTGTGCTTTGTGTCCAACGTGCACCCACACAGAGCAACCAGCACGGGGTGAAGGCATTTATCCGCAGAGGTCCCGGCAGGTACCACAGCTCTTCCCCTAAGCCCTTGGTTAAACACCATTAACAGAGGAGCTATCCTGAATTCCCAAGGCTAAAAGCAAAGTACAACCAGCGAAGAGCTTGCCTCAGCTCGCTGCGGACCCCCCTTGGCGAGGAAGAGGAGGCACACTGGCTTGCTTGTTTCTCTAGGTAAGGCGGAGCTGGCACTTGGGTTTGAGCTCGGCTTCTTCTGGGTCACCCTGAATATGCAGCGGCCTTTGCAGGAGGGGACAGGGTCCCTGCAGCCAGCCTGGCTCCAGACCTAACCCAAGCGTGGCTGAGGCGTCCGTCACCCGCACACGCGGTGCTCACACTCACCAAGAAGTTTTCCTTTACAGCCAGGTTAAAGGAAAACACCCCCAAAGGTCCAGTGCTCGGATGGACCCACCTGCGGGCACCGGATGGACGGAGGGATGGATGGATGGACAGACAGCATCTTGGCTGGCACAGCCTGTGCCCTTCCCAGCAGTGATGCGGAGCAGGCGGCTCAGGCTGTGCGGTGCCTTCGCCTCCAGAGACCGATCCTGAGGGATGTGTCTTGGTAAAACCCTCCCTTTACAAAGCACTGACAACCACTTCCAGAGCCCTCCGATGCTGGTCCCAGCATCCTCCCAGCCTGGGAGACCAAGAGCCGGTGAATCCCCACCGAGGGACACGGCAGACATGGACACCCCAAGCTGGGAGAGAAGATTCCAGCCGTGGGCAGGGGACGAGAGACACCCGGTGGGAAGGGCACCTAAGTACATGGGTCGGCTTCAGCATCGCCACCCAACGCGCCCCAAGAACCAAACCTGGAGGTTTCCATGTCATCAAGAACCTGGTTTCCTTGGTGCACCCAAGAATCCTCCTCAATCTCAGACAGGGGCTTGCCAGCGGTGCCACTGCGGCCAGGGAGGGGACAGAGGCGCTGCTGGCAGCATCACCCCACATCTGGATTACTCCAAGAGTAATTCAATACACAGCATGGATGGAGAAGGCAGCACTGTGTCTGAAACTCTGCACGTGCTCCCCAGCACAGCCTGCCTGTCAGACCGACAGCCGAGATGAGAAGGGGAAGGGACATCAGTGAGCTCCACTGAGCCACGTGGACAACAGCGCGCTGCACAACAGGACCACGCACAACAGCACAGCACAGCACCACCTCTGCTTTTCCTCCCTGCCAAATCCAAAGCCTGACTTTGAGGACACAGGGAATGGCTTTTCCAGGGAGGGGTGTGCTCCTTATTCACCTGGGTACCACAGCAGCCACCCTGCCTCAACCCTCCCTAACAGGATTGCTGGGGAAGTGCTTTAAAGCCACTGCAAATCATTTTGTAGGTAAAACTTACTCAACCTGTTGATGCTTATATACAAGAGTCAGTTCTTGTGCTATAAATGGTCAGATTCATTGCTTTGTTTCTTTGCTTTTTTTCCTCCTTTGTGAAAAATACACAAAGAGACAAGAGCTGCTTTGCTATTTCTCTAATGAAGACACTACTCACGCTTAAATAGCCAGTATTTCTCATAGTAACAAACAGTAAAGTGCACCCATTTACAGAGAGAACAGATGGAAAACCATTAGTGCAAGAATCCTGTGAGAAATGTGAGCACGTGCTATTGTGAACAAACCTGCACACTGCAGCACTGAAGCCTTCCTGCAGCTTGGTGGTTGTGTTACAAGTGTGAGCTGCTGTCTTTTTCCCTTAGAACATCTTCACCAACCCAAAAGCTACACACAGAAGTGCTGTGAGGGGATGCTCCAGGACAGTACCGGGAGCACGAGGCAATGAATAGGGAAAGCAAGGCATAGGCTCCATCACTGCTCCCGCATCATCCCGTTTGCATCCCAGTGGAGAGAACCTCGCCTGGATGTGAACAGGGGTGGGGCTGAATTTGGTTACCTTTCCCTTTCAAAGAAGCAACTAAAGGAGGAAGCTACTCAGTGGCTCAGAAAGCTGGAGGATGGGAGGCATTGAGCAAAGCGACTACTCCAGACCCATGGATAGGCATGTCCTAGCTATAGGTGCACTGTGTGCAGAGAAGAAATGGGTTATTCCTTACGAAGCAGAACATGTTGCTTCAAAACAGAGAGGAAAGGAACGAAAAAGCCCATCACACCCCCTTTGCAAGGAGGGGAACAGTGCAAGGAGCTGCATGTCCCCACAGCCACGGGGAGCCTGCCCTACCAAGGGGTCTCCCAGTCTTACCTCCCTGCTCTACAGAGCCCTGCAAGGAAGCAAACAGTCAGCACTGGGATGCACCTCGAGAAAGAAAACAGTGACCTCAATCCAAATCCACTGGACAAACACCAAAGAGCCCCAAAGAGCACCAAAATCACCAAAGCCTATAGAGGAAACATGTCTGTGAGACACAAGCCTCTGTCACCCCAAGGCGTGCGCATCCCAGGCACAGGACAGCAGTGAGATGTGCTGATCCACACACAGAAAGACACCGAAATAACCCCACTGAAGCCAGCTTGAAGAGTTTCAGACCAAGTCCTGAGCTGATGTAAATGGATGGAGCTGCACGGATGTGGCGCTGGGGATCTGCTCATTTACACCAGGCTGGACCCCATGGTTTGGCTCGAGAAGTCTTGCAATCTATTCGCATAGCCCTTTGGAAACACTCCAACTCCTGCTCAGCACTGACATCACTCTCAAGAGCTGATACGAGGGAGGTTCAGCATCAGGCAACAGGCACTATTTTGCTTTAAAACAAGCTACAGTTATCGCTCTCCCCCTCCTTCATCCCACCCTTCCCTCTCTGCGACTGAAAAGGCAGATTTCAAACCCACCAGCAGCCAATGAGTCTGTAAAGAGTTCCCCCCCTCAAAAAAAAAAGTCAGAGAAAAATTGACAGATTATGGAAAATCCCAGGAAAACAGATCCTGGAACCGCTCCCTCTTTTCCCACCGTCCAATGGGATTTGCATTCGACTCAAAAAAAAATAGGAAAACCAACCTAAACAAACGGATCACATAAATAAATTATAAATAGCTCTCTTTTAACTCCAGCTCCTTAAAAAGGAGAATGTGGTCTCCACCATGTACACGTATGGAACATGGCAACTGCTTTCCAAGGTTTTGGGAATGGATCTTGGAGTGCATCCCTTGCTACGGCACCGGCTCTCAGGAGATGCTGCCCAGGTGGGTTTGCAGAAGGAGCCTTCCTGTCCCGGGAACCATCATGCCACATCATGCAGCCTCATCATCAAAGCAATACATAATAAAGCATTAAAATTTGCAATTTTCCTGCTCAAATCCCATTTTCTAAGCGAGATTTTTTTTGTTCTTCCTTGCAAAACCCACCAAATGAAACCCCCAACATCAAACTGTCCCAGTGGAAACATGGTGCTGTGTGTGAGGTGCAGTCGTCCGCTCACCGAGTTAAGTGTTGCCATCCCAGCTCACATGCAAGAGGTTTCTGGCCAAGTCCCTTGCTGATTCCAAGGCATACAAAGGGCTAACTCTAATCAACCAGTGCCTTTAAAATGCCCCAGAGCAAATCAGTGCGGAGGCACCCAGCAGGTAGTTTGCAAAGCAGCAGAGCACAGTGTGATCCCACCCCTTCTGGCTGCTGCTGGATTAAATAGTGCAGGAATCCACTGAATCCAATTCGGATTGAAATGCTCTACACCAGCTGAAGCAGGATGGTGATTGTGCATAGCTACTCGGTGTCAAAACACATCGTGCCCTTGCTCGCTGTGGGTAATTTGCTCTTTGAGGGGCAAAGAGTCAAATGACCTGGCTGACATTCCCAAGGATGCAGCCTTGGGAAAGGCTCCTGTGATCCCTGCTCTGCTCCCGCTAGGAATGCCCATCACAATTGAGTTAAGAGCTCATCAAGACAAAAGAAACCAACTTAAATAGAACGCGATTGTCTCTTGGTTACCTCCCGCTGCGGAGGGGAGAGTCGGGGCCACCCCGCCCCACGCACTAAGGTATCCCGGCTGGAAACTTAGCTGGAATTGGGCAAACCATACTGGCTCGGCTGCTGTTGGCTTCACGGTCAGCTGGGGAACGAAAGGGCTGGAGCATGTGCATGGCTGTCTGACCACCACACAAAGTACCGGAGAAACTTGGTCATGTAGCTACCAAAGAGAAATCATAATCATCAGAATAATATAATAATAATAATAATAATATGCATGGAAATCAAGCTTGGAAGTGTGTGTGCTGAAAACATGAGGGTCTTACTCCAACAAGCGTCTTTCACACATTAGACTCCACAAATGGTCTCTTTGGTTTGATTGGGGATGTCTGCCCTTGCCTGGAGTCCCTGGAGAGCTGCCTGTACAGGTTGTCCTGGTAGGCCTGCGCCACAGGCAGCGTCCTTGCCACCTTGACGTCGGGATACGAGGAGGCTTGGGTGACTCTCTCCAGGAGGTCTCCCCGGGACCCATTGGCCAGCATCCCATGGGGGCTGTAATAGTCGTCCTCTAGCAAATGGCCATTCTGTGCATTGTTGGTTTTGTTATAAAAGGCAATGTTGCTGATTGAAGAAGGCGGGCTAAATGATTCTGGCTGGGGGAGATTGCCAGGAGACGTAGGACTAATGACAGTGTCCACTGATGACACAGCCCAGGTCCGGCTCTGCTGATGGAGATGGGGGTACTGCTGAGTCCGAGCGGTTTTATCTATGATTCCCATGAACGGCGTGGTCCGGGAACGGGCTGGCTCACTGGGATAACCCCCCTGAGTGGGAGAGACCGGTGAGAGTTCATCGCAAGACCTGTCGTAAGCTGGCTTGAGAGGAATCTCCATTTGCTGAATCGAAGCGGAAGGGCGGAAGTTGGGAGTCAGGTTGGACGTGGAGGAGATGCTATTGCTGGAGGGAGAGAAGCGGAGGCCAACGCTCTGAGAGTGAAGCAGGGGCCTTGGAGTCGGTGGGTGAGGCTTGATTTCACTGGGGTTAACGGTGATGGGTCTTCTTATGAGATGAGACACATCCGGAGAGCCCAGCTGGCTGGCGGGGAGGGGAGAACGTTCCAAGTCAAGCTTTGAGTGACACACTGGATAGTAGGAAGCGGACTGGCTTCGCCCTATCTGCGGCGTCTGGCTATACCTCATCCCCCCCCTGTATGCTGAGGATGGTCTCTGTGGAAGGTCTTCTTTGGCCAGTCCTCCGTGCTGACAGATGGCTCCTGCGCTCAGGCTCGCCTGAACATGCTGCACTGGTCTGCTGTCACCAACGATGCCCCCGATGGAGCCCTGGTAGACCAACCTGCTCTGGCTAACCCCCATTTCCCCTGACGCTGACTGGTACTTGCTGGCCATCGAGTGGGCAACCTGGCTGTAAGCACCGGTTGGGATTACAGTACTGGAATGGACAGCTGAGCTGGGCTGGTTGCTCCTCACAATCTGTGCCTTGGCTGGCTGCAGCCTCAGCCCCTGCTGCGGCACGGCCACAGGGAGCTGGGGCATCTGGAAGGACCTTTGCGTCATCTTGGACAACGGAGACTTTGGTCTACCAGGGAGCTGGTTGACCCCGCTGGGTTCTTGCTGATAACGAACAGGGGAACCAGACTGTGACCTGTAAACGCTCATGCTCTCTGCCGGGGGGCTGGCGCGATACTGAGGACCTCTGCGAAGAGGAGAAGGTGGCGGGCTTTGATATTCCTTCCCTTGGCTTCCAACAGGCGGTGGGCTGAAGCGGTAAGAGGAGCCCTGGTGAGCAGGGGACGTGTGTGGAGGACTGGGTCTGTAATGTGAGTTTTGGTGCGTAGGAGACAGAGCAGGAGATGTGGACTGGTACCCTTGCCTGGTTGGTGAACCCACAGAGCTATTGGACCTGAAATCAAAGACCTGATGAGAGCCAAGGGGTGAGCCAGAAATATAGGCTGAGTCCCTGTGAGCCGGGGATGGGGGTGGGCTCTGGATGATGGGCAGCCCTTGGTTTGGCCTGGACTCTGTCTGCAAGCCAATGGAAACGTTTTCTACATCCTGCTCCAGGTACTCCTCCTCAAAGATGTCCTGCACAGAATAGAGCTCTTCGTGCTGGGCTTCAGGTTCAGGCTCCACCGGGAGCGGCGGCGGCTGCTGCTGCTGCTGCTGGACCTGCCTGCACTCCTCCTCCACCCGCATCAGCAGCCGCTGGATCTCCCGGTTGTTGGGACACAGCTTGATGGCCTCGTTCAGGTCCTCCAGGGCTGCTGAAAACTGCCTGCTTGACAAAGGGACAGAAAGGAGAACTGAAATTACGCTGGATTTGAATGGAGCCCTTCTCGGAGGCTCCGGAGGGTTAAGAGGCTCACCCGTTACTGTCTGTGATTGCTACCATGTGCTGCGTGTCTCTAACTCTGCCTTAATAGCCTCCCTTGGATTTAGTTTAACCAAACTGAAAAAACACTGCCAGCCACTCTGGAGAAGAGGAAGGGAACAGAGTCCTGAGTCCACAACCCAGAGTGCAAAAACTCCTTCTGCATTACAGTGTGTTACAGGCTCATTACTTCCCACAGCACCACCATGAGCTTTGCTCCTGTAACAGCAAAGGGGAAACCAACACCAAGAGAACCAAGAGCCAAGCTCACCCCTCCTGTAAACAAAAGCAGCTTTGATGGAGCTGCAACTGCTTACGCCAGTGAAAATGGAACTTCTGCCTGATGCCAAGACCACACAGAGTCAGGGCTGGCTCCAGCGCCCAAGGGCTCCCAGGGTCAGTGCTTAAGCAAGGCCTGGCTCTCCAATGTTGCAATGGATTTGGCTAACTTCATCTGAGTCAAGGAATGGAATCAAGGAATGGGAGCCTGTGATTGCCCAGGGAAGCCTATGCAAGGGAAAGGCCAGCATGTGAGGAGGAAAAAGGAGGTGGCGGTTCAGGAAAGGGGGTTGTCATTTACAGGGACACGGTTGGCTTTAGCAAAACCCTCCCTTTGAACAGGACTGTCAGCTGGGAGAACGATCCCAGGGGAAAAACTCCCCGGTGCCTCCCAACACCAGCCTACGGTTCTGCACAAGCTCTTGAAACACAGGTGGAGGGAGGAAAAGCATCCTGCTCCCCGGACTGTGCAGACCTCCACTGGGAAATGCAGAAGAAAAGCCAAGGTGGTGGAGGGACCTGGGGAGAAAAGGATGCTTATATGTGGGGGAGGCTGATATCATCTGGAAAGGAACCCGATTCTCATGCTTCCTTACAAGTGTTTTGGAAACAATGGAGAGGAAACCATGAAAGGAAAGGCATTAGGGCAGTGTGCAAGGCTTAAACCCAAGATGTGTGCAGTGACAGTGCCCTTGAGCCCAGAACTCGAGACCCTAAATCAATGTTCATTTAGGAATGGCATTGACGGGGTTTGAAATGAATCTAATCTCCCATCTTTTAGCCTTCAGGGAGGGAATCTTCTGGGTTCCATCTGAGACACAGAGATCCCAGCGCTGCAGCTCTCTAGAAGCTGGTTGCTGTGGCTGACAGCTCCTGGCTGGTGCAGCCAGTGCAGAGCAGCAACTTCTGCCTTGCAGAAAGTGCTGTAGGACAGAGAGATTCACAGGTTTTAAGGGCAGAAGAGATCACTGCGATGACGTAACACAGGCCGCAGGGTTGCCATGAGTCACATTTTGCTTCGAGTCCAAGTTGTGCTTGAACTAAAGTGTAGTTTTAACACCCAACCTTGGCGCAAAGGCTTCCAGCGCATTGAGATGTTCAGCGTTCAACTAAGAGACACCTCTCCAAACATCTGCATTCAGCTGCCTCCAGGAACTGCCAAACGAGACCAGCCCCTTGCACTTGTCTCTCTCCTCACCTGCTGCTGCGTTTGGCCCTTGCTCTTGCATAGTAAGCTTCGTAAGATTTCGGTTTCAACTCCAGTGCTTTAGTAGCAAATTCCTCCGCCATTCCAAAATCCTGTCATTACAATAAGTGCGCAGGTAAGTAACTGAACAGATACAGAAACAAAGATATATACAGTTTGGGAAGAAAACAAACTTCATACAGACATGTTTTGATTTTCTTTCACATGTACCGTGGAAGACCTGATGGAAAACTGGAAGGTTTCACATGGATCCCACATCATTTACACCCGAAGAACTACAATGGCATGTCCAAAGCCCTTTCGTAATGCCGGATGCTGTCAGCACCCACAGAGGCCAGTGCTCCACTGGCTCTGTTCTCACTGATTGTGTCCCCAGCAAGTGCATGCAATCCCTCTCCAACACCCTACAGTCTTGAGGAAACATCTGGTCTCGCAGAGGCTGGAATGTAATCTCATGAAGGACTTTTTTCCATAGCTGAAAGCAATAGGAAACCTTTCCCATGCCCTCTGCTTCCCACTCCGCAGCACACTTGACCTGCTTCGAAGGGGCTGAATAAAACTGCACATGAAGGACAGGACTACAGCATCTCAGTTGCTACAAACAGGATTTGCCTGGCAAAGGTCTCCTACCAGTGCCACCTATTCCACTGTTCCTTATATCTCTCCTACACTCCACTTTGGAGACTAGAGTGGGGTGGGGAGGCAGAGAGTGCTGGCACGGACGGAGACAGCTCTGGGTGCCCCTTGCCTTGCCCCACATGTTTCAGGTACCACTAAGCTCAGCACTTGTGAAGGAGGGGTGTGCGTTCCACAACCACTGCTCTGGATTGCTGACTTGGGCTATGACCTGAGCAGTTCTGGGAGAAAGGACCAAAGAACACTCCTGATCTGTTCAGAAACTCAGGAACTAAACTCTTGCTACCTGGACTCTGCCTGGGGAAGCTCATACTTCTGTCTGCACCTTCAGTAGCAGTTACTGAAGAGATATTGCCTAACAGACTGTGAATGCAGTCAGAGGTATGTACCTTTATGTTCTCATCTATAGGTGCAAAAACTGCAGGAGCTATCACAACCCTCTGAAGTTTTCCATCACAAAACCTGGGATTCCCAACCAAAGATCCTGTCCTTACAGCACAGCTGGCTTGTTTAAAGAGAAGGTTCACACTTGTGCTACGAACTGTGCTGTTTGTTCACCAGCATTAAGATTTCACATCCATTGCTTTTCCTCTTTTCTCCCTCACAGTTTAAAGAAATGAAGGTGTCACAAACCCCTTCCCCTCCAGTGTAATCTCTATTGGCTCGCAGAACACTTTTTGAGTCTCTGGAGACTTTAAGCTTCTACAGAAGTGAAAGCCCCTGCATGCAGAGCAAGGAGGAGGTAGCACTTGTCTGCTGGAGGAACAGCCACAGTGCAGGAGCTGGTCGCTAGATGCTGCTGGATGGGAATGGGGAGAGTGACAGTGCTGTGGCAGCTCTGGGAGCAGAAGGAGTGTGTGTGGGTGCTCCTGGATGAGTCAGCGCCCTGGGGAAGCACCAGCCCCCTAAGCATATGCTCCTTCATTTGAGATCAGCGTTCAGAGAAGCACATTTCCTGGCTCCTCCTGGCCTAGAAAGCTGGAAAATGCCTCCCCCCCCCGTGCACAGCATCAGCAAACGGCAGCAATAAAAAATTCAAAAAGCTATAAACACAGCAATGAATTTTTAATCACCAGAAATAGGTATTAAACCATCGCTTCTCTTGAATGAGAGCGTGCCAGTGCTCTGTGGAGGACAACCAGGTTAACACAGAGGGGAGACCTCTGCGGTCAAAGCGCGACTGCAGGACGGTCAAGTCTCTGTGTGCAGGCAGAATCACAGAATGGTTTGGGTTGGAAAGGACTTTTAAGATCATCCAGTTCCAGCCCCCTGCCACGGGCAGAGACACCTCACACTAGACCAGGTTGCCCAAGGCTCTGCCCAGCCTGCCAGGGATGGCACATTTACCACTCCTCTGGGCACACTGTGCCAGTGCCTCAGCACCCTCACAGTAATGAGCTTCTTCCTTAGGTCCAACCTGAACCTCCCCTGTCCAAGCAAACTGGCACCTTGTGCTTCAGGCCACAAAGAGGGAGGAGACTTACGTTCATTTTCCTTCGACATCGGGACAGGTTGAGCAGGAGCGAGACCTTCAGCTCACGGAAGGTTTTCAGGTCTTCTCCAAACCCTTCCCTTGGGAATTTTTTCAGGGCATACTGGTAGCGCTGGGCAGCCTCTTTCACTTTACCTTTCTAATAGAAGGAGAACGTGTCAAAACACATCCTTGGGTTGAGTTGACTCCCCTGCAGAGAACTCACTCGCCGGGCCCATGAATGTCACAGTAACGTGACTTCACTATTTAGCTCTTTTCTAGAGAGGAAAGCCAGAACAAGGGAACATCTGATGTGGAAATGCAGATGCCTTGTGCAAGTTGAGTTCTCCCACTTGGTACAGACTTGTCATGCTACAGTGGGAAACACAGCAGAGATTGTGTTAACTTGATACAACCCCATCTGGTTTCTGGATTGTCTTTTGAGCTGGGGGATCAGTAATCCATTTCTGGAGAACACCCTGCACCCAAAGCTTAATAAGCACCAGGAAGGGTAAAGAACATGAAGTCTGGGACTCTGGGTGGAGTTCCTGGGGCTCAGCAAAGCCCCTGCAATAGCAAAGATAAAATGTTATGGCAGTGATGTGGCTCTGAAGTGAAGAAATGGGTTGAAATTCATCTCCTTGGCCTTTAGAGGTCTAAAAATCAGGTGTCTACACCTAAGCCTGTCAACAGGGGTTCCTTTTATGTGGGCCGCCACAGTCACCTTCAAAGGGTGACTCATCTTTGCTATTTTGGGCACCTATTTTTGGGATGCCCTGGGGAGGAGCAGCCTTGGCAGCCAGGGTGAAAAAAAGAGGGCAAAATGGGATCTGGGACACGTGCAACTCATGGTGACCCAGACATACATTGTGCAGCTACAAATAGTAAGCTTTAAAACCCTGTAGACTCAGGTTTCTCAGCTGTATCACGTATCTCTGGCAGATAACTCCAGTTACAATGCCAGCTTTGCATATTTTCTGCTTCGCCCTTAGAGCCTAACAGTGACTCATTGTTGTACTTGCACATTTTGTGTGTGTGCAAAGCTCCAGGTTTTAAAGATCAGCTTAAAATAAACAGCAAAAAAGACGCCACTCCAGTGCACTGGTGGAACACCTCCCATGTGCTGAAGGACACAACAAAGCCATCTGCATCCTGACTATCAGTGTGCGAGGCAAAAAGTGGATCCCCGACTTCTTCTGGGATCCACTATGGTGTTGGGTGGTTCCACAGCAGTGAGCTTGCTAGGTAATGACAACACTGTCAGACCCGATGCGATGGCAACACCACTGAACAAACACTTGGGTTCTAGTGCTTTCAAAGAGGAAATGAAGCACTGGCTCAAGTCCAGAATGCAGAGACTCTGGCTTTGCTTCAGCTTTGTTACAGATTTGGGCAATCAAACACTGCCCCCCCCCCCCCAACCCTGCTAACCAAAACCAGTTTGCAACACGAGGGATGCTGTGAGCAGTAGCTTTTACTTGCCATGGGTTAAGGCAGCAGCACGGCTCAGTCAAAACCTCCCATTGGCTGATTTGTTCAGTTCTTCCCCAAAACACTCCTCTCACCTTATAAAACATGTCTCCCTCTTCCATCAGCTTGCTCAAGAGGATGATCATGATGTCTGGTTTGGAGGTTGCCATCGCCCATGTTGCTGGACCTGTAGTGTACAGGATGCATGATGGGTAAAAAACTCATACAATGCAAGGGTGGTAGGAAGCTGGGTGGAAAAAATATCCTGGGGTGGGAATTTCTGCTGGAGAGAACAACTTGGCATGGTCAAAGGGCTGAGTGCTCCAAATGATTGAGCTGACAATTCCTCTCACACTTAAACGTCACATCCACATTACAATGGTTTTCCTTTGCAGTCATTAAGGCTAATCCCAATCACCACTCCCACAATGGTCTAGGAATGCTGGGAGCCACTTCCACAAGAGGGCAGTGCTGATTGTGGAACCAGCCGGGGCGGAGTTGGGGAAACAAAACATATTCAAAAGGCAAGATCAGAGTGGTTACATCAAAGCATTTCTAAATGAGAATCATGGAAGTGCAGCAGGAAACCTGCAGCTGGGCTGGCGATAGGTGTTTAAGTGGGCTGTGATTTCCAGCTTCACAAGATGGGAAATAACTAGAGTAGAAAACCCATTAAGGTGGGAAATACGACACAGGGAAGGTCATGTCTAAGTGCTGCCGGTGCCGGAGCTGTCGCTTGGGCTGGGGCCACGCTGGCTCTGCCTGTGCAGAGCCAGTTGTTATCTCAAGGACTAATACTGGGAGGGAAAGGGTGACAAAAATCTGGCGATAACTCATTAGTGTGGGTGAAGAATAAGTCAATGATATTCTATAAGTAGATTCAGTACGTTTTGGGGGAAGGAAGTTAGTTTTTGAGTTCAAGTTATTCTCTGCAACAGTCATTAAAAAAATTATTTGAAGGTGAAGTAAATTAAAAGATTAGAGGTGTTGGGGATGCATGCAGGCTAAATCAAACAGGAGAAAGCAAGGCTGACAAAGCTATCAGATCGAAGCTGATGCTGACAGCAATGAGATATACCTCGTGGGCGACTCGGTAACGTCTGACAACCTTCAAAGAAAGGAGAAAACAAAAAGTTGTAGGAGAGAGGGGAGAAAAAAAATGTATGAAGGTGAAAAAAAAGAAAGGAAACAAAAAGCAGCTGTGAGAGGCAGGCAGCAAAGAAGCCAATGCACCAGCAACATCCCCTTTCACAGGAAAACGTAACGTGAGCGGCTGTGTGGCGCAGTGCAGGTACCACTGAATCTGGAAGCATACACAGAGCGAGTGACCGCAGCAGCTCACAGCAATGCATGGACAGAGTACGTTTGCTGACTCAGACTAGTAAAGATAGAAAAAGCATTACCAGAGGAAGGACCTTGCCAAAGAAACAGTGGTTTATTGATTAACTTTGCTAGGTAATATGACATAATACATATATATATATATATCTCCCCCGTTTTAACCAAGAGAACAAGGCAGCCACCACTTGCCGGCTGCTTTCCAAGTCCAAAGCAGCAGTTGGGCTGAAGCTGCCTCGGTGCTGTATGTTCTAGGAAGCCAGCCCCACTGCTGGGAGCCACCAGATTGTCCCCTTGTCCCTACCTATCTTTGCTCCTTTCTTCAGGAGAGTGACGACGACCGAGGTGTTGCGGCACCCCACTGCCCTGTCGAGGGGGCGCATCCCGCTGTAGTCAACGTGCTCAATCATGGCCCCATGGTCCACCAGAAACTGAACCTGCAACAAGAAGTCCTATGGTCAGTTCACTGCTTGGGCTGAAACCACCCCTGGAGGGCCCGAGGGTATATCAGCCACGGTTGGATGGGGCTTGGAGCAAGCTGCTCTAGTGGAAGGTGTCCCTGCACATGGCAGGGGCTGGAAACTGGATGTGCTTTAAGGTCCCTTCCAACCCAAACCAGTATGATTCTATGGAGAGCCATGACTCTACACACTTATCGCTACATTGAGTTAAACTGTACCACTTTAGGGCTTCTACACCAACTGCCTGTTGCCCTCTGCACATGTTACTTACCACCTCTGCATCGCCGTAGAACGCTGCCAGGTCCAGGGGAGTGCGTCCGTTCTTATCCGCATGGTCGGTGGCAGCACCATTCTCCACCAGGGACCGCACCACGGAGAGATGTCCTTTCAGACAAGCCCAGCTGAGGGCTGTCAAACCCTCCTTGTCCATCAGAGAAATAGAAGCACCTGGAAGAAGAAGAGAAGCTGTGGCTGCCCCATCCCTGGCAGTGTTCAAGGCCAGGGGCTTGGAGCAAGCTGCTCTAGTGGAAGGTGTCCCTGCCCGTGGCAAGCAGCTGGAGCTGGATGAGCTTTAAAGTCCTTTCCAACACAAACCAGCCTGGGATTCTATGGAAGAACAAGCATTAGTTCACTTGAGCTCTCTGTTGTTGAGCACCACAATACAACAAACCATCCACTTAGTGATGACAGCTTATTCTTAGAGAGCTCTGTACATCATTATTAATCACTTTATTGCAGATCTCCCCTCCACAGCAACTGCAAATGCACTGAGAGAAGCTGTGGAAAATGAGTTTATTCACACCCAACTGCAAACTTTTTCACACCTAGCTCTGTCGGCTTTGCTGGCAAACATCTCCTGAACAGCAGGGAGGGTTTGACATCCCTCAGCTGAGACATCAATCTTTCTTTTTCACTGGTTATTTCTTATCAAACCCCATTCCAGCTCGTGCTGAAGGCTTCATCAGAGATGAAGGCCATTTTGCTGTTTCAGCAGGTCATGGTGTACCAAGGGGAACCAAGTCAATCCAGCTCAGTTCTCCTATAAAAAGCACGTATTTTCCCCTTTTCGCTCCCCTCCCCTTTACCCAAATTGACACAATTTCCAGCAGCATTTCTCCCTGAACTTTACCCAATATAAATACAACGCTGTGGGATAAACTGCTGCCAAGTGCAAGCCAAGGAGAGTGGGACTTGACATTTTCTTGGATGAAGAACTGGGCGCTGCCATACCAACGGGTCAGTGTTGCTTCATACAGCATATGGAAACGCATCTGAGATCTGAACAGCAGCATGAAGTGAACACTCCTCTTCGTGGCATGAAGACAGCTCCCGTTGCCATGGCACAGGCAGGGCTCTGGCTCTCAAGCAGGCAGAAGAGATCCATACAAGCTGTGCTCCTCCGAGGGACTGCGAATAACTGCAGGATGCTCCTGCCAGGGGGCTGGGCTGAATTGCTGCTGCAGTGTTTTAATCCTGTAGATAAAGTCTAAGCCACCCAGCATGAGACCTTCCCTGGCTCCAGAAAGCTCAGCAAGTGGGGGAGTGATGTGAATTGCCTGAACCTTCCTGTTCATGGGAGCTGCCATAGCCCCCGGTTCGCACCCATCGCCCTGCTGACAGCAAGCTGACAGGTTCTCCCTCCTGCACAGCTCTGTGTTGTGGAGGAGCACCACACAGGAGCAGTTGCTTGGGAGATGCTCTGAAACCTCCACCCAGAGCTCCCAGCACCATTGCAGCATCCTGCTCACTGTATGCCTCCCAGTGGAGGTGGGAAATGACACTGGGACAATGCAGTGTGACACAGAGGGGCACTGGCCCCAGGGTACAGGCTACGGGATGACAATATGACACTATGAAAGTGCTGAGGCACTGGCACAGGGTGCCCAGAGAAGCTGCGGCTGCCCCATCCCTGGCAGTGTTCAAGGCCAGGTTGGACACAGGGGCTTGGACCAAGCTGCTCTAGGGGAAGGGGACCCTGCCCGTGGCAGGGGCTGGAGCTGGATTCAAACCATCCAATGACTCTGTAACATAAACACCTGAATTCTTGCCAGCCTTCTCCCACATTGCCCACACTGCACCCAGGAACCCTTCTGAAGCTCGGTGAAAGCTCCTCACCCCCCCAAGGCCAACTTTTGCTCAGCAAAGCAGGATGAAGTCTCATTTCATTCCTTATTTGTGCCAGCTATTTTCCTGCCATCAAACTGTCAAAGTCTTCTCCTGTGTTTTCCCTCCGACTCTCCTGGAGCAGGTAAGACAGCTCTTGCAGTAAGAGGGCAGGCTTCAAAGCCACATCGTCACTCGACCTTCCCACTCTTCTCCCAGTCCAGTGGAAGAGATGCACCATTACACACTGTGACATGCACAGACTCGAGGGTACCACTGCAGCAACACAAGCTGATGGTCTAAGTGAGCGGACAAAGAGAAATGCCATAACACTCCTCCAAGGCAGCCTGGGCATGAGCTTCAGATGCTGCCGTGGCTCCCAGCAGAACCTCTGCTTGACCCTGAAGGCATCTTCTGCTCCTTCAGGGATCTCTGACTTATTTAGCATTAAGGCAGTCAGACAGGAAACAAATGGATGGTTTTGAGGGCAAGAGGCTTAAGGTGACCTCATGGGACTGATCCCTGCTGCAGTGGGAAACACTTGTCTGGGTAAAGCTTGCTTCTGAGAAGGGCTGAGCTGCTTCCCTAAGAAAATGAACTGGCTAAATGCAAAAGTGTCAGAGGCACAAGGCAGCCAGCAAGGAGCAGCATTCACATGTGCCACATACGCCAAGGCAGCAAAGACATCAAGGGACTGATTCTTGCAGGAAAATGAGATTCAGAATCAAGCTCTCTCCAAATGGAACGAGCATCGGGAATTATTTAGCTTTGTGAAAGGGCTGGAGCAGCTCTGCTCTGGAGCCAGGCTGAGAGAGCTGGGCTGGGTCAGCCGGGAAGAGAAGGCTCCTTAAGGGGAGACCTGAGAGCAGCTCCAGTGCCTAAAGGGGCTGCAGGAAAGCTGGAGAGGGGCTTTGGACAAGGGCCTGTAGGGACAGGCCAAGGGGAATGGCTTGAACCTGCCAGAGGGGAGACTGAGCTGAGCTCTTAGGCAGAAGCTCTTCCCTGGGAGGGTGCTGAGGCGCTGGCACAGGGTGCCCAGAGAAGCTGTGGCTGCCCCATCCCTGGCAGTGTTCAAGGCCAGGTTGGACACAGGGGCTTGGAGCAAGCTGCTCTAGTGGAAGGTGTCCCTGCCTGTGGCAGAGGCTGGAGCTGGAGGAGCTTTGAGGTCCCTTCCAACCCAAACCATTCCATGACTGTGTAACACAGACCCATGTAAGTATGAGCTTTAGCAGAGCTGCAGCCAGGGAAGTTTAAGTTGCTGTTCACACGTGCGCTACTGTTGGGTGTTCAGTGAGAGCAGCAGGTACCTCTCAAAATCTGGATTTCAAATTGATTGATGATTGCAACTCTGTTAATAAAAAGTGTTTACAAACGCTGCCTGTGTTAATCAAGTACAGCCAAATTAGATTTGCTTTGCAACACACTAATTAATGCTTATGGCTTATGATTCACACGCTTTGATTTTAATGAAACACTGAATGGGATCGTCAAAGGCCTTTTAATTAAAATACATCATCTATCACTGTACTCTGCCCAGGCTTGTGCTAACTTTTCAGGACTATGTGTTATAGCATATTTAGGGGACTTTATGAAGCTATTTCGAAGAATGGACCTTTTAAAGTAAAAAACATGGTTTTCTTTTGACTTTTTGGGTTCTCAGTGTCTGAAGCACTAGGGAAGCATTATGAGCATCAGAAAAGATTTAACTGAATCAGTTCCTAAGAACCTCCTGCCTCAAAGTGATCTTTGTCACATCCCTATGCAGGTTACAGACACCCCTATGCAGGGGACAGCAAGGATCCTACTGGCCTGGGGCTCAGGACAGAGAGAGAATGAGAAGCTTGTTCTTGGAAGCCTGGCAATTTTACAGTGAAGAAAGGCTCTTACAACTACCAGGTAGCCAAAAATTAATGGAAAATTACCTGAACAAACAAAAACCTCCCATTGGTTATTTGTCAAAAAAAAAGGGGAAAAAAGAACCTCTATGGAGCTACAGAAATACTGAACAATCATGTTCACAGGCTGGAGGCAGTGCGCTGCTCTGACTCACCTCAAATATGCACAGCAGAAATGAGTAAAACTGAAACATGTTCCTGTTGGCTGAGTAACTCCTCCTGAAGGAGAGTTATTACAGTGAAAGTACTCAACAAAATGACTGTGTGAGTGCAAAGCTGGAGAGCAGACTATCTTCAAACGAATTCTATCTCATTTTCAGTAAATACATTGAATCTTTGAATGCGGCAGGGTCTTCCCCTCCTGCTGATGTTGGTGTCAAAGACATGGGCAACAACACTAGCACTAAAACCAGACGTGTTAAAACACATCCCAAGCTCTGGCTCTGTCCTTGAGTCTTGCCTGCCTGTTCCATGGTGATGCTGACATTTCAGTCATAGAATCATAAAATGGCTTGGGTTGGAAAGGACCTTAGGACCATCCAGCTCCAACCCCTGCCACGGGCAGGGACCCCTTCCACTGGAGCAGCTTGCTCCAAGCCCCTGTGTCCAACCTGGCCTTGAACACTGCCAGGGATGGGGCAGCCACAGCTTCTCTGGGCACCCTGTGCCAGCGCCTCAGCACCCTCACAGCAGAGAACTTTCTTACATCTAACCTGAACTTCCCCTGTTTAATCACATCATTTACTGATTGGGGAAAGCTCCAATCATGGTTCAAGGGCATACTCTTAACGCACAAGGCACCAATGTTATCTTATTCCTAACTCAACTGCGTGGCTTTGAGGCTGTGAGCACCAAACACAGACAACAAAATGCACCACATTAACACTCAGACTGTTCTAGTCTTGCTCTCCAATAAGTTGGATTCAGTGCTGAGAACATCTCCCACTGCCCCATCCACCACCCCGACATTACAAACTCCAGCTGTGCAGAACACAGTGTGGTGGGACTTGCCGGGGCCAGTCCCCAAGCACTTGCTCTAACCTTGTGCAAGCAGAAACTCCACTGTGCCCAGATGTCCCTCAGATGCAGCCATCATCAGTGGTGTCCGGCCCTGCTTATCTGCCATGTTCACATCGGCACCGTGCGTGAGCAAGAGATCTACAATCTGCAACACAGGAAGGGAGAACACACGTTTTATGTGGAGACCAAGCTGGAGCCAAGCAAGAGCAGACCTCCTGCCTTGAAAACTCACCCCACCAAGGCATGGTGCCCTCTGGCATTACTGCTGGGATATAGGAGAAGCAACAGAGATATAAAGACAGGAAAAATGACCTCTTAAATCAAGAGCACCCGATTTGCTTCCCAAATGGTGAGGTAACACAGGACTTAAACACAAGGTGCTCAGGGTGTTTGAAGCATCAATATCACTTCTTCTCACTCCCATCAGTTTCCAGACCAGTTTGGGCTTGTCTTCTCCACCCATACTTCAGCAAGACGGAAGGGATGCCCTGACCCAACGTTTTAGACCACCCCGATAGTGTAAGGAACCCACTCACCTGCCAGTGGCCCTGTCTGACAGCGCTGAAGAGCGGAACGACCCCGCGGCGGTTGGGCTGTGCCACAGCAGCTCCCTGCTCCAGGAGGAGCCGGCACACATCCAGCTTCCCTCGCCCGGCTGCTGCCGTCAGAGCTGCAGGACAGAGAGAGGCAATGAAGGGAAAGGGCCATGCTCACCACAGGGGGGGTTCCTACCTGGAGGTATGTCCTTCTGCTGGGTGCCGAAGGGATGGTGTCTGAAATGCCAAACGTATCTCACAACAGGCAAAACGAACAAAGGAAATCATGGAGTATCACACTGCTTTGGGTTAGAAGAGACCTTAAAGCTCCTCCAGTTCCAACTCCCCTGCCACGGGCAGGGACACTTTCCGCTAGAGCAGCTTGCTCCAAGCCCCATCCAAGCTGGCCTTGAACACTTACAGAATCATAGGATAGGTTGGATCAGTACATAAATGGGTTGGATCAGTACAGTTCTAGCTCTTGTCATTTTAGTTTACTTCAAAGGTTAAATCTTCCAAGAAAAGATCTCATAATGTTATGGAAAGAGGCTGAAGGGGACAATCAGCTTTTAAAATGTTCTTTAAGACACAGTGAAACTGGACGGGAACCACAATGCAGACCCTTCTCTCATGAAACCTTCACCACCTCCCCCTGTGTCTCCTGCAGGTTTCCCCACAGGAAAAGCCATAGGTTACAAGACTGAGCGTGTTTTAGTAGGGGCACAATGTCCAGAGAAATAAGAGGTCTTTAGGTATGCGCTGCCTCGACCAGCTCTTCTGCAACCTGCCCTTGATTCAGCCCACCACAGCTACAAGAGAGCCAGGGAGGGATGAAGCTGGAGGCACTGCCAGATCACTGCCAGCCACTGGATGTCAGGCAGATCTGTGGCTTTTCTCTGTCCAAACAAGCAGAGAGCAGCATAATTCACCTGCAAGGGTCCTTGTGTAAATCCAAATCCATCTCTCATTTCCAGCATTACAGATGCTCACAGTCTTACAGGTGGGTAGAGCTTTAGAGCTCTTCCCCTGACAAAATGCACCGTTAACTCCAAGTATGGTTGGGTTAGAAAAGACACATTCCATCTGAAAATAGTTCCAAGTGCAGGACCTGCTTTTGACTCATTTTTGGTATTAATTTTAGACTTTTCAGTTCCTCCCCTCCTCTCCCTAACTTTCTGTGCACTTGAGCACAGCTCCTCTGCCTCGATGCTCCGCTGCTTCTCGTAGGAGTTGGAGCAGAAGGTGGGAGTCTATTTCGAACTGACGTAGCTTGTTTTTCCTCTGAAGTACAGTGCTGTGGGATGGCTGATTACGAGGTGTTGATGGGTTTCCAACTGCAACACTGTTCACGTTGGGGGATTTAACTAATTCTCTGTTCTGTTCCACATTATGGTCGAGTTTGCTTCTCTTGGGGTTGAGAGATAGCAAGAGTTAAAAGGAAAAGTCATCTCACTGCCACAAGTAGAACATGCTGCAAAATCTATAATCAGATCCATGTGGGTTTTAAACGTAAGCTACAAATATAGAAGGAGGATGGTGTCTAATGTGCACGGCAAAGCGATTGGTATGCAGGGCTCTGGGGTTCTATTTCTAAACCTGCCTGCACTTGAGATGTTGCAGGTTAATTTGAGGTATCTCACGTCAAAATGACTTAGGTTTGCAACAATGAAATGACTGTAAATCACCAAAGTGTTTGGTGTTCACCAGGGAATGGAAAAGACTACTGGACCAGGATGGTTTGATCCATGGGCATATCCTTCTCCACTCTGCCTTACAATCCACTTGACCTGGACTGATGTCTTTTTGCTGCTGTGCTCCTCAGGGTTAAAGGAACCAGTGAGGGTACGTAGCTCCAGCCTTTCCTTTGCAGCTCCAACTCAACGGAAGCTCAAAAGCTTCTGTGCCACTCAGCCTTCAGCCCTTATGGCTTCAGGAAGGTTCCATGCTCATGCCCTGGCTTTGCTGCCTGCTGCTGAGAGGAAGCTCTCCAAGCTCGTCTTGTGCCATGTGCAGATATCCTCAGACACGGAGAAACAATGAGGGGTGGAAGGAGGGAGTTCAGTCCAACAGGACCTGGGGAGATCACATCACTGAGGTACATTCAGACCTCATTCATGCCTGGGCTTTGAACGGAAGGTTGGACTAGATAACCCCTGTGGTCCCTCCAACTGTACCTGTACCCTGCACCTCCAGCCTTCTAACCAAAGCAACTCTGGCACCCCCGAACTCCCAACTCCACTGCTTGTCACTTCAAGCCCATGCTGGCATCCAATGGCCAGCACTACCCAGAGGCTGGTGGCCAACTGTCCAAGCCCAAAGCTCAAACAAACTACTTCAGGAAAAGATTCTAGAAGGACCTGCTCATTTAAGCCTTTTGGCACTCCTTATCGACCATGGCCGATTTCAAGTCGTCTCTTAGAAGACCTATCAGCCTGTTTCTGACACCACCAATGGCCATCCAACAGCCCCTGGTCTCCAAAACCTGTGTGTTGAAGAGACCGGAAAAGCCAAGGAAAGGCGATGGGAGAAATGGGAGAAATGGTTTTGCCTGAAGTTTTACTGCTTGCCAGAGAGCTCCCGTGGCCCAGCATGAACAAGGCGAGTCCACCAAAGCCAGGCAAGGAGCAGCGACCGGGATCCTGGGCTGGAAAACAGGAATGTTCATTTTGCAGCTTTCTTTTCTGTAAGGATGTAGTGCCAGGAGAACAACTCACTGTGCAATAACAAAGTCTTGGCACGAACAGCAGAGAACAGTTGCTGTGTATCTCAAAACACAGCCCAAACACAACTTGAGAGAAACTTCAGGTGTGGACGTGCCCCTGTCCATCCATCAGCGAGCAACAAGCCACAGTCTCCAGCACCAGGGATCTGCAACAGCACATTCTGCCCCTGCCGTTGTGCAGAGCAGGTCTGTTTTCTCCGAGGAAAACCAACTTTATCTGGAGAAGGAATCATTAAATTGCTCCTATACAGCACATGGATCTGTTTCACAGCTTGGCAGCAAGACAAGAGCAGCCTGATGGAGTTGTTCTTTGTACCTCCAGCTCTGATGGAGTTATTACAAGTGACTCAGATACTTTTGTGCTAGGTTTTGGTATTAGCCTTGTCCCAGGGGGAAATACTCTATCTGGAGTGGGATACAGTGTGCTGTCAGCAATTCCTGAACTTATGATGTAACTTGGCACTGCCGTTCAGATGATATCAGGCTGACATCACCAAGCCAGGCAGTCAGCCCTGCTCTACAGAAGATTAGACTCAGGAGCAATAAGTATCCAAAAAAGACAAGGCATGATTCAGATTTTTAGAGCAGATTGTTATTTTGAGGTGGAAACCATCATTTCTCTTCAAATTTATCTGAAGTTGCTATTTACTTTGGGGAAACTAGTAATAATAATAAGAAAACAATGTGAAGGGGAGTCTTGTGATTTGTGAGGCACAAATCCACATTCCCACATACCCCAGTTACTCAGAAACCCCTCTCAGACAGAGAAACTCTCAGTTGTCTCTGTGTCCAGCTTCTGGCATTGTTCAGGGAAAGGTATGGGAACGGGGACACGATGACATGGACAAAGCTTCTGCTGAAGGGTCCTCAAGGAAATTGGCAGGCTGGGAACGACAGAGCTGCCCAGGACATATGGAAAGAGGGGAGAGAAGAGCTGGATGTTGTCAGGGAGAAGAGTTGGACACCAGCTCAGCAAAGACCTATGGCTTTATACCAGGCTTTCCAGGTTCATCCAGAAAGCCAGGACTATCTTCACTCAAGTTCATCTGTAGTTCGTCTGATGCTGCCCATGAGGTTACTTTGCAGGGAGACAACTTAGGGCATTTGATCAAAATCTGAAGGCATCTGGGTCACCATCCTATTCACAAGATAGTCTCTCTGGACCCAAACACCAGAGAACATTGTGGATGAGCTATCTGGTCACCACCCCAAACTCTCAGCTCACTGGTAGCAAAGCCATTGTCCTGTTACCAATGCTCAGCCATTTCATTTGGTTAATTCCATATCCCATTTCCTTTTTTTCCCATGACACCCTTGGGGTACTTTTAAATTGCTTATTTGTCTGTGTTGCCCTGATTTCCACTAATAATGGCACAATGGCCTTGTTACTCAGTTCTGTCCTGTGGGAGCAGGACCCGGCTCCTTCATGCCCTGCAAGTGGCCCAGAGCAGCTCAGGCACCCGCCAGACAACCCACACCTCTATCTTTGTCCTTTAAAGCTCAGGGGCAATATTATCTGATAGATTCCATTCATTCAGCCTTCCAGTGCCTAAAGGAGTGACAAGGAAGCTGGAGAGGGGCTTTGGACAAGGGCCTGTAGGGACAGGCCAAGGGGAATGGCTTTAACCTGCCCGAGGGGAGACTGAGATGAGCTCTTAGGCAGAAGCTCTTCCCTGTGAGGGTGCTGAGGCGCTGGCACAGGGTGCCCAGAGAAGCTGTGGCTGCCCCATCCCTGGCAGTGTTCAAGGCCAGGTTGGACACAGGGGCTTGGAGCAAGCTGCTCTAGGGGAAGGTGCACCTGTCCGTGGCAGGGGTTGGAGCTGGGTGAGCTTTTAAGTCCTTTCCAACCCAAAACATTCTAGGATTCATATGATTACCAGGCTCCAATAAGGCTGCATTTTGAAAGGTACAGGGTACAAACCAGCTCAAAAGATAATCCCACTTCCCCTTGCCCCCTTCTACCCAGAAACAACCTGACCTAAGACCAAGCCAGCCACAGTCTGTACCCCTGGATCATGTCATTAGGGAGCAAAGCCGTCAGAATCAAAATCAGTGCTCTGTCACCCAGAGAGGGTACCCATTACCTTGGTGTATTAACTTGACAAGAACATTACCAGGGATACAAGGAGATTAGGGAGGTGAGTACAAAAGATTGTGGATAATATTTATGAGGTCACTGGAGTTAAATCTAACAACTCCATATTTGAGTATTTCAAGAAATGCAGATGATGGTGAGGATCGTCTCTAGGGAGTGGAAGGGGTGGATGACTGCTTTCATTTGAAGTTAGGAAAGCAGGGTGTCTGGTTTATACCCATCCATATAAACATAACAGTATTGAACAAAAGAACATTTGTGTCATTACCAAGCGCTAAATAATGCCAAGCTTTAGGAAAATGAATGGTAATTTAACAGCTGAGTGCAAGCTGCACCCTGGCACCTGAAAACAAAGCAGAGGAACTGATCCTTCTCCCTTCATCCAAACAATGCCAGGGATCAGGAAGCATCAGGTGATGGGGAGCCCATAAATACAAACACTGACATGCAAGAAGCAGCTACAGAAATCACCTGTCTCTCCCCACAGGCTGTCAAAGCTGTTGATCTGAGCTCGCTCCACCTCCTCTTCATCTTTTTCTGGAAGATCGAGCAGGTAGGAGACAATCTGAAACCAAGCGAGATGTCAGCTCACAAATGTGTTATATATAAACTGCTGACATCTTAACACGAGCTGCTCTGCATATACAGAGGAAAAGGAACAGGCTTTGCCTGGCACCCTGAGCTCAAGCAAGTATTCTTCCAGAGATCAGTCACTGAATCTGATAAAGGAAAACCCCACACCCATCCAAGGGTTTTGACATGACCGCCCATGGTGAGCCTGTGCAGTGTCAGGTCCTTAGAACTCTGTCTGTCCTGCTGCAGTGCCCTGACACATGCAATGGATGTGCCTCTGGGAGAAGGTGAAGCCAGACTGAGGTATCTGGATAAAGAGAAAACCCTCCTCAAGTGATGGAGAAGGAGAAGGGGCTGCTGCGGGCCAGGGCTCTGCTGAGGGACCGGTGGCAGTGGTTTACTTGGCAGTTAATATTTGGACTCTGATCTTAAAGCTCTTTTCCAACCTCAGCAATTCCATACATCGTTTCCTACATCCCAAATCTGTATCAACGTGACAGGAGGAAGCTCTCTGGCTCTTCTCCCTCCTCCCTGACATACAGTCCAAAGCTACATGGTCTCACACTCCCCTAACAGCGCCAGAGGAGCAGCGTTAGCTGCATGCTGCATGCAGCATGCTGCAGAGCATCCAGCTCTGCTTAAAGGTTTATTCTAACAACTTAAAGGCTTGTTATGCTTCCTCTCTTGGACACTTGCCTGGATCAAAGGGATTGCCAAGGATCTGTGAACCCTGCTGCCTGCGAAGGGAAGGGGAGGGAGAGCAGGACAGAGATATTGATCCACCTCCAAGACCCTCTTTGGTCAATGTTCTGGCTAGCAAACATAGCCACACCTTGGTTTCCCACCCCACAGAGGCAGTGCTGTGCTGGTAGGTCTTACCTCGGTGTAACCCATGCTGGCTGCAGCGATCAGGGCCTGCTGGATGGCGTGGCTCTTCTTAAACACTCCCTGCTGCTGCCCAGCCATGGTCCAGTCACACTGGATCAAGAACTTCACCACCTCCAAGTGTCCTCTGAGAGCAGCGTGAACCAGAGCGCATTGACCGTTCTTGTCCAAATGATCCACCTTGAAAAGAGATGACAAAACACAGTTAAACCAAATCACAGGCAAAATGCCTTCACTTCCTCAGTTTCCATCCTGGATTCAAAATACTGCCACATGTGCAATATGTGCATTTTTCTGGTCAATCATCCCTTCCACGACCAGAAAACCACCATCCCCGAACAACTCTGCCCCAGGCTTAGGCATCCTCTTAGCCACAAATGTTTGCTCTGGGTAAGTTACCATTAAATCCTTAGCTTTCATCAGTTGCCTGCAGACTCAACGGCTGCAAAAGCATTTTTCCCCTTGGTGTCCTGAAGTCGTGTTTCCCAGGGACTGAAATCACACACACCGCTCTCATCGCCTTCATCCAAATCCACACAAGGAAAACCAGCTTGTTTTCCAGATACCATTGCTTTGCAGAGACACAGAAGTGCCTCAGCCTGCAGCTGAATGCACTGACGTGAACCCAGGGCAGGCAGAAGTCAATTGGAAACAGAGCTGGTGCTTGGCAGCCCTACTGGAACTTCCCTGGTTGGCTTTTCAGGACAGGGCATGCTTTTCACTCAATGCCTGAATACATCAGCTGGGATTTCTTTGTCCTACCTCAATACTGGTACCTTGGAGAAATAGGACAGGCAGATCAGGGACTGCCCTCCTGCCAGCAAACTATTGCAGTGCTCTGCACCGTATTATTTCTCATTACTCCTATTATAAATATGAGTAATAATGATTATATCAAGATAATCTAATGATTTTATAGTGATATTATAACTAATATATTAACATTTCTCATTTGCCAACCCAGGCAGCAGTCAGTGTTGCAGTTTTCTATGCAAGAATCAAACATCTCAGCCTCCAAACCGAACCCAGCTGGTTTGGGGCTATCTCCTCAATATAATTAGGGATACCCAAGGAAAGCTAAAGTGGCAGCACTTTCACATTTCATTGTGTAGCCTAAATCTTCCTCTTCTCAGAGATGGAATGCTGCTTCTTGCCAAGGAGTGCCACCCATCTCAAAACACCCCAACAAAAGCAGAATTCCTTTTTTCCTTCATATTGTCCTTGCATTATGACAGACAACATGGCAAGATTTAACTGTGGCCCTTAAGCCATCCCAAGTTTCATAGCAGAACCATACAAACCCATGTTTTGCTTTCTGAACTGCAGCTAAACATATAGAGCAACCACAAATTGCTTCCAGGAGGCTCCACTTCAAAAATCAGTGCAATTGTCTTCTTCAACAACATACTGAAACTTGACTCATGCTATACAATTAAAACTCCAAACACTCACCACAAAGCTAAACAAAGGGTGTTTTTCTGGGATCAGTCTAAGAGGAGTGTTTGGAAAATGTGTCTCAAGGAGGCATCTCAAGAACGCCCCGTGCCACAAGAGCAACGTTGGCATTTTAACCTTCTGCGGTCCAAGGACCTCAAGCAAAGCGGAATCCTGGAGGATATTCTTTATAGCAAGCATCCCGCATCCTGCCTGCAGCTTGTGCCCTGCCTTGCACCAACACGGACCAGTTGAAATCAGCTTTTAGAGGAACGTGGTCACTTCACCTTAGCCCGTTTCTTGCAGAGCAGCACAACGATGCTCAGGAATCCAGCAGCAGCCGCGTAGCCAAGAGGAGTGAGGCCGCTTTCCGAAGCAGCGTCTACGTTGGCCCCAAACTCCAAGAGCAAAGCCACCATCTCAGTGTAGCCCAGGTGAGATTGGACACAAAGAATAGGGGCGTTGTTGAGAACCTCAGTGCGGTAATTCACGTTTGCACCTCCCAGAATCAGCAGCCGACTGACCTGCAGAGGGAAAGAAGAGCTCCTGTTAGGTGGGCTCTATGGAGAGACGCTGACTTATTGTCAGGGCAAAGACAGAATGTAAAGCAGGGCCTTGGGTGTATCTCCAAGCAAACAGCAAAGGACTCAAAATGCTGAGTAGAAACACTTGCCAAATAAACGGTCCCATTTTAGGCAGAAGGAAGAGTTTAATCCTTCCCCTGAGGGCTGGTTAAGTGGCTTGAAGGGTGCAGAACAAAGTCACTACAGCCACGCTGCAGCTGGGGACACAGCATCTTTCACAGGAGGATGGACCCTAAATAACTCAATGGACCATCCTTCCCGTGGGATCCTCTCTCGGGATGGCTTTGCTTGTCCTACTGCACTGCCAGGCTTGCACAGCTCCCTCTGCACTTGGTCGCACTAGAACAGGCTCTATCTGCTGCTGGAGAGAGTGGCAAGGAAGGGACATGGGGACAGACCCCAGGCTCACCTTGCATGTATGGGAAGGAGCTGGGGTGAACTTCCTTCCAGGAAACCTGTGTCACTGTCTGAGATCCCTTCTGCTATAGAGAGGAAGTCACTTAAGCAAACACATTCACCCTCACAATGCAAATGGGCATGAAGTGTCTGAGCTAGCACAGGAGCACGTGCTGTTGAGTTTGGTGTCGCCTCCGAGTCGGTGCCTGTGACAGCCCTTTATGGGGCTGTCAAATTCCAAAGCCAGTTCTCACATCCCACAGCTCTGGGGAGGAAAACCTCAAGTGAACCATTCTGCACAGGCACGACTTCCCTGTTCGCTCACTGCAATCAGAAGGAGACCCCTGGTTAAAGTAGAAGAGTTGAGGGCTCATCCCAGACAGCAGCACAATCCCAACTGAACTGATGGGCTCTCTCTCTCATGGGAATGCCCAGCACTGCCTGGATAGGAGCACTGCCATAGGCAGGCAGCTACAGTAAACTGGGAGCTTCTTGTGTGAATTCTGAACCACGCCAGCTCTCCTCCTCCTCCTCCTCCTCCAGTACCTTTATGTTTGGGGTGTAGAGATTCCTCAGAGATGCCAAAGCCATGGAAAGACCTTCCGTACTGTAGGAGATCCAAAGCCCTTGCAGGATGGAGGAAGATACCCCCACTTTTTTACTCAGCCCCTAAAAGAGAAAAGATGACTTAGATCCAAGCTTACAACCATGCTCAGTTACACAGGGTAGATCCTTTTGGGTCTCTGGACTTCAGAGAGTTTCAAGACACTAACAGCTATAGGAAATAACTTGCAAAGGTATGGTAGCCATTTCCTCCCTCTAGGAAAAGCAGCATTAAACTGTGAGCAATCCAAACCCACTCAGTCTCATGCTAAGGAGCAGAGCAGGCTTCCTTTCACTATTTTCTTTTAGTAAAGAACACATTATTTTGGCAGAACTGATTCACAAAGTTATTACCCAAACTGTTACACAAGATGACCATATCTGCTCCCAGTAAGATTAACTACGGAAGTCTCATGCTCAGCCTAGAATGGTATTCCCCTACCTCACACCAGGCTGGCTGACATCCATGATCACACTATATGTAATGTATAGAAGGGTTCCCTCCCTCCTCTTGAAGGAGCAGCAATTGCTCTGGAGCCAACAGATGGGAGCAAACAGCTGGATGGAAGAGGTGAGGAATGGGGTTTGCAACTCCAGCAAACGGGCTGGATGATGTGGGTACATGGTGTGATGTGGGTACATCCTCTGTGCTGCTGCTCTGTCATTGATTTACCATTAAAGCCTGTTGTTTCCATGGAAACCCTACAGACATTTTTAATCCTGTTTTGATATGCAAACCCTGATTTCTATCTTCCCTGCAAAGCCATGTGGTCATTTCTAGCTGTGCAAAGCAGCAGGATCCCATCTCACTTTTGTATGACAGACTGACACGGATGGTGTGGGGTGTTGGAGGGCAAACCAGCAGCAGAAGGTGGGCTTTGTCTCCTCTAAAGGAAGATGTGCAGGAATCATCATGTAAGCCCACTGCTGGACTCAGCTGCAGACCTCTGATACCTATGTGTGAAAGATATTCTGAAGCATCACAGCAGCCATCAACAGACTTGTCACTTGAAACGGTTTTACCATGGCAAGAAGCAACAGATCAGAGAAGCTCTTACAAATAACAGCTCCCTGTGCTTGTTCCCTTCAAAATTCAGGCAGCTAAAGAGAGAAAAATATCTGCTTGTGGAGAGAGGCAGAAAAAAGAGCTCAGGAATTTTAGCCACCATTAAACGCTGCTTTGGAAATGACACAATGCAGGACACTGGAGGCCACTATTAAATTTCAGTGAACTCAGTACAATTGGGCAAATGGAAACCCAATTTGATAATCAACGGTTAAAATAACTTAAAAATAGCTATAATAGTACCAAACCCAGAAATAAGCTGTTTGAGTCACCATCAAGATCAAGGGAAATAGTATGTATTCTCAGAATAGCCATCTGTGAATAATCATATAAGCTATAAAAATCTTAACCACTGGATTAGAATACATGCCCACAGATAGCAGTGCAAGACATAAAAGGTGACATTTAGCCTTTCAAGAATAAATACACCCAATACCATTCTCATTCAGATACCGAAACAAATCTGTGCTAATTGAGCAGCCTGGTCTGGTGGAGGGTGTCTCTGCCCATGGCATGGTGTTGGAACTGGGTGATCTTAAGGACCCTTCCAACCCAAACCATTCTGTGATTCTATTTCTGATTTACAGATCATATATTGCTTTCTTAGTTCCCTTTTGAATCCTTCAGGAAAAGCAGATCCCAGCTGGACGTAACATCAAACTGAAATACCAGCAGTGGGGGATGAGGGACACCTACTTCTTGATTACTGACATTTTAACTAACTAAGATGAAATCAAAGACTTCCCGTTGGTTGACTGGCAAAACAGACATCAGCCTGGAGTGTGGGTCTTCTTGTATCATTACTGCACATTTCTCATCATGCCCCTTCACTCCATGCCAGGCTTTCCAAGCTGGGTTTCCATATGCTCCTGTTAAGACTGGCAATTGCTTTTAAAGACTAAAACATTTGTACTTTTGGGGGTTTTGGTCCCCAAACTGTTTGAGGATGTTTGTGTCTAAAACAGAAACCCAGGAGATCTCAGCCATGAAGGGAAGAGGGGAGTGTGAAAGCTTCTTACCACCCGTGTGTTGGGTCATCACCTTGTGTCGGAGCATCACTGCCTTTTTACCCCTGGGAATTCCAAGTGTCCCATCATTACCTTGCACAAGGTATCCCTGGATGTGAACTAATAGGGACTGGGGAAGGACAAACAGGTTTTCTGCACTAATCACAGTCTGTCTCTAAACCCAGCTCTCAGTACTCTCTGGCTGGCCAAAATGCTTTAGCTCTGTTCAAATCCTCTCCTTCATGATGGGTACATAAAATGGAATTCCAATGGCATCAGGCCTCCATAAATACCTTCAAAATCAAGATCTTTGTGTCTGCAGAAAGCTGCTATTGTAACATGAGAACTTCAGGAGAAGCACACTGAATTGATGACCCGACACGCTCCCTACTTGGCAGAAACCCCAGGCCATACTGGTAATGGCTGCAGCAAAAGATCAGGCAGAGTGAAACGCTTGAATGGAATAAACCATGTTTGTTCAGAAACAAATACAGTCAGGAACACCAGGAATGGGGATCTGTGCCCATGCTCTTGGAAATGCTTTCTTGAGATCTTAAACGTGGGCTACAGTGATGAGCTTGATGGCTCCTTCAGCACCTAACACAGCTTTTGTTTCACTCAGCAAACACTTGTTCAAAACAGGAATAAAAAGAAACCTCTTCAAGGAAAAGCTAAGAGTTTTACAGTGGTTTTAATGCAGCTAATCCAAACCCTGCGGAAACTTTATAGTACTCCTAAACAACGTGCTGTTATGCTTATCTGTCACCGAGACATGAGTCCTGCTGCACCCAAGGACTGTGCCGAGTGATGATGTGAAACAGAAGGCTCTGCTGATATTTTTCATATGCTAATTGGCATTTTCTCCTATTGTAAATATTGCTCAATTAAATCTGGAATCGACGGGCAGCTTGTCCACTTAATGGAATGTGGCATTTGTTTATAGAGCCTGAAACCCTAGTACGTGTTTCTGCTATGGAAGTGTGAAGATTTGGAACCACATTTAGAACATAAATGGCAGCTGAAGAGGAAACTCGCTGCTGAATGTGGCCTTGAGAACGAACTCCAAGTTTCAGTATTATACACTGAGGGGTAATGTGCTGATCTGGGGTTCCTCCCCCTTGGCTCCAACCACGGCCTTCCCAAACTTTGCTACTACACTGCTGGTGAATTAGGCATAGGGAGCTCAATAAATAACCCCACCACGACTGATGCAAGGCAGAAACTATCTGCTCTAGGGATATAAGGTTTTTCAGTCTGTAAAATCATGTATGGACCAGATTAAAATACAGCCTCATTTCTGAGCTGTGGCTGCCCCATCCCTGGCAGTGCTCAAGGCCAGGTTGAACACAGGGGCTTGGAGCAAGCTGCTCTAGGGGAAGGTGTCCCTGCTCATGGCAGGGGTTGGAACTGGATGAGCTTTAAGGTCCATTCCAACCCAAACCAGTCTGGGATTCTGTGATTCTATGATTTCCACCTTCTGGTGTATGGGCCAACTGGCACAAGAATGGTACTTAGTTTATGGGTCACACTGCTGCTCACACTGAAGCTTGCCTTTCAGTTCTCCAGGTCCTAAATGTCTGCATGAAGAGTAAAATGGACCAACCATCGGATAATAACAATCACATTTTCTCTTGACAACCTAAATGTTACAGATTACATGGGAAGAAACCTCTCAGGGTACAAGAGCAGTCTGAGGTAAGGAAGCTATCTGTTGAATTCACAGTCTGAAGGATGGCTCAATTTCATGGATTTCTTCTATCCCAATTTTCTAAAGCTCCTTTCTACATGTTTCAGCAGCCTGAAGCAATCACACTTCTTACAGCAACCCGAAAACAGGAAGAGCCTGAACACTGCCAGAGCCGGCAGGTTACACGCAGTGGGGATGAGGTTAGCATAAGTCTTCATGTTCATTTTTCTTACCTTAAAAATATGTGCTTTGAGAATGTGATGTCCCAGTTCAATAGTCTGCTGTCGATTCAGTTTTCCTTCTTGACGGGAAAACCAGAAGGCAAGTAATGTGTGGCCACTCCTGAAATCAGAAGAAAAACTATATTAGGATTTGCTTGTTACAGCAACAAAACAATTTGTGGTAACATTCTCCTGCTAAACCTTCAGCTTTAGGAAACAGAGCTAGGCTAATTTGCAACACCAACTGACTGCATCCTGTATGACTGGTGATCAGTGATACCTCAAAAACCCCCAACTGCAAGAGCAGAGGTACAACTTCATGTAGTGCTTTGCCATTTTGCAGAGGAGATCTGGAGGATGATACCCGGAACGCACACCACCGATCCCGAGGTCATTAGAAAATGACATATTGAACATAGCCACACTTTGAACACACGCATTCTTTACATGACAACCACATTCTCTACCCTCTGACAAGTCCTGCAGAGTGAAGCAATTTTACTTCTCTGTGCAACTCCTTCTAAGCACATTCTCCAGCTTTTCTAATACTAAAGATGCTTCTGGCATGAGCTGCCAGGCTGACAACCAAAGCAAATTAACTGAGCTACACAGAGCCCTGGTTAAGGCAAAGCATAATAAAAGAGACAATAACTTCCTTTGCTAATGGTGATTCCTACTGACATTTGTTAAACACACAGACTTCCAGCTTGGAATTCCCAAAGTTCAACATGGCTGAGGCTTCCCAAAGGTGCCAGAAGCTGATTCTCTGCACACACACACACAAAAGACATGTGAAAAGATGTGAAGTAATGCAAACCACCTCTGTTAGAGCTGCTGCCCCATCCCTGGCAGTGCTCAAGACGAGGCTTGGAGCAACCTGGACTAGCTATAAATGTGTAAATGCATACAGAGGATTGGAACTAGATGAGCTTTAAGGTCGCTTCCAACCCAAACCTGCCTGGGATTCTATTAATTCCATGGATGCACCTGTGGATGCAACAGCAGGAGATGCAGCAAGCAGGGGAGGAGGCCACCAAAGCTCCACGCTTGGACCTCCGTGGTCTGCGGTGGTGTCGTTTGCTTGGTTTTGCCAAGAAATCTGTATTCTTCTTTAAGACTCTGGGTATTCCCAAGGAGTCCTTTTTAATCCACTCCATTTCTGGAACTTAATGTGACTACCCGTAAAAGCAATCAAACCCCTTCTAGCCAAAGAAAACAACATGATACCAACCGGGGCTTTAAAAGGGCTTTTAAGGACAAGGGAACGTTCCGAGCTCATCACTAGTTCATAAAGCAAGGAAGTACATCTGGTGGCCAAGCGTCGAGTCTGAGAGAACACAGGAATGTTCACAACAGTGGCAATTATTCCAGTGTACCCACATCCAGGGAGAGTGATTCACGTCTCAGAAGAAAAGGGAAGACTTGCAATGCCATGACCAGGTGTTTGGCAGGGGCTCCCCCCAGCTCTGCCAATGAACCTCCTTTTGGACCGATGACACATGGATTCATTTGAATCCATGCTCAACAATGCTCTGCCAGACCCTGTGGTACTGTTAGGACATGGACATGCACCCGCTGGAGGAGTGGGATAAAAACCAAAGTTTGCTTTCAAGGTAGGACTTGATCCCCAGGCCAGGTGAAAGAGCACCACATCCCGTTACATGTAATAAACTGGTGAGTAATTCTATTGTGCCTCTCTCCAAAATGCCATTAAATGTATAGAGACACCATCAATGCAAATAATAAACTGCTGTCTGAAATGTTTATATGCACTGACTGCAGGATCCCATAGCACCATGCTTCCTATCACTGGAGAAGGAGAAGCTCCTCCAGATGGTGACTCTGCCCATCAAGATGTAAGCTTCGATGCCTTTGTGCACAGGGCAGTGCCTGTGATTTCCATGCATCTGTGCTGTGAGAACCACGGAGCACCAACAGAAGGGACAGAACATAAAAAGCTCTGAAAACAGAAGGGCCTTGGAAGTGGTTGTAGCACCTTAAGTAATCCACAGCTTGTTGCTTTGCCTTTCTTTCACTCTTCCTCTCTTTGCTCCCCATCGCTGGAGTGGGAGAACTTCAGGTCATAGCCTTTGAAAGGAGAGACACAAATGCACTTGCTCATTACACTGATGAACCTCCAGGAATGCCCACGGAAAGGAGAAATGGGTCGGAAGGAAACAAGTGACTATGAAACACAACAGCTTGAGCTCGACAGAGCTGCAAGTGAAGGAGCGCAGCAACTGCTTGATGTTATCTGTTCCCTTCAGCCAGATGATGAAAACCTAAAACTGCTCTAGACCAATCAGTGCATCTCCACAGCTCATCAGATTCACAGTGCTGCGCTTGTGGTTTGGAGAAGAGCCAATGCTGAGGAGAACCAGTCACGGGAATGATCTGCCCAGGGAAGTGGTGGGCTGCCCAACACTGAACACTGTTAAGATTCACTGGACAGGGGGCTGGAACATCCAGTCTAGGTCATGCCTTGCCTAGAAAGGTCGGACCTGATGATCTTTGAGGTCCCTTCCAGCCTGGGATTCTGTGAGTCAATGATTCCATGGGCTACCTCCACCAGAAGGTTGGTGGTGCAAGTTAATTCAGAGCCACCAGCTCATTGCCCTTCTTGGGGAGATTTGCTGGGCTGCTCATTGGGAACCATGGCTTTCAGCTCCAGCTCTGAGAGTGGCTGCACATGGGACCCTGCAGTCACCCCTCCCTACCTCTGCAGAAGGGGAAATAGTGCCTGTTGTTTGCTTGTGGATGGAAAACTCTGAAACCATCTGGGCAGGCTCTGAATGAAGCGGTCACTACATGAATCCTGAAGATCCAGAAGCTTCTAATGTGCCTTTTCTTTGCAGCAGGAGATGAAGTGCAGGCCCCATCTGACACACAAGGCCAGGTTCCAGTGAGCTCCTATACTGCTTCTCAGCTGCAGCTGGCAGGGTATTTACCTACATGTAATTATATGCATGGTTTTGGCTGTTATGAATAAGGCATGTATGAACTATTCCAGACTAAAGTACGGTACTCACGTGTAATACATTCCCTCTGCAATGTTTCCCAGACCTTGGCTTTGGGCTTGGTGAGAATACTTGCAGTCACTTGTTCTGTCAATGTTGACTGCATGCTAAACCAGACTACAACAGCCCAGGCTTTTTGTCTGTTGCTTCTTTCTCCTTTCTATAATAGAGGATGGTAATGGCATCTCCATCAGAGAGCGCAGTGAAACGATTTGCTCTGAACTTCAGTGCTGCAGAGTTTAGCAGCAGAGATTGTTCTATTTTTAATGTAAGGTTTCTTATTGTGAAAAATGAACCGTGCTGCCAGCTCGGTTTTGACAGCCTTTGGTTGCTCTCACAGGCTGCCTGTAACAGCCAGGGGTGCACATACATGTGTATACGTGCACATACATGTATATATAAACCAAAGAGGAGTCTTCCTCCTCCCAAGTCCTGGCACAGCATGAATCCGGTGCATGCGTACAGCAGCTATAGGAAGGAGAATATAAGTAAAGACTACATATGGACACAGCAGGATGATGGATTCAACAGTGGTCCCTACACCTCCCTTATTGACACAAGCTGAGGCACACAGAGCTCTGGGAGCAGAGCAAGGTGATGTGGGGAGTTAGTACCTCAAGCACATCCCTCACTGTGCCCCTGTCCCTTGTGCTACAGGTGGAAGGGGACAAGGTGTCACTAACGAAGTGACCAAAGAGGTGCGATGGAGCATGTCGAAACATAGAAGAAAATGCTGGAACCTCCCAGATCTGTGCTTCCTCTACACCCTTCTATCCCTCAGGCAGAGTAAAAGAGATTTAAAAGGGTGTAAAATGACTCAGGGGTTAAGGAATCACTCTACCAGAGTAAAAACCAGGCAAAACAGTAAATGAGAATCAGTCCCATTCACTTCTGAACATACATAGGTCCAAATTCCCTGATTTACATCCACATCTCCCTTCTTCCAGCTAATCCCACACCACCATTCCAAACTCCAGAGATCTGACACTGTGCCCAGTGGATCTGCTCTTCCAAGGGACGTGTGCTTGTATTTTATGCAGCTCTGCAGAGTGCAATTCCATAACCTGGGCACAGAGAACAATGTCTGCTCTGACAAAGCCAGAGCTGCCTTTGCTTTCAGAAGCTATCTGTCCAAGCCTGCAGAAAGGCCAAGCCCTGCTCAGTGAGCTCCTCCTGATGGATCACTGAATCACCACAACTGATTTATTGCTTTAGTTCCCCTCTGATGTTAGAATTGTGAATTGGGAGGAATTAAGGTTCTACAACAAAACTCACACAAAGCAGGGAACGCTCCTCAGCACACGATATTCTTTCCTAGAGAATGAAACCCTGCTTTAATTTGCTGAGCTAACTGGGACAGTCAAGTTGAAAGGCAAGAAAAACCTCTCCATCCCTCAGGTCATATCGCACTGCAGCAAGACAACCTATGATCAAACCCCATCACCCTGCCTAGCAGTAACCAAGGACACAGCAGACGTGTGCTACCAATTCTAGCTGCTTTAGGAAACTGCAGACACATTCCTGATGAACAGGGTAAGAAACCTTTGGAGCATGGCTGCTGCTTGCTTCTTTCATAAAGCAGTTCTCTTCTTTGCACTGATGCATTCTTACCATAATGGCAGAGGAACACCCAATGGCCTCAACGGTAAACTACAAACCCATCATTCTGGGCATTAAACATGAGATTTCCAGGCTAAAATGGGCTATACCTGATTATCCAAGCTTACTTTTATATAGTACTGATGATAAGCCTCAATCCATCCATCAGCAGATGCATGGGTTAGACTTGCAAACCAAGTCCAGTCCAGACGAGGCTCAAGGCATCCATCAAGGGATGTCTGAACCACAGACCTGCACACCAAGTCCAGCACCCCGGGTTCATGAAGCAAGTGTCTTAGGAAGACATCTGATCATGATTTAGTATTTCAACCATGATGTTATTGCTGCAGCAGTGCTGGACTGAGTACTTGTGCTTTACAGGAGGCAAAGAATCCATATCCAGTCATCACGCTCACTCTTAGCTCTTCATTACTGTTCCCCATGGCCTTGTGTAGTCTAAAGCAGTAAAAGCAGCAAAAGCAGCAAACCCATGATTTGTGCAAGGCAGAGCTAAAGTATAGCACGAACCACTCTTGAGCATTTGAAAAGCAGAAATGGAATCACTTAACATCATCTGCTCTCTCCTTAAGAGCAATTTAATTTGAGTAACAGCATCTTCGTGATGGAGGACTTGAAAGTTTCTGACATCTCATAAAGTCAGAGGGTCACTGGATGTTTCCTCACTGCCAGGGTATGCCTTAACACCAGCAAAACCAATAGCATCTGCACAGCTACAGTCCTGTTCACATCTACAGGGACAAGCTCTGAATTCAGCCTTGCCCCATGTCCTCAGCCCCAGGCAGGCAGGAGGCTGACTAAGCTGCAGGTTATGTTACATACTTGGCTTATCACAGAGGAGGAGTCTGTCTGCAGTTTATCTGGGATAACAGAGCTGCATCCACATCAGGAGGTGATCCTGGAGAATCTCTACACTACATGAAACAATGGCAGCTGGCTGCCAAGAGAAGCAGCAGAGGAAAACCATACAACTCTGAAGGCACCCTTCAGATTTCAGGTACCAAAGGACACGTACAATGATTTAAGAACAAAAAAGGAAGAATAAAGGAGAGAAAAAAGCATTTCCAAATGCTTACAGTCCCTGACTTAATGAGAGTTCAAAAGCCAGATCCAGAAAGTAAAGATGCAATTCCCTTGTCTCTGTTCAGTTCAGGAGGCTGCTGGTTGCCAGGAGCAGATTACTTTATATTCAGAGAAAAGCAGTGCTGTCCAAGAGCAGTGTGAAAAGACTGCTGGCGTATTTAATGTTGGATGGGCAAACCCACACCTTCCAGTGAGCTCTCCAGTGACTACACAGTTAACACACACAGAGGATCTCAACAGAGCAACAGTGATACGCTTTCTGTTCTCATTCAACCTGACGTTACTAAGATACATGGAGTTAGAGAAGAATGGGGAATGTGATTTGGAAGAGCTTTACTGCTGCTCTGACCAGGAGTAAATGAGCATGCAAGACGTAAGATGGAACAAAGTCAGAGCTACTCCTGAGCTGCTGGGGGATAGCCTTGTGCAGGAGTGGGTCTTATAGATGTGAAGAATGAAATAGCAAGAAGAAATTAAGCAACATTTCTTTCTGGTCAGCACTGATATTGCCTCTGGTTAACTCCATTTCTCTCTTCTCAGTGCCACAGAATGGATTATTCTGTGACTATTCCTCTCCGTTTAGATATGGGGATGGAAGAGCACGCGCAAGTTTACAGTCCAGAAGAGAAAGATTTTATGAGGACAGCAACTTGAGACACTAAATATATTCAACCCCCCCTCTGCATCCAAATGCTTACGCTGCATGTCTAATGAGCCAGTTAAAACAAGCTGCTCTACTGATGTCCTTTATGGTGGTAGCGATCACATCTGCTCTCCATCTCATCTGTCGTGATTTATAGTCTGTCTCTTCTCTGCTTCTCTTCCAAGTAACGCTGCAGCTGCAGCCCTGCCCACATCTTAGAGGAGAAACCTGCAGCTAAAGCAATCCACCTCCTCGCTAGACACTGAGCTACCACGCGAGAGAGTCCAAGCTTCCTTCTCTTCTGCATGCACCCAGTCCTGAACCCCGTATGACACCAGCACTGGCTTCTGATGCTCGGAGAAGTCCCCTTACAGCCACCCAACTCGCTACCAGTGGCTTCAGTAGCTTAGTTCTAGCTCTGTGTTTCTGCATGAGATTAGAGTTAGCATCTAAGATGCAGGCAACAGACACTTGTTCAAGGCCAGGTTGGACAGGGCTTGGAGCAACTTGGTCTAGTGGGAGGTGTCCCTGCCTATGGCAGGGAGCTGGGACTGTATAAGCAGTAAGATCCCTTTGAACCCAAGTCAGCCTGTGATTCTACGACAAAGTAAGTTTCCTACTTTGATTTTGCTGAGCTATTGTCCATGTTACTTTTCAGAATGTACTCTTAGGGTACAAATCATGGAATCACAAACTGTTATTGAGGAAGTCAGATGGGAAGCCTGAAAGTTGTATTCTCAGAGTCAGCACTCCCTCGGGTACCGCTTGGTGAACAGATTGTGCTTGCCCCTCCAATTAACTGGAGGACGTGATGATGGATTCATCTTTGTGATGCAAAAATATGGCACCTGCTATGAGCCGCTTGAGGAGTCAATTAAAAGAGCAAGAAACGTTGAACTGTCATTCTTATGCTATGGGTAGAGATAAAGCCCTGCCGCAAATCACAGCTACGCCACCGCTTCTACCTTCTGCCAGCATTAGAGCTATGGAAATGATCTTCAAACACCAGAATTAATTACACCAACTCAGCATAGGCCTTGCACACCTTGCAGATGACTGGACAGCAGCAGGGGCAAGGGGAAAACCTGGCCTCATGTATTCTGGTGACACGTGGCACCCAGCCCACAGCTGGAGAGGGCAAAAGAACAAATCACAACATATCCCTCGTGGTGCTGCTGATGCATCAAGTGCTGGCACAGACCTCGACCTGGGGGCACTCAGAAAAGCCCAGCGTGAGCTACAACACATGCAGAGCTCCAAGGCTGGCACTCTGGAGCCATGAAAAACACATGGAAAGAAGGAATTCTAACAGTAAAGCAGTGCTAAATCACACTGGAAGCAGCTGTGCTCTGTTCCCTGCTGAACCTCAAGAGGCACCCATTGACATCCCCATCCCCACGAGGTGCTGGTGGGCACAGCATCAGTTTGCATTCCCTGCCAGAGTATATGAGGGTCTCAAATAAATCCTAACCCCATTATTTTGCCTCACCTTGAGTTCAAAGAGCACCTTTAATTTGCTGAGTAAAATTCACCCCATGTGAATGTGGAGAAAGCACTTAATACATGGGTTTTGGTGAACATCAGTCTAGGTCATGCTTTGCCCAGATGACCACGTAATCCTTGAGGTCTCTTCCAACCTGGATTCTATTATTTCAGCTAACAGTAAGGCTTTTCAGAATCTTATAATAGAAAAAGAGGAAGAAAGTCAACTAAGCCATGCACTGTAATGACCAGGTGAGCTATGGATAGGTAATTTCTAAGCAGCTGATGCACAGCATAAGAACCCACCCCCTGTTTACAGCTGTTTGTAGTATCCCTGCATTTATATAAGCACCATTTCCACTGACTTCTTTTCCTACGAGCTGTCTAAATGACATATCTTTCCACTGGGGACTGTTAGTGGTCCATCAGATTAAGCATCCATGAAAACTCTCCGTTTTGCTGGGGAATAGATAAACCCATTAATTTTGTGCAGGGAAAGTCTCCACTTGCAGCATGCCTCCTGAGAGAAAAAGGGAACTGCAAAATGCCTACACTGGATTAAAAGCCAGCTCTGCTGGAAACCATGGCAACTCAGCATGTTGGACTGGAGCTGTTTGGATTGCTGCTCCACGCTAATCCATGCAGGGTGCCTTTAGTGGGGGTTCAGGGACAGATTTGGTTTGTGGATGTAGAATCATGGAATGGTTTGGGTTGAAAAGGACCTTAAGTGCATTCAGTTCCAACCCCTGCCACGGGCAGGGCCACCTTCCACCAGAGCAGCTTGCTCCAAGCCCCATCCAACCTGGCCTTCACACCATCAAGGATGGAGCAGAGACGGGAAGAGATGAGGAGAAGCCCTCCCCACAATGATGGAACCACCCGCACTTCTCCCTGGTGATTCTTTTTGCCATAGCCCTGGTTATGAGGTACCTTCTGATAAGGTCAATGAGCAGGAGCTGCCTGACACAGTGTTGGTGCACTGAAGAGGATATTTATTGCAGAGTATTGATTCCTCCTGCAGTATTTCCAAGCTGGGGTTTCAGGGCCACATCAGCCCAGGGAATAAGGCATCAACACCCCAATTTTGAGAGATGTCAAATGCCTGCTGGGCTTTCCCCATACCCAAGCATTTGGCTTTACTGGAAACCTGGCCACAGGTACGTGGGGCTTCAGAATAACACCACATCTGCAGCATCCATAAGAACACGCTGGCATCTCCATGCAGTTCATTCTGCCTGAGGTCAGCAGGATATTCCTCCAAAGTTCTCTACCAGGAGCCTCTCCTCCATCATCGCGCCAGTGACTCCTGTCTTCACTGCTCCTGGTCTTCTTGTGGAAGAAAAAGTATGAGCCGCTGTCCCCATCCCATGGTAAATCACAGAGTAAGTGCAGTTAACCAGCCATCTGTGCTACGGCAAGGAGACCCGAAGCAGAACAGAGCCTTTGCTGTGGAACAGTTCGATTTCTGCGCACAAAAAGCGAACCTCAAACCCCTGTGCCTTGGTTAGAAGAGCAGCCTGGAGATATCCATCTCCTCCAGCTTTATTTGTCAATACTGGAGACATCTCCTGGTGAGCCCATCACCCCAAGCTCCCTTCAAAAGTCAACAGGAGGAAATGCTTCCCAGACACTCTTCATCTGACCTATTTTAGCCTTTTAGCTCATGATGAAATGAATCATTCTTATTTGTCTGCTCTGACTATAAAGCAAGTCTAGACAAGTAACTCAGCTGTTGATACTTAAATCTGGATAGAGTGATTTCACTTCTGGGGTCCATATCTGACTACAGCACTCTTACTGCCTTGCCAGGGCAAATCACTTCTGTCTCTCTCACAGTCAGCAGCAGCTCAGGGACAGAACACTTTACTAGCATTGTAAACCCACGGAAAATAATTGCATGGAAGTTCCTGATGAAGTCCAGGCAGAAACAAGCACAGATTACAGGAGGATTCAGGTTCAGAAATACCAGTGTAAGCCTGAACATACAATTATCACTAGCTCAGCATCCTGGCCTGTACCAGCACCAATGTGGCAGCAGGGCCAGGGCAGTGGCTGTGCCCCTGCACTGGGCACTGGTGAGGCCTCACCTTGAGTCCTCTGCTCAGTTCTGGCCCCTCACTACAAGAGGGACATTGAGGTGCTGGAGCGGGGCCAGAGAAGGGAATGGAGCTGGTGCAGGGCCTGGAGCACAAGTGTGATGGGGAAGGGCTGAGGGACCTGGGGGGTTCAGGCTGGAGAAGAGAAGGCTCAGGGGGGACCTGATGGCTCCCTACAAGTGCCTGAGAGGAGGATGGAGCCAGGAGGGGCTGGGCTCTGCTCCCAAGGAACAAGGGATGGGACAAGAGGAACCGGCCTCAAGCTGCACCAGGGCAGGTTTAGATGGAGCTGAGGAACAATTCCTGCCCCAGAGGGTGCTCAGGCATTGGAACAGGCTGCCCAGGGCAGGGCTGCAGTCACCGGCCCTGCAAGGGTTCACACCCTGTGGAGACGAGGCCTCAGTGCCATGGGGCAGTGGTGGCCTTGGCAGTGCTGGGAACGGTTGGAGTGGGTGAGCTCAAAGGTATTTTCCAGCCTGGCTGATTCTAGGATTCTACAATAGTGCTCCCCTTCAATGCCACTTGGTGTTTGCTTTGCACAGCAAACACACAATGAACATTCCAAACACACAATGAACATTCAAAGAAGAGGGTTAGCATCTCAGCAGGCTAACCCAAAACCGCTGAGGATGGAGATCTACCCTCCTTCCTAGGAGGACACAGGAACTCTCTCTGATGAAACAAGGAAGATAACCCCAGCTGCAGTGCCATGGACACAAGGCCCATTATCCCAATTCCTTTAAAGACGTGTTAAAGACATGTTAAAGACATCCTCACACCTGGACACTCTGCTGGGTAAGTCAATTAAAAGCAGCTTCATAAAACCACATTTCACTTCAAAGCTCTTCTCTTGGGGGAAAAACCAGCCTCAGCAACCTGACTCTTCACACAGTGACCTGGCAAGGTCAAAAAGCTTCCCATGAACAGTGTGTTTCTGCAAGTTTCCAGGCAGCTTCCCTGTCTTCCCAGTTCCCAAGAAGAATTCCAACTGGCTGGGAACAGCCCAGACGCAGGCAGATTTTCATAGGCTACTCCTACGAGCTCTGTCAGTGTCAAGCTGTGCTTCTGTTAGAAGAACCAAAATGAAAGATCATCACTTATCTTAATCATTGCCAAGGGTTTACCATGCTTTGAGCTCAACATCTCATTTAGCTCTTTCCTGAGAGCTGGACAGGAGGAGCTGGAGAAGTGCAATTGCTGAATCTCAGGGGGTCTTCTCTATTAATCACTGAAATGGATCCTGTTTCATTATCTACCATCAGAGTATAATGCAATTAGTGTCCATTATACATTAGAGACATTTATTAGTCCTCCAGTACGTATGGACTCAAGGCAGTGGCAGCCCATTACACTCGCTGTAACTTCTTTATCACCAGGGGTAAGGAGCTGAGTGGAGTTAGCTCTGCAGGGATCCTCTACCTGCAAAGAGCAGGAGTGCTCCTTGTGCACATTAAAGTCATCATTAATTTATCATGGGAAATGGCACATATGGGATGAAAAGTGGTATCTGAAAGGCTCCTGAATGGTCTTCGAGGGCAGAGAGACGTGTTTGTGATGTTCATGAAAGGCAGCACCAAACCTGAACAGAGATACCCTGCTGGTGACTGGGTGAGGGAGTACAGGCTGATTTGTGCCTTCATGCTAAAAATCACACGTGTCGCATGCTTGGTTTCAGTGCAAAACCACCTAAAATGCAGCATGTTTGAGTTTCATTCCCAAGCTGGCATTCAAAGAACATCCTCCCCCATCGCTGTGAGGATGAAGAGGAGGATTTCCGGACTCACAGAAGCAAAGCCCCACATTGCCCAGCTGTATGCACTGCTACCACATGCAGCACCCAACCTATGCCAAGTGCCTTACCCACCAGTGAGCATCCTGCACCTTAATTCTGTTTTCCTAACAGTGAAGTTCAGTTTTGTCCCCCCTCTACTAGAAGACACAGACAGGCTGGAGAGGGTCCACAGAAGGGCCACAGAGACGATGCAAGGATTGGGAAGCTGTGTGCAGAAAGGCCAGGGCAGCCAAAACCACAGGGGCCAGCCAAAACCAGTAGCGCTGGGTGGGAACAACTGGGAGGGAGCAAGCTGACACCGCCAGGCATTGCAAACAGAGTGGAAAAGCATCAGACAGTGACAAGCACTTAATGGCTCTGAGGAAGGATAGTGAAGAACCAACACGGATTGATATAAAGGCACCTGCTGCTGTGAGATGGTTTACAAAGGGTTTGCTCGACGGGACTCCTGTGCACAAGCTCCTAAGCCAGAGAAGATGCCCGTGGGGAGGAGCTATACAGTGTTATTCTCCTGCAGCCTGTTTACCACAAAACCTAAAGTGGTAAATCACCCTGGCACTGCTAACAGCTAATAGCCAGGTTGATTTTCAGTTCCAGCAGATACCATCAGCCTCCCTTCAGACTGACCATAAGGTCTGGTATAAGCAGTGGCACAGCCTTGAATCTGAGCGTCTCCCTGATGTTTATCACCACATTTGAAGAAATAGGCAGCCAAAATGGAGCAAAGCTTGTGGGGATAAACCACTGGAACAGCAATCAGTGCCTGTTCCCACTCTTCAGTAGAAACAAAGATAACGCTGTTAATAGTGATCATTGGGTTTAGAGAACATAAATCTAACCATGATTAAATTCTGCTCCCTGCGAGCTAAACCAGCATTCAGTTGCTATCATGAAGACTACAGATGCATTTACAGCCCAAAACTGCTTCAGCCCGATTCTGCCCCTGATTTTGTTTTCAAAACGACATTTGCAAAAGACGCAGCCACACCACTCATCTTTCACCTTCTTATCCTCTTATTTCACATGCTTTTGGCATCTTTGAAGAAAGGGAGGATGATTCCCCTTCTCCAGGAGTGCTCTGCGAAACACAAGGCATCCCTGGTGATGCCCATATGGGAAGTAGTCAACCTGGGGCCTGCTGTGTGACCAGGGAGTGCTTATTTCTTTCCATGAACACAGACCTAAGGTGACTAATACGGAGGTAGAGATCTGCAGAGCAAAGTCAGGTAACCCCATCCATGATACAGATAACAGTATGAGGTGAACACATTTGTAAGCTCTTGATTTCTCAGAACATTTGCTTACCTAGGATCACAAAGAAACTTGGTCTTTTCACCTTCTTCTCTCCAAATAAGCCATTCGCGGAAAGAGGGATGAACAAACATTCGCGTCATATCTCTACGTTTGATAAGAAACATAGAAAGGTTCTCCATCCTCTGCTGAAAGTCATCCCACTCCAAAGTGCCCTCAATGTTACCTGCATTAATGGCCTGAAAAATATGTTCATCTGTTAATGGATGCAGAGATGCCACTGCCACATTCAAGAGAGGCATAACCCGATCAAAGGAAGACTGCGTTGGGAACTTCATATTGCACTGCAATAGGTAAACTTCTGACAGAGACACTGGCACTACTTTGTAGCTGGAGCTTTTTAGTACTAGGTATCCTTTCTCGATGAGATCAAAAGTGAGTTTTAGGTACAGGTAGGATCCTTGGCTCAAGGTCTTGAGGTGAGAACTGAGTTTGCCAAACGTAGTGTTGTCCATTTTGCCGTTGAGCGAGATGTTGTTCTGGATCTCCGAGCTGCTGTGTATCCGATGAAGGATATATGCCTGCAGGTCCTGGTCTATAGCTTCATTCTCTTCCAGTCTATCCAAAAATATTCTGTGGAAGGGCAACAGCTTAATTATTTCCTACAAAGAAAGGACAAAAGAAAAGGGAACTCATGCTGGCAGTGTTTATTATTCATTAAGTAAATGTAATTCTTTTTACAACAGCACCTTTGAGACTCCTTTAAGACCTCTTCCATCAGGGCAGGCACACAAGGTGGCAGTTTGTGCCCTCAGGACCTCACAATCTCATCTATAATCAAGTAGGTTGTGTGCGAAACGTGACTGGAATAAAACTGAAGGACACTGCTCCTAAACACTGCAACCATGGCTGGCAAATTAACCCCGAGCAGTGCCCTTGTTATTCCGACCCCATTCCCACCACGTATCAAAGCGGCATCCCTTTTGCTGTCATGGCAGAGTGAAAGGACAACCAGATGACCAATGTGAGCTATTTTCCAGTGCCAAATAAATACATTTGTCTGCTGCAAGGTAGGGATTCTGCTGAACTCAGTGATGATGCTTATACAACATAAACCAAAGATCACCAAAGGCCTTTCCAAAGGAATTCTTGCATCCTGGGCTTTCACTCTCTGCCTAGAGAGGAGGAATGGCACAATGGAGCTGGACCAGGCAGACATCAACTTCCCAAGAAAATGAAGAGGGTGAGCACAGTGCAAACCTCAGGCTCGCAGTGAACGCAACAGGGCTGCAAAAGCCCCAATGAAAGGAGGGATCCAAGTCATAGGGATGCAGTTTACCTACAACTAAGAGAAGATTTCTTCCAAATGATGTTTAATCTACTCCATTAATGAGCAAACCCAAAGAACTCCAGCACAAAGCAGCCTGTGCTCTCCTGGTGTCTTGGGGAGCAGATGCTGTTCCTTGTTACCAAGGCAGCATGCAGCAGCTGCCTGCTTTGATGGAACCAGCACTCAGTGCCCTGCCAGGAGGACCACAGTAAATCAATCTGTGGATCTCAGTAAATATTAGTCAATCTCAGTAAAGGTGCTTAATGGAGCTCAGTAAAAATGAACTCCACAGCTCTGTGCTGCTGAAAAAAAGGGCTAATAATGAAAAAATGAGAACTATGGAGCTGCAGACTATCCCTTCTGCCTGGAGCAGCTGGGCCAGCTGAAGAGCAGCTCTGAGCTGGAATCCAAATGTGTGTCCCATCCTTCCGACATCTGTCTCCTCTGGGCTCCTGGCTCTGACACTCAGTGTGAATGCTCCCGCAAGTGATGCTGCAAATCAACCAGCTCTGCTGTGAAAGAGCTGAAAGAGCAGATCTGCCCAAACTGGGTCACTGTGTTTGTGCACAGTGGAGCCAGGCTGAGAGAGCTGGGCTGGGGCAGCCTGGACAAGAGAAGGCTCCTGAAGGGGAGACCTTAGAGCAGCTCCAGTGCCTAAAGGGGCTGCAGGAAACCTGGAGAGGGGCTTGGGACAAGGGCCTGTAGGGACAGGCCAAGGGGAATGGCTTTAACCTGCCCGAGGGGAGACTGAGATGAGCTCTTAGGCAGAAGCTCTTCCCTGTGAGGGTGCTGAGGCGCTGGCACAGGGTGCCCAGAGAAGCTGTGGCTGCCCCATCCCTGGCAGTGTTCAAGGCCAGGTTGGACACAGGGGCTTGGAGCAAGCTGCTCCAGTGGAAGGTGTCCCTGCCCGTGGCAGGGGTCGGAGCTGGAGGAGCTTTAAGGCCCTTTCCAACCCAAACCAGTCTGGGATATTATGATTCCCAGCTTGCTCCAGTCATATGAGCAGTTGTGCTAACAAGCTAAGGTCAGCTCAGTCCTTCTGCCCAGAGGATGGTGGTGAGGAGCTAAGGACAGGCTGAAGGTAAAAACCTGCCCAGCTGCAAATTAAAACACTAATACTCCAGGACAACCTAAACCCCCAAGAACGTTCAGAGCTTCAGCACCAGCTCAAGGTAGTCTTCTCTGAGCTGAATTATGCCTTGGCCTGACACTCACTCCTCCAGACTGAAACAATCAGAGCCTCACACTCTGGGTCACATAGAAGGGGTATGAAGATAGGGATTATTTTGCCCTTCCACATGGAGGAGAGGGTGTTCACAAGCAACACTGACAGACATTAGGCCCTACCCTCCTATTACGCTTGGGAAGTAGCCTGTTGGTACTTAAGCTGTCTCATTCAAATGATCTAAACTCTTTGCTGATGCGCATTTATTGACATGAATAAGCAATGCTGGATTAGATCCACTCAAAGCTGTAAAGTGAGTCTGGGGACATGAATGTAAATCCAAGTACAAAAAACCCCCAAAGGATAACCTGAAATAAGGGTCTAAGCAAATCCAGATATCCACTAAGATCTTTATCAAAGCCCACATTGACAATGACACAGCTTATCAATTCTTGGTCTCAACATACCTGTAGACTTGTCCTGACTGTCACTACCAGCTTCAGCCAGGAAGGGAATTTCCCGATCATCTTGCTCAGGAATGATACTATGGTGTCTCCATAATCTGGCTTGTGAAATTCAGCCTCATTTAAACCATCAATTAATATAATGAAATCTTCATCAGGGATCTTCCTCTCTGTGAGAAAGAGAAAAAGCCTTTATCTGAAAGGCAAGACATGCAACTACAATGTACTGCAAAGTCACTACAGTGGTTTAAAGCACCATCAGGTACTGCTAAAGGAGAAAGACACAGTAGCAGCTCCTTTTTACGGTACATGACACAGAGGCAGGCGACACATACAGTTTCAATTCAACACACACAACTGACGCCTCAGATAGAGCAGCTAACCATTTTTAAACATTACCTCCTCCACAAAGTCCAATGTTACTTGATGCGAATCAGTACCTTGTGGAGAAGTTTTACTAAACACACTGTTCGTGGTTCTTTATTGTTTTAATATTAAACTCTCCCCCTGATGTCAGCCTGGCTTCATTTCTGCAACTGCTGAATGAAGCTGCACCAAGAAGTTCACCCCCCCAGCACCTCCAGATCCTTCCAGTCTTGGCACCTGCCCTCTGGGCGCTGACTTCTTGATGGATAAAGGTCTTTGCAAGCATCGTGAAGCAAAAGCAAGGCTGATTCACAGGCCAAGCCATCATCTGAGGAGAGTAAACCATCACTCTGCGTGGGGGGGGCGGGCAGGCAACAGTTTGGAGGTTACAGCCTCTGTTCAAAATGACTCTGACTTCCAGGCCTGTAAAGCACTTTGATCCCACACCCATACCTTTTACAAAGCCTCTTTAATAAATGAGTTGAGGGGAACAAAAAAGATCCCACAAAAAGCACGCTTTTTAACCAGGGTTATTTTGCTGCTGGTGAACACTGATGTAGACAATGAAGTCAGTGTTTCTACAGCAGATGCTGAGCATAGCTCCTGCTCAGCTATAACTAACGGAAAGGTTCTTCTGGACTTGCATCTTAAGCTCAAGTGGTATCTTCTCAAAGGTAATCTTCCCTAATAAAAATGGGCGGGAAACAGGATATCTGAGTCCACTGTTAACATATGCTGTTAACATGGTACTACAGATGCTGAGCTATATAAAGCTTGCTCTTTGTGAAGTACCATGACTAAATCTTGCTATCAAAAAGCTCAGTACTCCCAATAGCAGGTGGGCTCTTTAAATTGCATCAGGAAATTCTCTATAAGCACAAGATGTTCACTGATGACAGGAGCATCTCTGTGGTGTTCCAGGAAGAGCAGAAACACGTAAACACCTTGTGTTTGGTACTGCTGAGCATCTTGTCCTTGCCTGACATTACCCAGCTACATTTATTTCCTAAGGCACTGTTCATATCCCTATGAAAAACATGTATTTTGAAAATGACCACAGATTTCCATTAACTTCTCAGTAAGGTTATTTGGTACACTATGACCCTCTGAAAGCTTGGAGTGAATATGGAGCTTGAGTTTTATACCCGCATCTCATGTTTCTCATAAAGCCTGAGGGAGAGAGGAGAAAGCAGGGAGTAGGGGAAGAATCAGAACTTTCTTCTCCTACATATAGATCTTTGAGAAACATGAATCTAACTTTCTCAGTCACAGTCACCATAAACAGCTACACAGTCACCTTGTCCCAGTAGCACTAAAGCTTCAACAGCACCTTGTAAAAGACCTGTTGATGTATTTACAGAGTCTTGAATGTGACATGTTTTAAAGCCAGTTTCCAGACACTGCTCACTTTGGTACAGAACACTGGGTGCAGAGCAGCTCACCAGGACTGTCCATCAGCAGGGCTGGAAGGTGGGAGTCCTGATCACTGGCTCCACTGGAGCTGTATTCAGTGCAGGGCACAAGAAGGGAAGAAGAAAAAGGCTTTTCTCTACCCTCCAAAATTTAAGACCAGAATAATATGCATCAGAGAATGGTTCTGGGTTGGAAGGGACCTTAAAGATCATCTAATTCCAATGCCCCTGCCGCAAGATGCTCTGATTCAAGAGTTGAAATACCTCCTAAGGATTTACTGTAATAACCAGGAATTCTTTTCCTTTGGAACAGTGGTTCCTAAATGTATCTTCTTTTTTCGCCAGAAGTGTTGGTAGGGAAGAGTAGCCACACTACTCCTACAGTGACATTTCTCCATGCCAGGAAAATCAACTGTGCTGGCTCCACGTCTGCTTTGTGCCTGGTGGAATCACACGTGTTGGACCCAGCTGCTGCTGCTCAGAGTTTGGATGCTGTGCTCTGAAGAGCTGATTTGAGCAACAGGGCTTTGAATCTAGTGGAAGGTGCATCCATTTCATGTTGGCTCCTACACTGTGATATGGAAGGTGGTAACAACAAATTATCTGAGCTGTTACTGCAGCCAACCTGCAGCACGGTGTTTGGATAACCATGGTTTTGCAGGACAAGAGAGTCCTCAACTCTGCGGTGCTCTGACAGTTTTCATGGCAACGAGCAAAGAAATCTAGCCACTGTCACAAGGAATTAGTTGTGTCTTGCAGAGCAAAGAAGGAAAAGGAGACAAAGCCAATGCTGCATTAGAAAAAGCTCTGAAGCCTGTAATCAGGATAAGGCTTGTTACAAACCTCCCTGGAAGCTTACCCAGGGGATTTATGGACTTTCATGCTATCAGTTCGTTTGGTGAAAGCTTCGAATTCTCAAAAGCCCACTAAATAATGGCAGGGAATCATAGAATCAACCAGGTTGGAAAAGACCTTTAAGATCATCAAGTCCAACCATTCCCCGTTGTATTGGGAGGAGAAGGGTGCTTAACCCCTTGCTTCCATACACACATGGTTTCCCAGCTCCTGCAGAACCTGGCTCTTCCCTGCAGCTCTTGGGATGTGACCCACAAGCATTAATCTATCACTTCCCCAAAAAGCCAAAAAATAAGGTGTGTGGGAGCTCAGGGAAAGTGCATGGAATATCAAGGGCTGGGTCAGGTGGAGAAGAGAAGGCTCCTGAAGGGGAGACCTTGGTGCCTAAAGGGGCTACAGAAACCTGGAGAGGGGCTTTGGACAAGGGCCTGTAGGGACAGGACGAGGAAGAATGGGTTAAAATTGAAACAGGGGAGATTTGGGTTGGAGATAAGGCAGAAGCTCTTCCCTGTGAGGGTGCTGAGGCGCTGGCACAGGGTGCCCAGAGAAGCTGTGGCTGCCCCATCCCTGGCAGTGTTCAAGGCCTGGTTGGACACAGGGGCTTGGAGCAAGCTGCTCCGGTGGAAGGGGTCCCTGCCCGTGGCAGGGGTTGGAGCTGGGTGAGCTTTAAGGTCCCTTCAACCCAAACCAGTCTGGGATTCTCTCCATGATTACAATACCTTTGTGCAGGTTCTCCAAGGGCTCCAGGACTCCCCTGCGGAAGGAGGCCATGGGGTCCTGCACGCAGGACCTCAGGCTCAGCATGCTCTGCAGGTGGGGCTCTCGCAGGAGCTGCTCCCTGTAGGCGACGAACTGGGGCGAGCGGCAGAGCAGCGCGGCCACGTTGTGCACAAACTCCGGCACCAGGCAGGTGTAGGCATTGTCAGCCTGGCAGTAGTGATAAGCAACGACCTGGCGAAGAGAGAAAGAACAAAACCCACAGCTTCATCAGGGCAGGGTGGGCAAAGCAGCGGTCTCGATTTGCTGAGCCTCATGCATCGTGGCAGGTGAGGTCTTTAGGAGAAGTGAGTGCTAACTCCCTGTGACATAAATCCAGGCGAATCAGCTGGGAAAACCAGGCACTGATCTGAGGAATGACTGGACCTGCCGCTGGAGGAATAAATGGAGTGAAGCTGTAGCTGCTCACAGACAGTGACAGACAGTGACACAGGCGGAGCCCACAGCGAGCAGGGAGCGCTAGGACTGTGCTCCAAGCTCTGGTTAAGTGCTCACTGTCAGTAATAATGTGCGATTGTTTCCTTGAACTTATTTATTATTTGCTGTTTGCAAATGTCAAGCTCTGTAGGGGCAGGCAGAGAGCACCCACTGAGGACCTGACATCACGGCAGCACCTGCAAAGGACAGATCCCCATGAAGGAGGGGGCATCAGAGTTACTGCACATTCGTGAGCCCTCACTCAGAAAACCAATTGAATAGGGAAAAACAAGGGAGAACTTCCTCTTTCCCCAAGTCACCTCAATTTCCAGCTACCCAAACTCCGCATCCACTAAACCCTGCCCACTTATTAAAGAACAGTGATATGTTCTCAGTCCAATCTACCAACTGTCCTGTTTCTGTCTGCAATATTACTAAGATACCCACAGAGATCTCTCGCTGCTTGCAGTGCTCTCTCCGGTCAGGCTGCTCCAGCTCCTCCTGTCCCTCACACATCACTGCCTGGCCTTTTGCTGGGAGTGTCTGCCAGGTCAAACAGCCTTTTCCTGCTCCACTGGGTTTTCTTTCCAAACGTCACTGGCAGCATCCAAAACTGTCCCAGCAAGGCAGGAGGGAGCAGTTTTGTACCAAACCCCTCCAGAAGGCACGGAGCTGCTGTGAGGGCTGGAGCAGCTCTGCTCTGGAGCCAGGCTGAGAGAGCTGGGCTGGGGCAGCCTGGAGAAGAGAAGGCTCCTGAAGGGGAGACCTGAGAGCAGCTCCACTGCCTGAAGGGGCTGCAGGAAAGCTGGAGAGGGGCTTGGGACAAGGGCCTGTAGGGACAGGCCAAGGGGAATGGCTTGAACCTGCCAGAGGGGAGACTGAGATGAGCTCTTAGGCAGAAGCTCTTCCCTGTGAGGGTGCTGAGGCGCTGGCACAGGGTGCCCAGAGAAGCTGTGGCTGCCCCATCCCTGGCAGTGTTCAAGGCCAGGTTGGACACAGGGGCTTGGAGCAAGCTGCTCTAGGGGAAGGGGTCCCTGCCTGTGGCAGGGGTTGGAGCTGGAGGAGCTTTAAGGTCCTTTCCCACCCAAACCACTCTTTGATTCCATGAAGAGCACTACTGCCCTGGAGCACAGAATATTGCATAAACCACATTTCTGAACCTGGGAACACCATACAGCCAAGGCCACTGCACACGTGAGATTGCTGTGGCTTTCCTGGATGCCGTGTGCACTCACATGGAATGTGTCCCATGCTGTGGGCCATGATTAGGGCTCTCTGGCTTTACACCTGCAATAAGCAGCCCTCGGTTCACAGCAGACGGGGTGATGCATCAAGCCTCTGAGCTCTGTGACTGCGAAGCATGGTACCAAGAAAGGAAGCCATCAGGCTGTGGGGTCCTCACACACTGCTGGCTCAGTGCTGGCTTTTAACTAATAATATATGAAATTACCAATGTGGTCTAATGCAACAATTTCCTTTCACACTCACAATGAGCTGTGATGCACAGAGTGCTGATGGAGGTAGGGTTTTATTTCAGTTACCAAGCCCTAATACATATGGCTTAAGCTTCAATGGATACCTCCAAATTCCTAACAGTTTTTTTCCTACCAGCCAGTTAAAATGTAATTTATTCCCTTAGAGAACAGCACTGGGTAAAGCAATAATGAAGGCAGCTATTTCTTTTCAACAACCCTATTTATTTGGGGATTATAACGTGTGGAGTCCATAGCACAAAGTTCTTAAGTGGCCATCCCTTGATATCAGGTACCCAGTAACAGAAACCACATTGCTGTAAGCAGAGCTCTAGCTCCCTCACAGTAAAGGGAATGGTCACTGCTGGATATTGGGACATACTCCAGTTACAACTCAGCTAACTTAAGCCCCTTCATGTCCACTCTTGATCCTTGTGCTGGATGTACTGATCTATTGAGTAAGCCTTAAACTGCAGGTTGAATGCGAAGCTCAATAGGTGGATCTGAAGCAATGAAGATCTGGGAAAGGCATTTTGAGAACATCAGAAATGTGACTGCACCAAAATTCATCTTGATGTTATTTATTCCCCGTGACATTTTCTCCACCTTCAAATCAGAGAAGCTGCCAAAAGCCAGCGCTGTGAGCTCAGCCTGGTGCTAGGAATCGAGCTCCTCACCGACAGAGCCAGAGCTGGGTGGGAAACACTTTTGTCACCAGAGAATCTTCCACCTTCCACTGGAGCAGCTTGCTCCAAGCCCCTGTGTCCAACCTGGCCTTGAACACTGCCAGGGATGGGGCAGCCACAGCTTCTCTGGGCACCCTGTGCCAGCGCCTCAGCACCCTCCCAGGGAAGAGCTTCTGCCTAAGAGCTCATCTCAGTCTCCCCTCGGGCAGGTTAAAGCCATTCCCCTTGGCCTAGCACTGGTAAAACTATCCTGTAAAACTTTCCAAGGTTTCAAAGCACTTCCCTGTTCCCTGGGAATGAAGCCAGGCTTAAAGTGCAAAGTGAATGGAAGAGACCTCAGGACAACCAACAGGTTCATGTTGATGGGTCCCATCCCCAAACAGGTTCAAACCCTGTTCTTTCTCCCCTGTATTATGTGGACACCTTTAAGACCCAGCTGCTCACGCTCTGGATAAGGCCTTTTCCCAATTATTTCACTTTATATATTTAGATACTAAATAACTTTACACTGAAAAATTCTGCTCTCTGTAAAAGCTGATTTTTCCATAAATCCAATTGCTCTGCTTTCAAAAACTGCTTGAAAAAATCCCAACCCTCTCTCACCATCAACAAAACCCTTGAATTAAACATTTCATTTTACCTAGGAACTCTGTTACCAGGGAACAGCGCTTTCTTCCAAAGGGATGGACATGGCTGCATGTTGGGACCAGGAAACATCCACTGTTGCCCAATACGATTCAAGGCATCATTTTTTCTCCTTTCAGTTTGAACTTTGTCATCACATAGCACCAAACACTATAAACAGTGAACTGGACCTGCAAAACCTTCAGACTCCATTCCAGCCATCAGGTTTGTTCAATCATTTTACAGTCTTTGCTCTAACATTTCATTACGCTTCAATCACTGGGTTGCAAACAGGAAATACACAACACCCGTCAGTGACCCTAGCGCAGAAGTGACAAGGATGGGAAAAGTAACACCCAGATGGAGGGAAGTGCTCAAGAGATCTGTTTATGTCATCGTTCCAAGGGCTGAGGATGCAGTTTCAACAAGTCGAGTGACTCCGCACTGAGCGAGCAAGGCATTATGTTGTTTATATGAAACATCAAATGCCAAGAAGTTACAAACTTGGACAGCTTCCTTTCTTGCTTGAAAGGGAGCTTCCAAACAATTCTCTCTTGTATGGGGCATGTTTTACTTGCAGTGGTTACCTCCTCCAGCTGGCTACACACCACATTCCATTTATCAGGAGCTTTCTGGTAGCCAATTTATTCTAACCATTAATGATGTGTTCTAGAGCTTGAGAAACACCAGATGTGGTGATGGCAGTGCAAAGCCTCTAACAGACCATGGCCGCTGTTCAGCACAGCCCCATTCTCTCCTGAAGTGCGGTCAAGGAGCACCAAAACTCCCATTTCCTCAGAAATGACACAAACTTCAGCTTCTGAATTGCTAAAGCACAATTATGACAGACATTCATAGGTCTCTTTAGGTGTTAAATCCAGCAGACCTTCACGAGCCTCTTCTTCCAACCCTTCCAACACCAGCCATTCTATTCTATTCAGAGGCCACAACCTCTTCCCATTTCTCCCTTCATCCAGCCTCGTGTAACCTTCAACTTCCCACCATGCTTTCTGCTGTCCTTCCATTGGATGCAGCCCTCATGTCCCATCCTGACACACGGATGTTTCACGTTTCTTCCTGCACCTCTCCTCCCCACACCATGCAAACTGCGCTCCACATCTCCAAGGCCAAGCTACTGATTTTCCTTGGCTTGGGCTCAGCTGAGCAGATATGGAAGAATTCCATGATATCAGGAAAAAAAGGGAGATTCCTTCATACAAGTCAGGACCTAGGAAAACAGCCGCTGGATGAGAAAGGAAGATGCTATTCCAAGGATAATGTAAAACGCCAGTGGAAGAGAAGGGGAAGACCTATGTGAACACAGCAGGAGAAAGAGGCTGAAGCAGGCACAGAGAGGAGAAAAAATGAAGTACAAAAGAGATTGTGCATCACCTATAAAGTACAGAGGGAGAGGAGAGACTCAACTGTGATGGGGGGGAAGAAAAGAGAGAAGGGGAAGAAAACGACACGTCAGGAGGAGCAGGAGACGACAACAGTGTGAGAAAGGCTGGAGAACATCGAGGGAGAAAAAGGGGCTGAAGGTGGCTCAAGGGAAATAAGTTATTTTTATTTAATAGGACAGGCCCATTTTAAGCAGGTCTCTGGCACTATTTGTTAATATCATCCCTTTGACATCCCACCTCTGGTGTCATTTAAGGGGCTGGAGCACCTCCCATACAAAGACAGGCTGAGAAAGTTGGGGCTGTTCAGCCTGGAGAAGAGAAACTGCGTGGAGGCCTCAGAGCAGCTTCCAGTGGCTGAAGGGGGCTACAAGGATGTTGGGGATGGACTCTTCATCAGGGACTGCAGTGATAGGACAAGGGGTGATGGGTTCAAACTGAAACAGGGAAAGTTCAGGCTGGAGATAACGTAGAAGCTCTTCCCTGTGAGGGTGCTGAGGCGCTGGCACAGGGTGCCCAGAGAAGCTGTGGCTGCCCCATCCCTGGCAGTGTTCAAGGCCAGGCTGGACACAGGGGCTTGGAGCAAGCTGCTCCAGTGGAAGGTGTCCCTGCTTGTGGCAGGGGTTGGAACTGGAGGAGCTTTAAGGTCCCTTCAACCCAAACCATTCTATGACCCTATTTGTCTCAGCCTTCTTCACGTACTGTGCAAGGAGGCCATTCTGCAAACCACCTCTCCAAAGGACCAACCTCACAGATCCGAGCTTGCAGCAACACCCCAGTTCCTCCACTGCTTCTATGTTGTATTTTAACCCTATTTCTGTACCTAATAAAATCTCTCTTTTCTTTTTGACCCATACAAAATAGCTTCAAACGAATTCAGTATAATGATTTCTCTGCCATTTGCCAGGCTGTAATAATGGAAATGAAAATCAGCACTGCTGTATTTTATCCATTGCACATGACCGTGCATGGATGTGGTGACCCAGTTTATTGGGAATGTTCATTACTTTTACATAGTGGAGTGTGCCAGTAAATGCCCTCTGAAACTCATTAGTGTCGCAGGGCATCAAGGCTCAAAGTAATGAATCCCCCACCTCTATAAGGTACTCCCTCTTGGTTTTAACTATGCCTGTAGCAACCATAACGCCTCTTTGGCCTATGGCTTGGAGGATGGGGAGAAGAGCATCCAAAGCCACCAGTCGTGCTCAGCACCAGCTGAGTGCACTAATGCAATGGATGTACAGCTCCTCACCAGCTGCTCTACATAAGGTACAACCCATTAGTGCAGCAGAGCTGGCTTTCAAGCCCATTTGTTTAAGTGCTGCTACCACAAGTAACCACAGAGCATCCAGAAAGCCAAAGAATGTAGCTGTTCAATGGGTTATTTAAAACTGCAGAGCAGATCCATTAAAAATCCTCTGTGAGTAAAGGACAAAACCTTCAGGGAAAATAGAGAAGGTGACCCTAAGCAGAGAGGACACGGTTTAGGCTTCTTCCTTAGAGCTGAACTGATCTCAACTTGGGCTACTGTACCTCTGAACGGTGCTGGTGCCCCTTGCTGAAAGGCAAAGGCCACGTATTTGTGGATCAGTGTTTTTCAATGCAGGGTTGGTGGGAAAGCTTCTCATTTAACTTCTCTGAGGTAAAGGACCAGCTCTGGACAAGAAATATTGTGTCACCATCCCTGGAAGTATTTAAAAGACATGTAGATGTGGCATTGAGGGACATGATCTAGTGGTAAACTTGGCACCATGGTTAGACATGATAATCTTAAGGGTCTTATCCAACCTAAATGATGCTGTGATTCTAGCATCATGCTTCAGCTGAGTGCACCAGTCCAAGTTATACATTGCCCAGCATCATCTGGAGCAAGAAAGGCAGCTCTGCAAGGACAGCCAGGTGGAAATGAAGTTAAGAAGTATTTTAATGGTAAAAGCTTAAACAGTGGAAAGACAGAAGAAGCAAGATGTGACACGGGAGAGGTGTGGAGCTGCCTTTGGACAGGATCTTAGCTTTAAAATCATTCAGATTCACACCTTTTTTCCTCCCAGTCCCACCTTACAGTCATTCCATGCTATCAGGCAACATGTTTACAAGCAATGAGCAGAAGTAGATGGGCTCACAGTTACGTGAAGCTCTGTGTTCAGCTCTCTGTGACTACCTCACCTGGAAAGCTGGGCTGCATCTATCACAGTGAAGGAGCCAAGTCTGACTTGGCGTTGCAGGAGAACTGGCAGCCTGCTCACTTGAAATCCATTCAGCAACCCTGCAAACTGATTTCCATAACACATGCATATATATTAAACCAAAAGACTAACCAAGCAGTTCTGCCAGAAATGCTTATGTTTTACTTGCAAGTGTCAAGATGGGTGTTGCAATGTGAGTAGTTTTGTTCATGACTTTTGAGAGCTTGCCAGATCTGGAATGACAACCGCTCTTGTTCTCCCCTTCCTTTAAGCGTCTCTACTCCATGCTATGGTACAAACCCCTCCTGAGACAAGGGATGGAGGAAAAGCTGCAGAGAAACTTCCCCAGCTCTGGAGTCCACTGCTGAGCACTGGGATCTGGTACATGTCCCCATGCTCCTCACCACGACTGGTGGGAAGTCCATCAGCAACAGCTGCCTCGGCTCCAGCTCAGAGGCAGGAGAAGCTTATGAGTGAAAGGGAAAAAAGGGGATTGTTCCCAGCAAGGGGGTTAATGTTACCTTTAAAATTAGGGAGCTGATCCACAAAAATCTCTCCTAAGAAGCTTTTAACATTCCCATACCCTTAGTATTTTCCTTGCAAGGACATGGAAGGCGAAGCATTTCCATCTTGATGCCTCAAGGCACTATGTCCATCATACAGCCCTGAATGTGACCCTGGTGTCACAGCAAGACTTTGAACTTTGCCCTTTCCTTAACATAACCAAAACGATCACTAAGAGCTGGAGCAGATGGGACAATGCTCCAGGGAACGATGCAAAGGCATTATTGTACTTCCAGCATTTTTGCCACTCAAGGCAGAATCACTCTGCTTCCACTTCCAAAATATGAGTAAGATGGGCTCGTGGGAAGAGGAATGACAAAACAAACAGAGCAGGGACGAGGACTGACAAAACGAACGGAGCAATCCCAATATTAAACTCCTCGTTTTCTGTCATCCTTTCAGGAGAAACTACTGCAAAGCCTGAAGAGGATCCAACCCTTCCTACCACCATCAGTGTGGCAAAAGTCTCCATTTCCAACCAAAGAGAGGGACTGACACAAGAGAATAACAGCACAGGGTGCCCAGAGAAGCTGTGGCTGCCCCATCCCTGGCAGTGTTCAAGGCCAGCTTGGACACAGGGGCTTGGAGCAAGCTGCTCCAGTGGAAGGTGTCCCTGCCCGTGGCAGGGGTTGGAGCTGGATGAGCTTTAAGGTCCCTTCCAACACAAACCAGTCTGATTATATAAATCATGGAGCACTTTGAACTCTTCCCTAAGAATACAACAAAGTAATGCTCTTTTCCAGCATGGGTGGGGCTTCTCCTGGGCAGTCATTACTTATTTCTAAAATGAATTAGTTGCTCATCTCTGACAAGAGCTAAAAGCAACCCTTTGCCCCCAAGAAGTTCCTGCATGAAGAACGGGCAGGAAAATACAACCCTGAGTAATCCAGAGGAGGAAAAGCAACTGTTCACCTTTCATTTCTGTCAGCAGAAAGACACCACTGCTGAGTTTGGGGATAAGTGACATTTGCAGAAGGCATGGAGTGGGTGAGAGGGGCGTTGTGCTTCCCACTGGCATTCTGGAGCCTGCACCAACCTTTACTTCAGCCTGTTGAGAGTGTTCTTACTCTCCTATCATAACAGTCTGCATTTCTGTAGCACAATGACCACAGCACAACCCGCTCTGCTCAGTGCAAGCAGAGGTGGAACATCTGCACACAGCTTTATCTGGCTCCTCACACGTTTCATACATCTCCTACAATATTCCTGACAACTGCAGTTGCCCATCACTGTCAACACTTTCTTCTCTGCTTCAATTCTGACTCCAGTCTTAATGCAACTGTAAAACACACATGGCCAAGAAATACTTCTCCAATGAGACTCAGCTGTGGGTCAGTCTTTCTTTCCTTCACTTCCTCGGGCTCTTTTTAGCTCAGCTGGTTGAACAAAACCTGTTTTAATTAGGCCATCAGCAATTCCTTTTTATTCCACACCTACTGGTACAGGCATATGCTGCTCTTTCCCTTCCCCCTGCATCAAAGGACATTCCACTTCAGTTCTTTTCCTTCTTTTCTTTCTTAGATTAGATTTTGGAGAGCTTTTGGCTTATCTAGGGGAAAGGTTTTCCTAAACTGTCCCCAAGAATGTGGCCCCAGACATTCAGATTAGGCAGCTCAATTATTTTAACTGGCTATTTTTACTACTGTCTATCAAGACATTCAGTGTATTCGCTCCGTTTAAGAGCTCAGCATCTTCAAAGCCTCTTATGAACAGCAAATTCGCATGATCTCTCAAAAGCAAGTGAGCTGTGATTTGAGTTCCTGAATGAGGCGATCACACACGGAACAAAGAGCTAAACACTGTTATTTTAATGGATTTGCAATTCCCTTGCCAGGTCAGTAATCCTTTTTGTCCCAGTGTCACTCAGAGACTTCAAACCCCACAGCTGGGATGGAATAGTCAGTGTTTGTTTTATCTAGCAGGACATCATACGGCACGGTTCCTCCTCAGCAAATCAATTTATCTGCTGCTGACAGCAAGTATTCATCAGCGGTGATGCTGAGCTGTACTGCTCAGGAGGTTACTAAGAGTGCACTAAGCACACGACTTCCAGCTATCAATGTGACAAAACAGCCTCAATCATTTTATTCACCTTTATTTCCCTTCCTGAGGCTTGATAATCCATCAAACTGACTGATGTAGCGTGTGCGTTACTGTTTGTAGTGTGCACGTTACTGTTTGTAGCATGCTGCACAGCAGGGCTGATGCAGTAAAACCAGAACTGTTTACGATAAAGAACCATCAGGACCAACAGAGCTCAAAAAAAAGCCAACATGAAAACCATCAAACCAACAAAAAAAACCCCTCCTATACTGTCAGGTATTCACAGAAGCTGGGTGGTTTGGGTTGGAAGGGACCTTAGAGCTCATCCCGTTCCAAACCCCATCTCCCTTCCCCTAGTTCCAGCATCAGGACCTTTATCTGCATGGATCATTTTCAACAGGCAGGGAAAGGGATGCAGGCAGATGAGATGCTGGTCTCCACGGAACCCAACAGGGCCAACGGCGAAGCTGGGAATAGACCCAAGGTCTCCAACTGCTGAATCGAGCCCTGCTGCTGCTCTGACTCATCCCAGCAACTGTTTGCTAAACACTATGGAGCCTCTCAGAAGTTCTGTATGCTGTGTCAGCTATTCGGGTAGAAGAAGCAATTCCAAGTACTCTAAGGTCACTCCTCAGCCTTGGCATTGATCTTTTCAGGAAGGCCTGATGTCTGGAAGCCAGTGACAGTTATTTCTGGAATGTGCCTCCATTTACTGGGAGATTAACAGTCACAGCAAAGGTCTGTAATCCTGCTGCTGGCACAAGACGTAGGACATCTTCCTAACTCATTTGTTAGGTTCTGACAGCAAAACACAGGATTTGCTTTGCAGAAGAAGTCTGGCATGGGGATGAGCAGGGCTTTAAAACCCTTTCCTAAAGGAGTCTGCAGCCAAGGGATAACAACCTATTTTGACTCTCTTTTTTGCTCTAAACATTAGTTCTTGCTCTTTTCTCAAGTGACCAGTGGTGCAAAAAAGCTTCAGTGCATGACGTATGCAGTGGATGTGACACTGTTTGGAAGAGCCATATCCCTTACCTTTTTCAGGAGGAAACTGAAGCTAGAACTGTATCCATTTATCAATTCCCCATCCTGCAGGATTACTTAAGCACTCGGGAAGAAAGTTGAGACAGATGAGATATCTGAAGCAGAGACAGCACACTTTATGGCCTTTCTGGTAGTCTGCAGCTAAAGATTTGCACGGAATATGATGACTAATGTGTCCTGACCAAAACCAGACCTGGCCATTGCATTCCTTTCAAGAACTCCATGTAGAAAAGGAGAGTATCAAGCCTTAATATCTATTTTTGCAGACATCACACGCTCTCTGGCTTGCCATCTGTGTGCAGCAGAAAAGCAGATAAAACAAGACAGTATCTGGCACAAAGAGCCAAGCAAAACATGCCCTGGTAATAATTTAGAACAAAGACTTTGGCTGATATTTTCCTCTCCAAAGGGGGAGCAGGCAAAAGGAAAGCATTAACTGCTCACATCATCCCCAAAGGTGGAGGAGGAGCAAGCTCCTCGGATTTCAAAGCACCAGAATAGCACCTTCCCACCACCACCAAAGCAGGGTTAAATCGCAGTAATGCAATAAAATTCAAGCTGTAAATCTCACCTACTGTGACAGTGTTATATACAACCCACTCTTACAGAATCACAGAATGGTTTGGTTGGAAGAGACCTTAAAGCTCATCCAGTTCCAACCCCCTGCCATGGGCAGGGACACCTTCCACACCTCCACTGCTCCAAGCCCCATCCAACCTGGCCACAGCTTCTCTGGGCACCCTGTGCCAGCGCCTCAGCACCCTCACAGAGAAGAAATTCTGCCTTATCTCCAACCCGAACTTCCCCTGTTTCAGTTTGAACCCATCACCCCTTGTCCTATTGCTCCAGGCCCTATGAACAGTCCCTCTCCAGCAGCCTTGTAGCCCCCTTCAGATACTGGAAGGCTGCTCTGATGTCCCTACTCAGCTTCTCTTCTCCAGGCTGAACAGCCCCAGCTTTCTCAGCCTGTCTTTGTATGGGAGGTGCTCCAGTCCCTGAGCATCCTCGTGGCATCCTCTGGACAGGATTTGTATGGATAAAGTACGGGAAAGACAAACTCTCAAGGAAATAGATTTGACATAGTGGGAATTTCATTTTACAGAAAGGACTTTCCTAAGGGAATAAAACTTGTTCCGGAAGTTTTCCTCTAGACTCCCCAAGCAGGCATTTGAGCACACACATTTCCCAGCACATGGGGTGATGTACGGAAGGAGACCTTCCGACAGGTCCCATTAAAATGGCCACGTTCCCAAGCACCAAACCGATCCCATCCCCATACCTGTGACGCGAGTCTCCTCATGGCTTCCTCCTGGCGCCGGCGCATCTCGGGGGTCCCGGGGCAGCTCCCGCTGGTGATGGACGAGTGGGCAGAGGGTGGCTGGGTCAAGGGCAGCTCTCGGTTTGCATCCACATCTGTCCCAAGGAAAGAGGTGATGAATGGCTGCAGGGCAAGCCCGACCCACAGCTTCCCTATTCCAGCCCAGGCTGGTTTCCATGCATGGAAGGTATTTAAAGCTCTTTCCATAAACAGGATTTCAGGCAGCAGAAGACTGTGACACCGTCCAGAGGCTCCCTAAGAAACTTCCCCTGAAAGCAGCCCCTTTGGGAAGGACCGCTAAGATAAAGTGTGGAGCTCATCTTATTCATCTTCTCCAGCGTAATTTCATTGACTTTAATTACAGTAACTGAGTTGTGGGCTCTCAAAGGTATGCTCCATCTTCTCTAGGTTTGCTATGGGTTAGTGCAGTGCTCTCCCTCTCTGCAGCTCTGCCAACACATTCTCAACAAGTGATGGTTAATTTGGTTCCAAGTCCTTCAGTGGAGACAGCCAATTTTTCTGAATGATGTGTCTATTTTCTAACCTAAATAACTGGAGAGCCACAGCTCACACATCCATCTGAAGCCCATTAATGTACTCAGAGGGACAGAAGCAGGAGTAGCACCAGGATCTGGAAAAGGCTTGCAAGCCCATGAATTATACTGGCATCACCTCTGCCAAGTTTAACAGCTTTCTATTGCATTTTAGCTGTTGCTTTTTGCCTGGCAAAGCAGTAGCTGGCTTTACCAGCAGATTGCTACAACAGGCCATTCACCTGGCCTTTGTGGGTCACTCAAAACCACTCAAAACAATAGTTTTCAATGACAGCACTCGGTGATGTCTAATTACTGAGTCCTCCCAAGTGCAGCCTGCACTAGCAAAGGATTTTCCTGAATGGATCACTGCAATGCATTCCTGAGCTTGACTTGAAATCGTAATGCAAACAACGACCCATTTAATGGCAAACAGAGGAGGATGACTACTGCCTACATAATTAAACCCTGAAGGTGTGAGTAATGAGGCACATTCTAGTTTCTGAGCATGCAACACCACCTTTACCTATATTTCTAAGACAAGAAGTAAGAGGCTGTATTTATGCCAGTTTACTAATGCTGACAGCACAAGTGCTGAAATAGTCAGGTCTCCTGATGAAGCATTTACTATTAAACATAGATTTCACTAAGCATAATAGATGAAGAAAAGAATCAAAGGGACTTGTAGTACAACTGCTATCTTCTACAGCTAGGCTGAGACTTGTGATCTCTTTAGGAAATAAAACCAAATTAGATGACTGATTCTGAACGTCTCCAACCCAATAACTAACACTGAGGAATCATTCAGCTTTCAACTTCACAGGGAAACCAGAGGGTGAACTGAGCAACCGTGTGTTAACCATGACCAAGGATCTTTGTCCTTTGTGCATGAAAGATGCAGGGCACCTTCTCTGAAACAGCCCAGAACCAGTTAAGTACAGCTGTCTCTTTAATCTCCGCAATCCCTCGGAGCAGACTGAGATGTGCAGTTGGTGCGCTGCAGAGCTGCAGTTAAAATACAGAAACAAGCCCTGCTTTTCACTGTGCACTGGTCATTTAGCTCTGACAAGTGACATTATTCAGCACACCGACATTTGGTGACATTTCAGATACTTCAACGTGGCTAACACTGCTTCATTCCAGTAAGCAGATTTCACTGCAGCTTCCCTGAGATACAGTGACCTACATCCTTAGAGACACCTTTAGGTACCTAACCCAGTATCTTCAATCCTGTCTTACTCACTTACTGAGAGCTGAGTGATTTCCAAACGTTGTCATCTCCACCCGCAAACAGGTCAGGGCAGAGTGATGTGAACTGATGGGACCACAGGAGGTGTGGCAAGCCTTGGTGAGGAGCCTGCATGGGCTTGCAACCCAGCCTCAGCATTTATACCATGATAAACTGACCTAAGCACTATGGGTGGGAGAATGCACTGGCATGGATTTGTGACAACGAAATATGGGCAATTAAAATTGGAATCTTCCCAAGAGAAAAACTGTGATGTTCCTAAGTCAGAGAAATAAAGAGACAGACCACTGTGACCTGAAATTGGAATAGAAACAGAATAAATGCTGCCGATGGGTGCTCCCTCTGCTTGGCAACAAGGACCAAGCTGATTCCTTGGGCCTGAAGAAACGGGATCTATTCAACCAACAGCCATTCCAAACCTATGGAAAAGCTCTCTGATTCTGGAAAGCCTGCGGCCTGCTGCACTTACGCTTCGGGGAGGCATGGGGGCTATCAGAAGCGATCTGCCTCATCCGTGTGCCGTGGCAGCTGAGCGCCACCAGCCTGGAGATGATGGCGGTTTTCCCAAAGCCGATATTCCCCACGATGACGACGCCTCGGTTGACGCTGGCGTTTGAGCTCTGGAGCTGGGCATCTATCTCATGGAACACCCAGTCCCGGCCAACAAAGACGGACTCGGTGGTGATGCTGGGCACCTCGAAGAGCAGTGGCTTCAGAGAGATGTCGGGAGGTCTGTAGGGTGCAAAGCGCACTATAAAGAGAAACACAGGGAAAGAACATAAATATCACTGCTGGCACTAAGAAGATAGCTCAGGAATTGCAGTTTCATCTTCCTCAGGAATCTATTAATGAAAAGATTAAAGGTGAAAAGAACAAAATCTTGTTTATGACCCGCAACTTTGTTTGTAAAAGCATCTGGCTCATTCACAGCATTTGCCACTGAAGAGAAGGGGTTTATAGCAGGAGAAATGACATTTCTGGCTTAAAGTCACCATAATCCAAGGCCCTGCCACAGGCAGGAGGGTTCACTGCCCAAAGCACCCTGTGAGAGGGTGTTGTATGCCTGTTTAATAGATGTATAGATGAAAAGGCTCCTTAAAGGGAGACCTTAGAGCAGCTCCAGGGCCTAAAGGGGCTACAGGAAACCTGGGGAGGGGCCTGGGACAAGGGATATAGGGACAGGCCAAGGGGAATGGCTTTAACCTGCCCGAGGGGAGACTGAGATGAGCTCTTAGGCAGAAGCTCTTCCCTGTGAGGGTGCTGAGGCGCTGGCACAGGGTGCCCAGAGAAGCTGTGGCTGCCCCATCCCTGGCAGTGTTCAAGGTCAGGTTGGACACAGGGGCTTGGAGCAAGCTGCTCCAGTGGAAGGTGTCCCTGCCTGTGGCAGGGGTTGGAGCTGGGTGAGCTTTAAGGCCCCTTCCAACCCATTCCGTGATAATAAAATTGTACAACAAAACCCAAACCAGTCTCGAAACGTTTTTGGGAACAGCTGGGGGTGGAAGGAGAGGGTATCTGCCATTCTTTCCATGTGGCACAAGCTATCTTGGGAATGCACACGTAAAAACTGTAACAACTATGCTCAGATCGGGTGCAAAGATGCTATTACAAAGATCAACTCATATGGCATGTTCCGATTAAGAGATCCTTAATTGGGAGATGATCTGCATAAATCTATTAAAACCACTTGGTGATGGAAGCACTTCGTGCTGGCAGAGACAGTTGCTGGATCTTCCCACTTCACCACCAAAATGGTTTGTTAATTAAAGCCTTGCAGAAGGTGGCCACAATGACAGCAGGTGATTCCCACTCAGGGGGAGGTTTGTCACACTGCAGACTTCCACTTCTAGAATGCAACTCCTTCAAGGCAGGGCTGACGTGGATGGAGGGACACGATGTCAGCCCTGGATCTTCCAGCCGCAGTCCAAGTGTTGCACCTGATATTCAACACGTGGATTTGAGCTGATGGGGTGAGCTGGGGAACATCTGAGCTGTGGAACACAGAAGCTGAGTTCAGCTGGGGCTGAGATCAAACGGCATGCTGGGAATGAAAACCATCAGACAAAGCATAGATGTCTTCAGAGCACATTTTAAAAGCAATCCTAGGAAGCCCCAGAGGAGCAATTCCCTGAGCTGCGTCCCAGAGAGGGTGCCAGGATGAGCTCCCAGCACGCTCCTCCTGGACCTTCCAGGCACCCAGTTCCAACCCCTAAGACCTCATCTCAGTCTCCCCTCTGGCAGGTTAAAGCCATTCCCAACCTGGCCTTGGACACTTAAATCTGGCACAGACCTGACGAGGGAGCTGATCCATTACAGCAGAGCTGATAGAGGGGCTGGGAGTTAATGTTACATCAGGTAAGCCTAAGGAAAATAGCTTGTATTTAAATGTTAGGTATTTTGAATGTCCTTTCTTGATACAGAAACTGCTGCAGACAGGAGATGTATTTCTATTCCCACTTGAAAATGATGAATGTGATTTAAATGTATTGAGGGTGGAGAAGGCTTTTGAATCACGAGCTCCCAGGCAGCTTGATTTCCTTTGCTAGGCTCTGCCACGTGGGATGTGCTGGCATGGGAAGACCCTGGAGAAGCAACATCACTGATGGTGGGAGGGAATGAGGCAGGGGGGGCATGTGTGCCCATGTGCCCATCACAACTCCCGTCCCTGCACCAGTCTGGCTCTCAGCAACAGCAGGACTGATGGGCTTCCCACCAGAGGATGGCATATTGTACAAGCAATAGCACATGGACGTGGCCGAGGGAACCATCTGGAGTGGTCTGACTGATGTAAATTGAATGTTCCAGCAGTGCATTTGGCAAGGGGCGTTTTGTGTTTGCATTATACCACCAATACTATAGATAGAAAATTACATCACCAAAACACCCAAAATTAATCAAAAACTCCATTTGGAAAGCATCAAGCCAAGAGCTGTGCTCGACAAGCTACGGCTTTACTGTACTTCTGTGTGTACTCACATGCTATGGCGTGTTAGTGAGTTAAAATGTCCAGTAACGCTCTTCTGAAAGCCAGAAGTCTAACAGGTACCAAATGGCCTCAGGGGCTAATGCAGAGGCAAGAGTGATTACATTCAAAAGCAATGGGATCTAATAAGCTCCTGCTTAACATGGTGGAGACCTGGGCTAAAGCCTTGGTTTCTTTTCAGAGCTGCAGATGGCTTTGAAGCTGTGCGATCAAAACACACCGAACAGAGCATATCCTAAAGACTGGTCTTGCTCTGAGTGGATGCGAACGTACACGTCCTGGCTGTCACCCGGGAATAGCCTATTCTGTCCTAAAAAAGGCTCAGTGAAACCCTGAGAAGGGACATACCCACTTACCCACCTATCCCCAGCCTTCTTGAGCCTCTAGACCTTCCACTTGACCAAAGCCACTTGACCATAGCCAAGCAAACCTCTCCCGGCACCAATGCTGACATTTGCTTTTTGCAGTTAAAACCCCATGATGGCAATACTCAGGGTGCTCTAACACCAACAATAACTTGGTTGCCATCTGGCTCCTGCTCCACCACAGTACATCCCAGCCACCGTCCTGCCCTTCGGGGTACAGCAACTCTGAACAGCTTCAAATCCCGCTGGCTGAAAACAGCAAGGGCAGAAACTGCCTTCACTATCCTATTAAAAACCTGCCACTGGGATGAGAACCTGTCGTGCTCAGAGCTGTTGGGATTGCCCAATTACTCCCCTGGATAAAACAACTGCTGTGACAAGAACTAGGAGGGATGGTTTCCCATTTAGTTCCTCTGCACTGGGATTCTTGAACCCTGGGAACAAAGCACTGGGCTGTGATGCATCCCCCTTGATAGAGAGCCAGGAACTGCTTTGCTATTTCAGTGCCAAGAGGGTATTAAAGGTAAACCCAAGTTTAGGATTTCCAGTTGCAACAAAGAGCTGGTGATTAGAACAGCCCAGATAATGCAATTTCACAGTAATATCTGGAACATGTAGTATTTTGGGGGAACACCCCCCTTATATATTCAATGAAGGGAAGATATTTCCAAGCAGTGGTGGTTTGGTTTCTTCACAGCCTCTCCTTTTAAAAATAGCACAGAACCTCAACTGGGATCCGAAGCAAATCCCCCCCAGTTGAAGCACTGCTGCTGTTCTCATGCAACCTTCACAAAAAGGGGGAAACCAGACAAAAGCGAACAAAAAAAAGAAAGCAGAGATGTGGTGTTCCATGGTTTTACAAAGTGTGTCTGGAAAACAATTTGATTCTGTTCCTACAATAAAGTTTAATGTTTTGGATGCAATCACTGTAAATTACGAAGCCTTGGCAAGCTGCTCCCTTGGAACATATGGAAATCTTGTCTGTCAAACTTTGCTTTCTTCTCTTCCTGCCTGTTAATCCATTTTTATAACTGCCTCACCAGCCAATATGATTTCATTTTGGACTGTGATCCAGTCATGCATTTGGGAGAAATCCCAACCTGGCTGGAACAGGTCGTGCTTGTGGTGCTGACTGAAAACCCACCTTGTACCCTCCGAGATCCTCCTGGTACCTCTTCTGAGCTGTTGATCTGCATTGATGGGGTCCTCTCTCAGTCTGCTCTTCTCTAACCAGGCCCAGCTCCAGCAATCTCTGCTCCAAACCCCTGAGCATCCATGTGGCCTCCACTGGACCCTCTCCAGTAGCTCCTTGTCTTTCTTGTGCTGAGGAGCCCAGCACTGGACACAGGACTCCACATGTGGCCTCACAAGGGTCAAGTAGAGGGGGAGGAATCACATCCCTCAACCTGCTGCTACGCTCCTGATGCACCCCAGGGCGCTCTTGTCCCTCCTGGCCACATGGGCACATTGCCTATTCATAGTCAACTCATCACCCCCCCAACACTCCCAGGCCCTCCTCAGCTGAACTGCTCTCTAGTAGGTCACCTGCAACCTGTGCTGGTACTTGAGGTCCTTCCTCCCCAGGGACAGGACCCTACCCCTGCCCTTGTTGAATCTCATTAGGTTTCTCTCCACCCAGTTCTCCAGCTTCAGGTGTTATCAGTCACTGCCCACCTTCACGAGGACATGGGTGAAGCGGCTGCAGTACAAAGTCCTAGCCCAGAGACCCCCCATGAACACAAGCCCCCGCATGCTCCTACCTCTCAGGTCCTGCTGTGCGCGGGCACCGGCCATGCTCTGCCGCGGCATCCGCAGGGAGGTCCGCAGGGGAGTGTGCCTCTGCTCATCCAGGTAAGCGAGATCTTCTAAGTGAGCTGAGCTGGTGGCTGCCATGAGAGAGCAAAGAACCACGTCACCCCTGGCTTCTGGATCTCAGGCTCTGCTATTGCAGTTCTCATTTCTTAAGTACACACAGTTGTAACCACAGGGAGTCAATACAGCAGAAATGAACCAAGCCTAATGCCCCCAGAAAGGAACAAAAAGGTGTTTTGGTAACTTCTTCTGATGCCCACTGGTATTTGCTCTGGTTTGGTCTCCTCTTGATGTGAACGAATTAAAGAGACCCATGGAAAATGGAGACACAGAATCTTTTATATCTGCTATAAGGATGGTGGAGAGGGACTCTTCATCAGGGACTGGAGGGACAGGACAAAGGGTGATGGGTTCAAACTGAAACAGGGGAAATTCAGGTTAGATCTAAGGCAGAAGCTCTTCCCTCTGAGGGTGCTGAGGCGCTGGCACAGGGTGCCCAAAGAAGCTGTGGCTGCCCCATCCCTGGCAGTGTTCAAGGCCAGGTTGGACACAGGGGCTTGGAGCAAGCTGCTCCAGTGGAAGGTGCCCCTGCCTGTGGCAGGGGTTGGAGCTGGGTGAGATTTAAGGTCCCTCTGAACCCAAACAATGCCACGACTCCATGATCTAAGTTTTCCCAATCACAAAGTCAATGGCATGGACGCAAAGCTTGACAGTTCACATTCCTACTACATGCTGCAGGGCAGAGCTCCAAGCAGTGATCCCCATGGCAGATACAGGAAATTAGCCTGAGTTTGAAGGTACTTCTCTCCAAATCCCATTGGCCTCAAGCACCCTTTTCAGCCAAATAATGTACAGAATGTTGGAAATGGAGGAATGAAAGCTCCACTGCTTGAAATGATCTTCCCAATTATCAACAGCAAATGTCAAAATAGTCTGCACATCACCAGCTCTGGTCTCACTCTGATAACCAGTTCCAAACCTCACATTAACCATTCACCAATGGAAATCACGCTGCTCAGTGCTCTGCATCTGATCCTGCTCCTTTAGCTTTAGTTTTTGTTCTATCACCGTAACAAGATGATTATTTTAAATGGAACTGATCCATTAAATAACTTCTTCAAAGACTTCCTGTCAAGCTGGCATTGATTCCTCACTATGAAATGGGTAAGCTCTTTGATACAGCTCTCTAGAGTAGCTCACGGCACTGGACTCTGAATCCTTCCTCCCTGCCACCCAACATGAGATGGAACAACCACCAAAACAGAAAAGCAGAACATGCCAAAAGTGAGACTCGTTTTGCTCACACAGCACTCAATGGCCATGCAAAAACCTCTTCTAGATCGTGATGCAAGCAGAGACTAAGCAAGACTCAGACTATAACAAGGGGTGGTGAGAAAGGGCTTAAACTAGGCAGCAATTTTTATGCTGTTCTTCAAATTGCTTGAAAACTCTATGTAAGTGTTAAGAGACACAGAGAGAGAGGGGACAAAAAGTAAACAACAGGAGCAGGAATAAAAGAGGAGATAAGCCCATCAATGTCTGGTTTTAGACGTCCTTCACGCTCTTCTTCTCTTGTAAAACTGATGAGATGCTCCCTGTGACGGAGCAGATTAGAGCTGAAATGCTTTAATTAGAAAGATGTGGCTTTACCGTGGATAGAAGTTATGCTCTGTATTGCTGAAGCCACTGCAACCTGCTCCCAGCATCTCACAGAATCACGGCATCCCAGGTTGGGAGGGATGTCAAGGATCATCTGCTCCAACCCCGCTAGGCAAAGCATGATCTAGACTAGATGTCCCAGCACCCTGTCCATCCCAATCTTAAAGGTGTCCAATGTCAGGAAATCCACCACTTCCCTGGGGACATTATAACGGTGTCTGGTTCTTCTCCTCGGGAATAATTCTCTTGTGTCCAGCTGGAATCTCCCCCGGAATAACTTGCGCCCATCACTCCTCATCTTCCCCATGTGCCTCCTTGTACAAAGGGAATCTCTATCTTCTTTGTACCACCCTTTAAATACTGGATCCTAGTGACAAGGTCTCCCCTGAGCCTTCTCTTCTCCAGGCTGAACAGCCTCAGCTTTCCCAGCCTTCCCTCACACAGCTTCCCAGTCCTTGGATCAGATTTGTGGCCCTCCTCTGAACCCTCTCCAGTCCTTAACAGCTAATTCCTTTTTCACAGTATTGTAGAACCATGGAAGGGACCTTAAAGCTCACCCAGTTCCATCCCCACCCTGCCACGGGCAGGGACACCTTCCATTAGACCCGTTTGTCTGGGAAAAAAGGTAAGAGAAACCAGAACTCCCCGTTTTGGACTTAGTGCTAAATATATACGCTTATGAGTGTGCGTGTGGGGGTATATCCATAGATATAGATCTATATATATCTATCAGCTGCTAAAGGACATTTCCTCCCCCTAAATTCCATATTCAGTCCTCCTCCTGTCCCATTTTAATTCTATGAGCAGCTATAGAGCCATCAAGGATGACCAACAACATTCATCTTGCTGGTAATCTGATTTCTTTAGGTAAGATGATTCAAAGGAGCAACAACCTGATAAAAGCTTGTTTTTCCTAATGCCAGTTAAAACCAGGAAGTGACTCCTCACCAGTTATTCATCAACCAGAAACTGAAATAACTTTATCTGGGGGTGATTAGTCTTTGAGAACCAATTTTGCAATATGATTATTAGAAATTCCTTTCTGACTTGCATTCTGCAGCAAAACACCCTCATACAACCCAACCCTGGGCACACAGAAAACACTGCACTAGGAACATGCTGCATGCCCAAGAAGTGAGACCTTGAAGAACTGTGTGGGTTCTGCTGTTCCCAGTACAAGAACGACATGGAGCTGTTGGAGCAAGTCCAGAGGGAACATGAGGATGATCAGGGGCTGGAGCACCTCCCATATTGAAGACAGGCTGAGAAAGTTGGGGCTGTTCAGCCTGGAGAAGAGAAGCTGAGTGGAGACCTCAGAGCAGCTTCCAGTGTCTGAAGGGGGCTACAAGGATGGTGGAGAGGGACTCTTCATCAGGGACTGGTGCAACAGAACAAGGGGTGATGGGCTCAAACTGAAACAGGGGAAGTTCAGGTTGGAGATAAGGCAGAAGCTCTTCCCTGGGAGGGTGCTGAGGCGCTGGCACAGGGTGCCCAGAGAAGCTGTGGCTGCCCCATCCCTGGCAGTGTTCAAGGCCAGGTTGGACACAGGCACTTGGAGCAAGCTGTTCCAGTGGAAGGTGTCCCTGCCCGTGGCAGGGGTTGGAGCTGGAGGAGCTTTAAGGCCCCTTCCAACACAAACCAGTCTGGGATTCTAAGAGCCCAGCAGTTTTGCAGGGGTGGATGTTGTGCGCTGCTGACCAGCGCCCTGATTTACTGTCGGTCCTAGGAGAAATGAGGAGTTATTCCTCATCAGCCGAAATCCAGGCTCTCTTCCCACCTTCCATCACCATAATCCTCTTCAGCCACAACAAAGACGTGATGAACTGCAGTCAGCAGGAGCTGCCAGATCCATTGCACACTTTGCCAGGGGTTATTTTTGCAACTGGCAGTGCACCCGTTCTGCCGTTCCTCAGGCTGATGACCTGAGATTTATCTTTGTGACTTAGAGCTGAGGAGTAATTAAAGAGATCGAAGGCCAGAGGAGCTCACAAGTAATTTGTCCCGAGAATATGCTTTGGTTCTTCAAAAATTACGCAAGATCCATTTATCTTAGCAAGTATCATATTAAACTGTTGAAAGCTTCCTCTCAGTTCTGAACCTCATCCTACAGAGTAGCATGCAGAAACTGCAGATAAAGCACAATGGAAAAGGAGCACCTCCTCAAAAATAAGCTCTGCATACCACAGATGCAATTCTCCAAAGGAAATGGAAAACAAATAGCGGAAGATAATTCAATTTCCATGTACTATTTGAACAACAAGCACAAATCTACCTGACCCAAAACTGATATCTGGCAGCCCAGGGAGGGACTTTGCAGACTGGGTCTTCTGGGGGAAAGGGGGGGTCACTGCTCATATTTGAGTCAATCAGCTTGTCATTGCTGATGCATGGATCAGATTGGCATAGGATCATAGAACAGAATCCCAGACTGGTTTGGCTTGGAAGGGACCTTAAAGCTCATCCAGTTCCAACCCGCTGCCATGGGCAGGGACACTTTTCATTAGACCAGGTTGTTCCAAGCCCCTCCAACCTGGCCCTTGTCAAAAGCCTCTCTCCAATTGATTGTGTTTTTACAAGGTATCGTACATGTACCCCAAATTCAGATTCCTTAGAGCTGTATTATTAAATATGCTTCAGATTTAGTGACTTTATATTTGGCTGGGTATCTGGTCTATCTTGACCAGGTATGTGGGTATCTTGATATCCAGATAACTTGATATGGTTTGATCAAACACAAATAGGGCAATGCCAAGGTTTTGGGGGTTTTACCCAAAGCATCTTCATCTTTCTCCTTGGAATAATTCCTATGAAGAGCTGCATCTAATTCAGAGTTGAACCATACCCCATAATGAATTAAAGAAAGGAAAAAGGTGCAGGTATCTGTTTCATGACCATGCAGCTCCTATTGCAGGGCTCTGCAGACAGGCACATGCTCTACGCCTGATCAAGCAGAGCCTCCCTTCCCCCTGCTGCAGTGCCTTGTGTTAAATCACATTTCTCTCTGTGCTATTTTTGCATCAATTCTCTTTCCCTTGGGCAGAGTTCAAGGGATTCTTGAAACGCTTCTGCTCTGCTTCCTCCCGTGTGGTCCTCAACAGGTCTTGTTCCGGTTTCCCACCTTGCAGGCTGGTCACTCCAGTTGGGATCACTGCTATTGCCTGATAAATGTGACCATTTCCAGGCTCCTCCATGGGAAGAGGAACAAATGTGAAAACGGAAACCATGGGAAACGAGGAAGGAATTCTCACAGTAAGTAACGCATTGCTATGCTCAGTTTCTTGCAATCTCTTTCATCACCTGCTCAAACAGTGCCATTGACCAGAGGCTTTTCTGACCTTAACACAAAGAGGTGTTTACTTTTCTGACAGTCACACTTTGAAGGCACATTTCGGAACCTTTTTTGTACTTCTGGCCTGTGCCTTTGCCTTGTGTGGTGCAGGCAGAGGCAGGCAGGTCTGCCAGACACTCAGCTCTCTGCCAGAAACACCTTGAGAGGACAAGCTGCCAGATATCGGGATACAGGATGCTCCTAGAGACAACCACTGCTCACCATGCTCTCAAAACCACATGGTTTATAGACATGTGGACCTGCTAAGTGAGTCCAGAGGAGGCCACAGAGCTGCTGTGAGGGCTGGAGCAGCTCTGCTCTGGAGCCAGGCTGAGAGAGCTGGGCTGGGGCAGCCTGGAGAAGAGAAGGATCCTGAAGGGGAGACCTGAGAGCAGCTCCAGTGCCTAAAGGGGCTGCAGGAAACCTGGAGAGGGGCTTGGGACAAGGGATGTAGGGACAGGCCAAGGGGAATGGCTTTAACCTGCCAGAGGGGAGACTGAGATGAGCTCTTAGGCAGAAGCTCTTCCCTGTGAGGGTGCTGAGGCGCTGGCACAGGGTGCCCAGAGAAGCTGTGGCTGCCCCATCCCTGGCAGTGTTCAAGGCCAGGTTGGATACAGGGGCTTGGAGCAAGCTGCTTCAGTGGAAGGGGTCCCTGCCTGTGGCAGGGGCTGGAGCTGGAGGAACTTTAAGCTCCCTTTAACACACACCGTTCTATGATCCTATGAAATAGCACAACCCAGAAAATGTAATAAAATCTTGAGATTATAAAAAAAACTTTGGAATTCCACAGAAATATAACTAAAAAAAATGCTGAAAGAATATTCAGCTCCACCAATCTGTGAGGAAAAGAAGTGCAAGGGAAATGCTAACTCAAAAAGATCTGTTTCAAAGATTCCCTACAGAGATCATAAATCCCTTTTCCATACCAAAAGACAACATGGAGCCAGTCTAGGCTATAAGGATGCTCTGCAAATGGGGCATGAAACCAGTTTCAAGAGCTGACTTGCAGTTTTAGCTGAAATGGGAAGGGGGAATGGCCTCGGTGCCAGAGCTGCCGCAATGATTCAAGAGGGGCTGGCTCTGAACTATGGTGGCACTAATTGAAACGGAACGGAGAGCTTTTCATGTGGGATATGAGGAGAAAAGAACCAGCAGCTGCAGTCCCTGCATTTCTTTAAGTTCTTGCCCCTCAAACCCAATATTACTGCACAGAGGCCGTGCTCACATTCTGCTTAATTTCCTTCTCATTTATTAGTAGTGCTTCACCTCGCAGCCAAGCTGTGAGCAATTTGCTGTCCATAAGTTCCGTGTGACCCAGAGACCTTAAAGCTCTCCTGATACTCCAATAGAGATAATTCGCTCTGACCCTTCCGCAGCACAGTTCCTCCTTCTCTTCCATGTGTGTCTTTTGCAAGGCTCACTGCCCGGGCATACAGCAGTGCCCTTCAAGCTGCTTCTGACTTAATAGCATAAAATTGCTTAATAACATCTATATTCCACACAGGAACTGGGTATTGCTCAGCAAATGTGCTCCCACTGAGCCAGTGGGGAAGACACGCTCTCTCTGCTTTCACAACCAGGCTTTCAAACATCACATACACAGTGACCCCTGAACGTCAATGATTTATCCAGATGTGCTCTACCAAACCTAGCATCTCTTTTGCATTTTTACAGTGTAAAGAAGCCTGTAGAGTTGGTGGTTTATTTTGTTAAAAGGAAGTGTCTACCCCCCCAGAAGTGCTTATAAACACTTTAAGTGCTTTTTTTCTTTTATTTAGGATGCTCAGGGGCTGGAGCACCTCCTGTATGGGGACAGGCTGAGAACACTGGGGCTGTTCAGCCTGGAGAAGAGAAACTGCGTGGAGGCCTCAGAGCAGCTTCCAGTGTCTGAAGGGGGCTACAAGGATGCTGGAGAGGGACTCTTCATCAGGGACTGGAGCGTTAGAACAAGGGGTGATGGGTTCAAACTGAAATAGGGGAAGTTTGGGTTGGAGATAAGGCAGAAGCTCTTCCCTGTGAGGGTGCTGAGGCGCTGGCACAGGGTGCCCAGAGAAGCTGTGGCTGCCCCATCCCTGGCAGTGTTCAAGGCCAGGTTGGACACAGGGGCTTGGAGCAAGCTGCTCCAGTGGAAGGTGCCCCTGCCTGTGGCAGAGGTTGGAGCTGCATGAGCTTTAAGGTCCTTTCCCACCCAAACCATCCTTATGATTAACCATTTCTGAAGAAATATTATACAGTGAAATGCAAGATGAGATCAGTACACGTGGGGTGAACTGCACCCTGTTGTAAGCTGTTTGGTGAGTGAGGGGCTGCATTACACAGCAGTGATTGCTGTTTGTAAGCTGCTATTGAAGAAAACAGTTTTGTTCTTTCAGAACAAAACAGTCAGAAGATATTCAAGGAGAACCTTAAAAATGAAGAAGAATAAAATACTGAGGGGCAGAGGGGGGAAGCCACAAGGTGGAAGTGCTCCATGCTTCGGTTCCCAAGAATATACTGTCTGTACATAAATCCAACTGCATACCACTAAAAGAAAGGCAGTTTTCTGCCACAGTCTCAGCTACACTTTGCCTTAGCACTAATAACCCTGTGGCTCAAAGTTAACATATCTTCACATTTTCTGTGGGATCAGTCCCCTCATCTGGTTTATCAAATGGCTACTCCATGTGTAGTGCTGGTGCAAGGATGGGGAGTTGGCAGAGAGCACAGGATAACTCTTTGGGCAATGGCACATTTTGCAGATAGGCTTAAGTCAAACATGAAACTACACTCGGATTCCCTCTCCCACCTTTCAAGTACATGGAGAATGAGGTTAACCAGTCTGGGAGAAAAAAACATATCAATCTAAACCTAAAAACATAACTTTACTGTGTCATACACTTATAGGAGATACCATGGGATCGTTCGGTAACAAAGGTTAAGCCAAATCTTGTATTCTTGCCCATAGTTACTACCACAATGATTTATCCTGGGCCATGAGCTGTGTTTGCTGACATACTACTAAAAAAGCAGCAAAAACTCCACAAAGCACTGAGAAGGGAAAGATGGTTTTCTCTTGAAACAGTAATTGTCTCTAAATGCATCCAGCCAGCCAACAATTCCAGAGTCAGTTAAACCAATACAGGAGTACCTGAACTTATAGTACATGCCCTGTTTTATTTGGTTTACCCCTAATCTAGTTGAAGATGTCCCTGCTCACTGCAGGGGGGTTGAACTGAATGAGTTTTGTTCCAAACTGTTCTATGATTCTGTGCTTCTATCCTGAAGGTTTTATGTGGTGTCATTTATAAGAGATGGACCTAAAGTAACAAGGCTCTGCAAGAGGTTTCCCACCTTATTCCTATCCCTCTTTCCCTTCTGAAATCACAGGTTTGTGGATGTAATTAAGTAGCACGTGGTGTTGTACCTCCATGCTTAGGATACCCATAATTTAACATCTATGAAATCTCATTCCTACACTGCTGTTAGGCCTGTGACTATCCAAAGTGGGATTAATAAGGAAACCTAATCCAGTTATGCAATGCAGCCTGCGTTGCCAAGAGATGCTGTTTTAACAGAGACTATCCCAGGCTCTGTGCAGTCTGGACCTTCTGGAGCAACATCCCTGTTGCCAACCACAGGAGAATCCTGCAGGGACTCTATAAGAAGACAAAACCTGTACTTACGTATGTCCAGACATAGAGACCACCCCAAGAGAATGTTTAACCCCACAGAAGTTATCCAGCAAGGAAAAAGTATGGGGCAGGAAAGCAAAGGAGCATAATTACAGGCAAGCATCTTTTCAGTAAAGCTTGAATGTTTTTAATCCTATCTCTTGCTTCTGTCCTGCTGCTACCAACTTCACAGGTTGTTAAAAGAGATCAGTGAGATATGTCAGAGCATCATTATTTGCACTGTAATGATAAATATTCTCCAATCATCTTACAGTTGTACAGGTTTTTAACAAAGGGGCAACCAACTGCTGAAAGAACCATTCAACTTCATCAGAACCAGTTTTCCCCACAGGACTTTTCCATTTAGAAGCAGTAGGTCAAATGGAAAGACAATTCTTGTCACACTTCACAAGGATGACTACAGAAAGGAGATTTCTCTTTGGATAATGAGAACATGACAAAGGCCTTTTACTCAACGGGAAAAAGGTTTATTTCTTACCTGCTACAGAATTTGGCCGTGGCATCAGGTAAAGAGGAATTGACTGCACTGACTGGGACAAGACTGTCTCCAGGTTCCTCTCTGGGATTTTGTTGAGGCTGTAGGTGGAGGCTGTCATGTTCTCATCCACGCGGTATAAGCACGAATCCATGCTGGATTTCTGGGACTGCCAAGGTTTCAGGTTTCCTCCAGATCCAAGTTCTTTACTGCTTTCCCCTCCATATTTAGTGCGTTCCACATTTTCTGAGTAGCTTGTCAAAGTAGCTTGAAGGAAAAAACGAGAAACACAATGAGTAACAAAGAACGGTTTGCACACACACTGCTCTGTGCTGAGTAGAGCCAAACCTCGTGTTCATCAGGTTTTCCACATTCACATAAATCAAAGGTTATGGAACTGGATTTATTGATACAAGTCCTGTTTAGTGCTTCTCAAAGAACATTTAGACTATAACTTTTTGGCTCCCACTGTTAGAAACCATTTGTAATTACAAAAGAGTATTAAAAATCAAGTGTGGCAGCGTTTTCGAAGACACGATGCCAGAAAAGCAGGAATTGTTAAGGAAAAACCATTATCATGCTCCTCATCTCTTTTAATTTGCATCAGTTACCACCTTTACAAAGATGTCTGCAGCAGTTTATAACCTGGCAGTGTCTGACACCAAACACAGAGAGCTCCCACCTGACCCGCATGAACAACCAGCTCTTGTGGATCAGTTTGGTTCAGAAACTGAGCCCAACATCCCATTTGATTTACATCAGGTTTTTATGAAGCTTTAACTGGAATCCACACATCTTCCCTTCTATCATTTCATTTTACAGATCAGGATTGTTGCTGTATTGACTTTCACATTGGGAAGCGACAGTACAATACTGACCCACACAACTAACATCTCTGCTGCTGTCTTCTCGGTTCTGACAGTTATCCACTGGCTGCAACTCCCTTTGGGCTGTTGACCTTCCTTTCTCTTTACAGTCTCCTACATAATCCTTCAAGACCATAATCCAACCATTCAGTCACTGTGAGAAGATCCCAAGCCCACCCCAGCTCATGTAAGCGTGTCAAACTTGGCTCCTCCCCACCTGGGAGATCACAAACCAGAGCTCACTATATCCTTGCCTTGCCTCGCCCCACTGCTATTCAACCCCCTGAAATTCAACTTAACCCCCTGAAATCCATCATTTTCACTGAGTTGTGGTAAATACCTTCTCCAGCCCAAATTCTCTGCTCATTTCTATGCCATTTGTCCCTGGACCCACCACTCCTCATCTGCAGCACAAACCATTTGGTGATGTTTCCTTGGGGCCTTCACCGAAGTCCATTCCTAAACCAAGGGCGATGCTCCCTCATTAACCAACAGCACCACATTGATTTTTATATTGATGAACACAAAGAGGGAATTACTCTGAAGACTCACATGCTTGCAGGCTCAAGCTTTACAGGTAAGCAGCCTAGAAAAGCCAGGAGCACCTGGTAGTTGATGATGCAGTTGAAGTACAAATGGGTAAAGCAGAGAAGTACGTATTCCAGCTCTTTACATGTTGAGTAGAGGAATCATTTCATTGCCCAACATTAAGCATCTGATGTAAATCCTCAGGAATACCCATACAGAGCTGACAAATACGAAGGTGATGACAGCTACTGCTGGACTCTCAGTGCTAAACCATGACCTTCAATGACCAAGGACTGAAGTAGCTTAATTACACATGATGAATGCCATTATAAGAAGAACCAGAATTAAATGCTTACATCTAGCCTCACAAAATCATCATTAAAACCCAAAATTAACACCTTTAATTTTCACTGTGCCTCTTCTTTATCCGTTCCAACAAGTGCCATGCACCTCCAACCTTTACCCCTGTTTGTAGTTTTATTTCTCAGTATTGGGTTTCCTCTCTCTGCAGTGGGATCAATGTCTTCATCTCTCATTAAGCATCCCCAAATTTAGTTGTCTGTAACGTATTTGGAAACTTAAACCCAACACATGCAACTGCTAAGAACTGGTATTTGTTTGTTGGCATTGAAACATAAGCTTGCTGTTAGGTAAATGCATTTACACTTTAGCATAGGGAAAGCAGACCAAAACAAGGAACAGATGTTCACAGATCCCTCCTGCTCCCTCAAATGGTTTAATATTGAGAAAGAGCTTTGGAATGGTTTTGTAGAAAAGCTCCATTTCAATGAGTCGGCGGAGCCAGGCTCACTACACATCTATTTACAGACAAAAATCAATCCATTGATCCATTAAAATCCATTCATTTCAAACCCCTCTCTCAGGATCTAATTAATCTCTGTAGACACACATCAGCAGCTGAACTCATACATCAAACTGAGGAAAACCAAAATAACTTCGTGTCAACGTGAGTTTCCTCTAAATGAAGCAACAGAAAAGGAAAAAGGAGCTACTGCTGCTGGCCCCTTCTCTAATCCTCACTTGGTGTTCACTTTAAACTTCGTTTTCACTGTTTCATGCTAAAGCTGGTTTATGTGCAAACTCTTCAGTCAATCAGGTATTTAGGATTGTTCCCTGTGGCTTAATTTACCTTTAGAACAGCCCTGGATGATACAAGCGGTGCTCCATGGGCTTAATCTCATCTATGAGCTATTTCAACCCAAACCAAATTTGACTTCATTGAAAAGGCGAAAGCGTGAAGGTTCGCTACGAGCCAGGAACACGAACCAACAACGCTGAGCACGTCTCCTGGGGGAAGCTAAGCTTCCCAAGAGCTCAACCCAGAGAGCTGCTTGCAAACCACAGCTTCACAGTCCTGAGTTAGGAAACCAGCAGCTCATGTCAGGAAATTCACACTACCTGCACCTCCCAAGCCTGGGGCAGGGTGATACACGGGGGTAGGGAGCTGGGAATGCAAAGAGGGTAGAGATACAAGGCAAGGGCAAAAATTTGGTGAGGCCTGGAGTGGTCGGGCAGTTGGACTGCATTGTTGTAGGTCCCTTACCACTGAAAATGCTCTGTTCTATTCCATATTCTATATTCCATATTCTCCATTCCAGTCTCTAGTCTGTTCTACTCTACACCATTCCTTTCCACTCTATTGCTTGGGTAGACAGAACTTCACGTCAGTCCCCGGTGGAACGAAGCCCATGAACACACACAACCAGAAGCAAACCTGAAAAAATACCATTATTTCTGCAAGTTTGCCATATTCATACCCTAAACGTTGCAGCAGTGCAGAGGGTATTCCAGGACACGCAGTCTGGGTGTGTGAGAACACCTCCCCATCATGCATTGGCCCTGCAGGGGATTAACTGAGCTTTCAGCAATAATCTCTGCAGGGGGATGCATGGGGAATGGAGACCGACCCTGAGGATGGATCCTGCTGCAGTCACACCAGGATCCTGTTGCCTCATTAATGCACCTAAACCATATCTACATGTTAATAATATTCTGGGCCTTAATCCAGATGCAGAGAAGCCAATTGAAATGAGGAACAGCAGCTACCAACTAACATGACAACACCGCTGCCTGTATGCCTATTGTTAGGCACATCTTTGCATACAGGAGAGCATCAGAATATCAGGTTCTATTAAAGACTGACCTTCAAGTGAAGATTCTTTCAGCTATTACAACTCTGGGGTTATACTGAACAACTAAACCACAAAACAAGTATTTTGTGCTCCTACTTTGAGATCTTTTTGCTCTGTAATTCATAACTGTGACTCTGGCTAACCCAGTTGATGGCCTGTGGAAAGGAGGTCCTGATGGTGAGAAATCCCAACAGACCCCACTCACACGTTATGTTGTTAAAATGGTGTCAAAAGAAGGGCTGCAGGAGCACACATGGACTCAGCTTAAGTGGTATCTGAGGTTTTCATCACTGTAACATCTCGGCTTACAGGGCACATTCAGGGGGTTGCAGGGTAAGGGGGGCACAGCCTCAGGAGAAGGAGAGACCCTGCTCCTGGGCTCACAGCATCCCTGCCATTGCTAACTTGAAAACAGCAAGGCAAAAATTCCTGCTCTTTGATGGATTTGAGGCCATCAGTTTATCCTTCCCGAATTCAGAGCATGCTGTCTATTCAGAGGTTAAATCACAGAAGGATTTAGGTTGGAAAGGACCTTAAAGCTGCTCCAGCTCCAACCCCTGCCACAGGCAGGGACACCTTCCACTGGAGCAGCTTGCTCCAAGCCCCTGTGTCCAACCTGGCCTTGAGCACTGCCAGGGATGGGGCAGCCACAGCTTCTTTGGGCTCCCTGTGCCAGCGCCTCAGCACCCTCACAGGGAAGAGCTGCCTACCTGTACCAGTGCAGCAGCTCACCCAAGACACCCCCTGCATTTCCCTGCAGTCAGTACTACACCTCCCAGAGATTCATGTACTTACAGGATAGCAAACGCTATTTCTCATTTAGCTGCATGCTGGCTATGCCCTGGGGCACGAGGCTTTCAGCTGTACTTGTCTTGAATCAAACACAGAAAGGGAATTTTACCATCCCATCCAATTCTCCTTGAGGCAGAGATCATGCCTTGAAAACGTCACCCTTCACGTTCACCTTTCATATGGAATTGCAGGAGAAAGTAGTTTTCTGTAGTTACTGCTTTATGCAGACCAACAGCTGTAACATTAATTCTATGTAAAGATTTATAATGTCCTAAGTAGGAAATGGAGATTTATTGCCTTAAAGAAGTACCTGCAGCAAAGGAGCGAGCTTCACATGGTGCAGAGCCAAGAGGTACTAAACCCACTCCTGCACGCTCTGCCAGTTCACGTCATTCCCCTCCAGTAACACACTCCACTATCGCACTGGAGATGTCCTAGCTGACATGGACGAGTTGGCAAGGAGTGAGATACATTCTTTACCCTCCTCTACATAAGCTTTCCCAAACTCATCCACAGAAGGATACACCTAAATATAGCCGTGTCACCCCAGAGCGCTCCAGGGAGCCTGGCTGCCAAGGAGAGCAACTTGGCAGGCACAAAGCATAAGCCCAGAGCTCTCCCAAGGGAAGGGAGCAGCTTCGGGCTGTCACGTGCAAGGCAAGTCCTGACAGCCCCAAGCACTCGGTGTGTTGAGAAGAGCATCATTCTCTGCTGGACACCACCGGTGAGTTTAAAGGGGAAATAAAACTCTGAACCTTTAAGTCTTGCCCTGCTCGAGGTCAAAACCCACACTGCTCTTCACAGGTTTAACTTCTTCAAGCACTGATCTCAAATGGGAAAGGGGAAAATAAAGATCACTGCTTAATTAAAGTAACAAAAGGATTCAACAGGTAAACCCATTTCTGCCTCGAGGCATTCTAAGTCATGGTATGCACACAGAAAGTCTCAAAACTTAATGAAAAATACCTCGATGGCAGCATCATGCTGACCCTGTATTTGCTCTGTTCCAAACCTGAATTCCCCACTGCAGCGCTGACAAGCAAGATGAAGGAGGGTCCGAATGCCTCGAAGGGCTCGTACCTGCGAGCTCCTCAGACTAGGAATGTGCAACCTGGGTCAAAGAAGCATTTCAGCAGAGCAAGGCACTGCCATCCTCAGAGAAAACTCGCTGTAAACACTGCTGTGAGACAGAACAGGTCAGCAAAGCTGAAGTCTGCAAGCTTCACTTTATCACTTGCAGAAACAAGGCAATGAACGTGTTTCAAGCTGCCAGAGGGGAGACTGAGATGAGATCTGAGGCAGAAGTTCTTCCCTGTGAGGCAGTGTTCAAGGCCAGGCAGGACACAGGGGCTTGGAGCAACCTGCTCTGGTGGAAGGTGTCCCTTGGAACTGGATGAGCTTTAAGGTCCCTTCCAACCCAAACCAGGCTGGGATTCTACGATAGGATTCTATGACTGTCCCCATCCCACTGGGGTGAGCAAGGGGCTCAGTGCTCAATTGCTGGTTGAGGTTAAACCCCAACAGTCAGCTATAGGAACCACTCACTGCATGTTAACAGTGGGCCTGTTACCATTTCAGAAGACATGCACACACACATCCCTTTAACCCTACATCAACTTCCATCACTTTCTTGATTCAGTGCCCTCTCTGTCTGCCTTTTACCATTTTGGACTTCCCTTTCTTTTTGCCTGTCTCACAGACATTCCTTCTCTAGCATCAGCAAGGACAATTCCCAATTTTTCTTCATTTTTTCAAGTCCACAGTCTTGAACCTGGCTTTAAAATGTTGAGGTTTAAACAAGAAAGCAGAAAGGAGGCCTGTGTGGGGGTGTGCACAATGGGAGGGAAGTTATCTGTATGCTTGGCATTAACTTTCTGGGCAGGCTTGGATCATTGTGAAGCTTTTCATAACCATGAAGGTTCAAATCTTGCTGCTCTTAAAATAAAAGCTGAGAGTCCCATCTAACCTCACACCACCAACAGCTAAAACGCAAAAGAGAAGCCACTTATCACAGCATCCAAAATAACCCTGCGGGAGTTGACAGCACTGATTTTTCCTCTAGTTATCTTCTGATCTGTCTTTCCAGTTTATTCTTTCTTTTTATCACTCAATTTTACTTCCATCTACTGGGCTGGAGCATAAACTGAAGCAGATTTCACTGTTTGCATATTATACCTGTTCTGTGCCACTTCCTTTAGCTTTAAACACTCTTTTTTCTCCTTTTTCCTTTGTAGATCCAGTACTTAAGGCCCGGAGTTTGGTGTCAAACCCAACTCGTCACTGGTTTAACTGGGGGAAGGCAGAATTGTTGTTTCATGACTTCATGGCATCAACCACAAATCACATCACATGTGCATGCACATGTTTCACTTCTGCTTAATGCATCCTTTCAATGGAGAAAGAATTGACTTGAGATTCAGAGAAGGTGCTGTTTTCTATTTCATATTGTTGGGATTCTGTGACCCCACTGATTTTGCTCAAGAGCTGATGTGATGCCTGATAAATAACCCCCATTTTCACCTCCTGAACCATCAGCCCCGTCACCTGCAATATGTAGATGCATTACTGAACAAAAGCTCGTTATTCATCACTATGAGACATTTTCTAGGGAGCTCCTCCTTTGGGGAATGAGCCCAAATGGAAGCTGGTTAGATTGAAGAAAAAGATCTGTAATTCTTACAAATCTTATTCATTATTAACAGAGCGTTTCATAATACTGATGAGAATGTCAGAATTCAAATGCTGCAGCTGGAAAAGCACAAAAATATTTAACCCGAGTTAAATTTACCCTGATGAACCTTTGGAACTGTTCTTTGCTCCCTTCTCCAAGCAGTTAAACTTGCAAACAGATCTAGCTTGTTTTATTGTCAGCAGCATCTATTCTGCTTAGCACACACTCTAGATGAATTTATTCACAAGCCTATTTTTAACCCACCAACACAGAAATCTGTAGAAAGCAGCAAGCTGATAAAAGCTCAGGAGTCACAGTAAAAAAACAGCGTGAAGATAGCTCCATGCCAGGGACATCCAGAAGGGGATGGAAAGTCCTTTACATGTCATTCTTCATTGTAAAAAGCCACCAAATCTAAGTGAAAGCAACTGGTTCACATAATATTAGACACATCTAGATTGGTGCAAGAGGATTTATCCCTGTTTCCTGCTTTGCCATCACACCAATTTCCCTGCTTAGGATGATCCCCCTAACAATGAAGTGGGGAACCCAGTGCAGACTATAAAGGACTTTGCACCAAGGACAAGGCTGGCCCCACTTCATAGCACAGTAAATGGCAGCGCTTCTCCAGGAACATTCGACACAGAAAACAGGCGCTCTTTTAATGCCCTTGGGAGACTAAATGCCATCAAGTGCTGTGTGAACATCACAAGCACTTGGGCAAGCTTTACACACCAGCAAGAAGCATTTGAGGGTTTATTGTGCAGGCTTGCTGAGATTGCTGGAGGTTGGCTTATATTCTGCTGCATTCAAGCAGCAAAACTTGACAGTCCACTTCTGTGGGCCATGAAGTGCAAAGCTCCCCCCATAGCAGCACATGATCCTTTGACCAGTTTTCTTTTCAGTAGCAGATTTTGAACATTAACAGTTGGCTGCTTTTACATAGTGAGAGCCAAAGAAAATCCTGGAAGCTATTCCGAGGTTAAAGTCAGGGCAGCATTTTCACCAGCCATTCTGTTGTACACTAAAAGGATTTAGTGGCTTCCAGGAGAAAGGGCTGATTTGCTTCTATCGCTCCTCTTGGCTCACTTCCTCTCTCCTCCTCCCCTCATCACCATTTCTTGTCTCCTACAAATCAGTGTTTGAAGATCTTGTTGCATTTTTTGTTACCCTTTCAAGCGAAATAGCCTGAATTTCCTTTACTACAGAGGATCCAAACTTCCAAAATAAGTCTCTTCTAACCCAAGTGATGCATTTATTAAAGCCATCAGTAAGCACGAAACAGTCCCTGTGCTGTGCAGATGAGAGACACGACACACTTCTTCCCTAATAACTGAAATTATATAAGAGGTGACACACAAAGGGACAGGAATAACTCCAAGAGGACAAGTCATCAGAGACCTGGCTGGTTAAAATCTGGTCTTTACAGCCAAAATGCCCACTCTATGCACCTCAGTGGATAGTTACGCTCTTAATGCGGTTCATGTAGAGTCTAAAGAGCCACAATGATTTAACTTTGACAAACTAATGCTGTGTCTAGGACAGAGAGGGGGTAAAGATGAAGAGATCTTCCCAAAACCATTAACTTTCATTAAGAGGAATACAAAATACACTGGAGTGTATTACAGAAATACACCTTGGAGCTAACAGTTTCAGTCATTCATTTTGAGCAACCCGGTCTGGTGGAAGGCATCCCTGCCCATAGCAGGGGGTTGGAACTGGATGATCTTAAGGTCCTTTCCAACCCAAACCATTCCATGATTTCCACAGAATGATTTGGGAGGAGTAGGAGGGCTCATTACTCAGGAAACATAAATACCCAGGGAAATGTTTATTCTGAACCTGATCTAGTTCAAGATGTTCCTGCTCACTGCAGGCAGGATGGACTAGATGACCTCTGAAGGTCCCAACCCAAACTGTTCTGTTTCTGTTCTATGATTTTTCTCCACGTACTTTCCAGCAGTGGAGAAGGCCACTTTCCCCACAGTCTGATACAGCTGTTGAGCTTCTATCAAAGAAGGGGTTGAAAATGTTACTGTCAAAAGAAAGGGGGGAGGAAAGAAGGGGAGAAAGAGGCTCTAGGAGAGGAAAGCCTTGTTTTTTGAAAGCCTTAAAAAGTGCTTCTCTTATTCTACACGAACATTTCTTTACATGACTTTTCCATCTGGGATACATTAACATAGCCCTGGGATAAGCAACCTTCTATTATTTCCATAGTTTCCATAGGAAAATCCAAGTTCCCAATAGAAGAACCTCTTAAGAGAGAATCTTCCTTATGAGGGGCAACAAAATGTTTCAAACGTCTAAATTAATTGCTATAGAGCTACTGAAAAAGGATGGGGCAGAAAGTCAGCAAAAAGACTCAACACCTTCTCACGGCAAGACATAGAGCTGTTGGAGCAAGTCCAGAGGAGGCCATGAAGATGATCAGGGGCTGGAGCACCTCCCCTATGGAGACAGGCTGAGAACACTGGGGTTGCTCAGCCTGAAGAAGGCAAGGCTGCATGGAGACCTCAGAGCAGCTTCCAGTGTCTGAAGGGGGCTACAAGGATGCTGGAGAGGGACAGGACAAGGGGGAATGGGTTCCAACTTAAACAGGGGAAGTTCAGGTTCTCCTTGTTTCTTTCAGTACTCCATAAACTTCTTTTTCTTTAAGTACTACATAAACCACTGGCAAAGTAAAACCAGCTGCAGAAATGCTGAGCATGGAACATGCGGCAAGGACAACCAAGCAAGGAGCATCCTGCCTGACGTTACACAGGCATCCCTTTCCTCCCGTTAGGCCTTTGCAGTTATAGAACAGAAATGTGTGGATGTTACTTGCTCAAGATCCTTCACACCTGCAACCAACACATCACTGGGATGAAACTCACTGGAATTGGTGTTAATTTAATCCAGCTCCTGCCCAAGGCTGAGTTTAAGAGCAGCAGTCGTTTATGAGGCACTGAGTTACCGATAAGGTTGCAGTGACAGTCATGGGGCACAGAAGGTGATCAGTTACAAAATCAGTGATTTTATATTTAAGAGAATATAATCCAACAGTATTTGAACTACGAACACGATGCCATCAGCTGTTTTCTTTCCTCTGATATGGGAGTACAATGGCTATGGACTAAATGGTCCATAACAATGAAGAAGTGCTGAAAATACAGATGCCTCTAAGACTACTTGAGGTAGGAGGGGATGGCAGCCCCAGGTACCCGCCATGGCCTGGCACTGAGACATCCTATCCTCCTTATCTAACCAAAAGGCTTATGTCTGTCTAAATGAGCACCTCCACTTCCATGAATGGGAGACCTTATTGCAGCCTTTCACTTCTTAAAAGGGACCCATAAGGAAGATGGGGAGAGACTTTCAGCAGGGCTTGTTTCAACAGGACGATGGTTTAAAACTAAACAAACAGGTGATGGTTTTAAACTAAAAGAGGGAGATTGAGGCTGAATGTGAGGAAGCAATTCTTTACAATGAGGGTGGTAAAACCTTGGCACAGGTGGCCCAGAGAAGTGGTGGATGCCCCATCCCTGGAGACATCCAAGGCCAGGCTGGATGTGGTTCCTGGCAACCTGATCTAGTTGAAGATGTCCCTGCTCATTGCAAGAGGGTTGGACTTTGAAGGTCCCTTCCAACCCAAACTATTCTACGATTCTGTGAGCGAGCATGGGCAGCAGCTGAAGGATACAGAACACTTGGTAAGAAAACACCCCAACCACCTCACTAGAATGAAAGCAAGGCAAGAATACACTGGGAAGAAAGACTGCAAGAAGCAGAAAGATGATGATGACACGCAGAAATAGGAGGAAGATGAAACTCTTCCTCTTTCACCACTTAAACAAGCGCCATAGCTTTGCATCACCCGACTTCTCCAACCCAATTTTCACCAACTCCCCGTGCTGAACAGGAGTGCATTTCACCCTGCTCGCTGCAGTACTGAGTAACGCAAACCCACCCCATCAGCGACCCTGGGTGCACCAGCTAGAACAACGCCTGTAACGCCAGCGCAGCCAGCGATGGGCTGCTTTAGCAGGGGAGCAGGGTGCCACTCACCTATGATGCCGCTGTCCCTGCTCTCCAGCGTGGAGGTGGGGCTGGTGACGGCGCCGTAGGTGCAATCCTTGGTGGTGACACTGGTGCTGACGGGCGGGAGCGTGGAGCAGGGGCTGCTGGCGGGCGGCGAGGCCGTGCTGCTGGTGAGCGTGGAGCAGGGGCTGATGCGCTGCGTCACGGCCGAGCTCTGCAACAGGGAAAGGGGGAACAAGTCACTCACCACTGCCAGGCCCTGGGCGGCAAGAGGCTTTGTATGGCTCACACTTGAGGATTTGCTTTGTCAGGGGAAGGTAAAAAGTGCTTTAGTGCTCAGAGCGACAAGGTCTGCTGAGCCTCCCCACGGGGTGGGCAACACAGGCAGCAGGCTTGTTTGCTGCGGCTTGCTTTAAAGCTTCCAGCTTCCAGGCTCCACAGGAAACACATCAATAAAGTGGGGTTAACCAAATGCCTGACTCCAGACTTTACTGGGGATTTTGATCATTTCAGTTGAATCCCAGCCTGGTTTGGGTTGAAGGGTCCTTAAAGCTCAGCCACTTCCAACCCCTGCCACAGGCAGGGACCGCTTCCACTAGAGCAGCTTGCTCCAAGCCCCTGTGTCCAACCTGGCCTTGAACACTGCCAGGGATGGGGCAGCCACAGCTTCTCTGGGCACCCTGTGCCAGCGCCTCAGCACCCTCACAGGGAAGAGCTTCTGCCTTATCTCCAACCTGAACTTCCCTCTTTCAGTTTTAACCCTATCCCTACAGGTCCTCACAAAACGTCCCCCTCCAAGAAAAGCCTAAATAAGCAAAATACTATGAAACAGTGAAGTAAATTAAGCAACATCTTAAGTGCCATTAAGAGGACATCTCCAGGGTGATGATGATACAACATGATCTCACCTCTACTTACAGCAAGACACATCATACACAGGAAATCCTGCAAAGGCCTCTGGGCCATTTCCATCTGCTCAGAAGCCTCCATGGGGCTTCAGTTCTTATTCTGCTCTGTAAAGGTCTCCTCCATTCAAGGAAACCAACAGTGGTTTTACACCCCTGCACCAGGAAGCTCAAAATCCCTTATCTAGATAGGAGACAGCCCTGCCCAGACATGCTTCCCCCACCAGATAAGGTTTAAAACACGTAATAGGGAAAATGTTGCTCTCCAAAGGCAGAACAAAACAAAGAAATGCAGCAGCACAAAAAAGATGGGGTTTTAAAAGTTATCTTGGGAAGATACTGGGTGCAAGAAACCTGAAGTGTTCAGGGAGAAGCTGTGGCTGCCCCATCCCTGGCAGTGTTCAAGGCCAGGTTGGATGGGGCTTGAAGCAACCTGAGTGGTCTGGATTAGATGATCTCCAGAGGTGCCTTCCAACCTCATCCTACACACCTAAAAGTTTAACCAGTTTACATGGGGAATCTTTCAGAATGTGAAGCATTAGGACTTTAACACTATTATGGCTCCTCAGCACAAGAGAGACAAGAAGCTACTGGAGAGGGTGCAGTGGAGGCCACAAGGATGCTCGGGGGTCTGGAGCAGAGATTGCTGGAGCTGGGCCTGGTTAGAGAAGAGCAGACTGAGAGGGGACCCCATCAATGCAGATCAACAACTCAGAGGAGGAACCAGGAGGATGGTGCCAGACTCTTCCCAGTGGTGCCCAGCAGCAGGACAAGGAGCAGTGGCCATAAACTAAACCACAGCAAGTTTCACCTCAGCATGAGGAAGAACTTCTTTCCATTGAGGGGGCAGAGCCCTGGCACAGGCTGTCCAGGGAGGCTGTGGAGTTTCCCTCTCTGGAGATATTGAGACCCACCATGAACACATTCCTGTGTGCCCTGCTCTGGGTGGCCCTGCCTTGGCAGGGGTTGGACTGGATGATCTCCAGGAGTCCCTTCAACCCTAATGATTCTGTGATGCTAAATTCTTTACAGTGAACTTTTTATGTCCTCCTTTCAACCGCTATTTTAGACAAATCCCTGCTGAAGCCCCTCTCAGTACTAACAAAACAACCATCCACTGACCTTAAAACACAGCAAAACTACACTTTAAAGCAAACTGCAGGACAAGAATGGCACTTGAAGCAATGAAGAAATCATCTTCATCCCTCCAGCTGAGGGAGAACAAGTGTTTCACAAAACGCCAAAAGTGATATTCTAAGTTCTTTTATGTGAGCTTTTATGCAGCTCCTTAAGAACAACTACTTGCAACTGGAAATGCCTGAATAACACGGGATATCACTTGGCATTGATTGACATGTTTTATTTCTGTATTGATAGAGAAAAAAGGCTCCTCTGTGCAAGTTTTAAATACAAATTGCCATTGACAGAACATTCTGTATTCTTCCTGCTGCTGTTTCATCTGTCACATTTTCCCCAAGCTTTGAGAAATGACACTGTTCTGACACAGCCTCATTGTCCTTTGTGCTCCTCTGGCAGGCAGTGCAGTTAAAAAAGAGTTTCCCCTTAAAAAAGTAGGAGAAAGAGGATTTCTTCTTCAGCATTTTGTGGTCTCTCATTAAGGAAAGCGTGATTAAGAGACAGTACAGTAACACACACCATTTCAGAGCACTCTGAATTACAGGCTATCCTTTGACATATTCAAAGTGAGGCAACTGAATGAAAATGCAACGTGCCCATTGATAAATCAGGGTGGGTTTAGTGGAAACACCTTTATTCCTTAGTTCCACCTTAGCTCCAGCATTGGCAAGATTGCAAGGGACGATTTTCTTGCTTGAGAAAGCAAAGCATGGTCAGAATTCCAAGCAGCAGCCAAGCCCCAGCTTCTGATAAAAAGAACGTTTTCTTTGCCCAGGCCTTGTCAATGGACTCATTAAACCCTAGGAAATGGTTCTTGTTTTTAAATTCAAGTGCAAACTCTTAGTCAAAGTCTCCATCAGATTAATCAATGATGAAGGGAAGAAGGAATCTCTGCAAAGCCCATGTCTCGCTGCATGAGATGATTCTGTGATTTTCAACATTACTTGAAGCAGGGCAGCTGAAGAAACTCCATTTGGGAAGGAGAACTGCAGATGTTTGCAGAAGAGCTGCTGCAATTTGGAAGAAGCTTTAGCTTGGACAGGACTTGTGCATGGCTCCTGCCCCAGAACAGCCAGTGGTAGATGGCAGAAGTCAGAGAAGGGCCACCAAGAGTGTAAGGTGCCTGGAGCTTGTTTTGAAGGAGGAGATGCTGATGGAGAGGATTCATTCAGCATGGAGAAGAGACAGCTGAACTGCACCTAAGGACAGCTGCAGCCTTCTGCCGTGTGCAGGGGCTGAGAGGGGCTGCTCTCTCAGAAGGCAAAGACAAGATGCTGCAGTCATAGGATGTATCAAGGCAATTCTGTAGCAGGTAGAAGACAAAAATCCTTCGCAGGCAGAGTCATCAAGCCCTGGAACAGGCTGCCCTGTTCTCTACCTGTGGAGATCTTCAAACCTCACCTGGACAAGGCCTGAACAACCTGGTCCAGCTCTGAAGCTGCCAGCAGGTGGTTGGATGAGATGGTCTCCAGGGATCATCTCCAGCCTCAAGCATCCTGGGACTCCAGGCAAGGGCTGACAGCAGGAGATGCTCACAAAGAAAGATAAGAAATCAACTTGGTAATTGAGGAACCAGCTTCCCTTTATCTCCAGCAGCACATGAAGAGCATTCAAAGGCCCTGATAAAGCTTTGTGATGCAAGAATTAGCACGTGGCCCAAGATACCCATCTATTTTAGAGGACAACTCTCTGCTGCTTCTCTTTAGGTTTTTCTTTTTCATTCTCCAAAGGCATCTTTTGCTTTAGAGAAAAGACGGGATTTTAATTTTTGTCAAAAGGCAACAACAAAAAGAACCATTTATAGTAGAAAGCTCTGCTTGGCTTTGAAGTATTCAGTTCAAGCAGGCACCTGTTAAAAGTACATTTTCTAGCACAATGTGCAGTGAAGTACATTTCAAATCCACCACAACTCGCCTAAAACATGGACTGAAAGTGTTAAAAGCTTAATGAATGTCTTAAAGTCAAAAACTTGACAGAATCATGTTTCTTGGCTTTCACGTGTCCATGCAGAAGATCAAAAACCTTTTGGTTTAGTCTACGGCAGAGGAACAAGCCCCAGGACACAGCCCTGCACCCTGCTCACCAGGAGCACCCTCTACTTTGTGCTGGGAGCAGACCAGGGCTCTTGGAGCAACTGGAAAATGGGAAAACTGGAGTTCCCTTCCCATTGGCTCAGGCTGGGAGAAAGATTCACATGTGCCACCAGAGCCACCTCCATAGAATCCCAGACTGGTTTGTATTGGAACAGACCTTAAAGCTCCTCCAGCTCCAACCCCTGCCACGGGCAGGGACACCTTCCACTAGAGCAGCTTGCTCCAAGCCCCTGTGTCCAACCTGGCCTTGAACACTGCCAGGGATGGGGCAGCCACAGCTTCTCTGGGCACCCTGTGCCAGCGCCTCAGCACCCTCACAGGGAAGAGCTTCTGCCTAAGAGCTCATCTCAGTCTCCCCTCGGGCAGGTTAAAGCCATTCCCCTTGGCCTGTCCCTACAGGCCCTTGTCCCAAGCCCCTTCTCCAGGTTTCCTGCAGCCCCTTCAGGCACTGGAGCTGCTCTCAGGTCTCCCCTTCAGGAGCCTTCTCTTCCCCAGGCTGACCCAGCCCAGCTCTCTCAGCCTGGCTCCAGAGCAGAGCTGCTCCAGCCCTCGCAGCATCTTTGTAGATTCCCCTGGATCTGCTCCAGCAGCTCCATGTCATTCCTGTGCTGAGAACTCTTCTTGGCTGCCACTTTTCATTAATTATTTTCTTTCTTAAGGAATTCAGGACCTGAAGTCAGGTCCTATGAATCATGCACATGTTAAAAATCTAAGCGCAGACTCATGGGATGACTCTGTTAAAAGGAGAAAGCATCAGAAGTGAGTGGGCTTCTGAGTTTCATGCTTTTCTGCTACACACTGGACTATCCATTTCCATTTAAATGAAGGGAAAAACTATCTCCCGGTTTCATTCTCATCTCACCAGCACTGCTGGGAGTGGGCAGTATCCAGGCTTGAGGAGGAGAAACAAACTCAGCCAGCTCCCACAAAATCTCTGTCATAGGCCTGAGCTTTCTGCTCTCCAGCTTTTCAGCCAGCTGGAGGGGATGTAACAAAGCTTGATCATAATAAAGACTTCATGATTTGCTTTCTGTCTCCGTCTGCAAGCATGAAATCACCTTGTTCAGCAAACAGGAGCAGAAAGTGTGACTATCTGTACAAACAGTCTATTCCTCCTTCCCTCTCCTCCCCGGGGGAACCGGGAGCCTTTACGTAACATTGCTGAAGCGTTCCTAAAGCATTCTATCCACGATGCCATGGAAGTACAAACTATTTTGGTCACTATAACCTGATGAGGGATGCTGCCCACTCCTACAGCACTTGCAAGAAACAGAAAAACAACAGAAGCTGTTTCACACGGCAGCAGCTGATCCTGCACCGCGTTCTGTGACAATGATTCACCGTTGGACAAGGAGATAGAACCTTTTGCCTCCTCACTGTTAGTTCACTGCTATGAGGCACCCAGCTGGCACCCAGCTGGAACAAAACCCCTCTCCCACATGCTGCGTTTGGCTCACAAACCGGGCTGTAGAAGAGGAGGGATCAGAGGGCTCGTACCTGGTTCTCATCCTGCACCTCCATGCTGTACTGGGGCCCTGACTGAACCTCCGTGACTTTCTCTCCGAGGAGGAAGCCCAGGCGAGTCATGAGTGTATTTGCTGCCTCATCTACGGATGGAGGGGGTCCCAGCTCCTGCTCAGTGTCACCTAAACAGGAAGAAAAACAGGTTCAGTCATGAATTGTTTAGCTTGGCGACTGCTCAGTGCTTTTACCAACACAACACTGCTAAATCCCTGTGCTGCACTGCCAGCATCCTGGTTTTCACAGAATCATTGAATTACAGCATGGTTTGGGTTGGAACGGACCTTAGAGTTCATCCACACCCAACCCCTGCCACGGGCAGGGACCCCTTCCCCTAGAGCAGCTTGCTCCAAGCCCGTGTCCAACCTGGCCTTGAACACTGCCAGGGATGGGGCAGCCACAGCTTCTCTGGGCACCCTGTGCCAGCGCCTCAGCACCCTCACAGGGAAGAGCTTCTGCCTAAGAGCTCATCTCAGTCTCCCCTCTGGCAGGTTAAAGCCATTCCCCTTGGCCTGTCCCTACATCCCTTGTCCAAAGCCCCTCTCCAGCTTTCCTGCAGCCCCTTTAGGCACTGGAGCTGCTCTGAGGTCTCCCCTTCAGGAGCCCTCTTCTTTTTCAGGTCATTCATGCTACTCAAGACTGTTTTAACGTTATGGTCTGGTCATTAATTGTAGGTTATGCATTGCTCCAGCTGTCAATTCATGCTTACACATGTTATTTCTCCTTTCATTGCTCACTATATTCCCAGCATCTCCCAAGGAAGCAAACCCACCTTGCCTTCCCCACACCAGAGGTGCCAGAGCCACTAGGGAACGTGATTTCCTGGACCAGCAATGGAAAAGGAAGAGCTTTCCATCTCCTCTCTCATGTAGAGACCACCTAAAGAAACCAAGGCTACCCCTGCCATTTTGAACACACTGCATGGGCTGCAGAGCAGCCAACGTGCACCACTAAGGTGTTAACAGGAAAGACCAGGATAGCAAACCCATGGGCACATCTTCTGGTGTCACCTGCTGTTTCCAGCACGCTCCCTGCTACCTGGAAAGCACCACTATCCAGACACCAAACCGCCTTGTGCAGTCACCCCATGGCCACGATGCAAAGCCAAGTCCACCTCCCATTTCCTCATCAGGTCTACAGAACAGGTCAAATCCAGCATTCCAGAGCATTTTTCCTTCTTTATTTCAGCCATCTGCAGGAAGAACAGCTAGCAATTCCCACTGGGAAAAGTTTTTTTGGCATGTTTTTTGGCATCATTTTCACTTTCGTAACAGGATTTTGTGGGGGGTGTTTGACTTGCAGCATCACAAAAGGTAAGCTGGGTTCTGAACATTGAGCTCTTCCCTGCTCCCACCAGCAGCAGTTCAAAGCCTGAAGGTCAAGTCCTTTCCACAGTACACCGAAGCAATACTGCGCTTAGTGCAGTTGTAGGAGACTAATTAGGATTTGCAATTAGTCTACAGTTAATTATTCATCTCATAATGTGCAATCTGGAAAAGAGCCCATCTCCATTTCCCAGCTCCGGCCTGGTTCGGGGTGCTCTGACACAGCCTAAAGCTACAGTAAAAAGATAATGCTTTCACTATTGCTTTTTGATAACTGAAACCCTCAAAGCACAGAACCTGGGATATGGACAAGAGCTTCCAGAAATTCCCACTGAGGTCCATAACGTTCACCTCAAGCAAGCTTACAGCAGTTTTTCAGTGTCTCACCTGCACTACTGCAAATTCAAAACCCTGGAGCATCTCGCATGCAGCCACATCTGCATCCATAAGCACCATTAACTCTGGGAGAGGAGCATCTGGAGAAGTCCTTACCCAGTGACTTCACTGTTATGAAAATGGATTATGCAGTATGATAATAGAAGCTGTCTTTCAATTATTGAATCCCTATTGTACTGCTTCAAACCCTGCTGACGTGAATGCCATAGATTAAGAGAGAGACAAATTTAGATGGATGGCCCAATTTTCTCAACTGCTGACCACCCACATCCAATCTGTGGGCATTTACTATCTCTGGGAGTCAAATCCAGAACGTACATTTATGTAAAGTGAAAATTACCCAGACTTTGACTTCCAAGGTTAGGTTTTTCCCTTAAAAATGTAGCCTTTTAGAGTTTATCCTAGAGATCTGCACCAAGGATACGGCTCTGTTCAGAATTAGTAGAAGTTTCTTAAGCATTCCTCATCCTGCTTCCATGATATTAGTAAGACTCCAGCCACACTGACTTCCACATCTTGGCAGAAATGAAAAGCTGGATCTATCCCTGCACTGCCTGGGAACGTGCCTGGATTGTGCTGGGGGGGCTTCCTTGGGCTCAGCATTAGGAACCTCTCCCAAACCAACCAGAAGAACCTGCTCCTTGGAGGCTGGGTGTGAGCATGTCCTGAAACCTCCCCTTTTCATCCTACCCTAGAATATGCCCCAGGGGCACAAAGCTCTTTCACCTGTAAAATAAAGGAAATGATGAGCTTATCTCAGGTCACTGAGTAAGAACATAGAAGATACAGAGGATTACAACTGCCTTCTTTGATAACTGCCCTAATTCAACTGCAAGATGCTGCTCACAGCACAAGGGATCAACAGCAGCAACCTAAGCTGTTCAAGAGTGTCCGAGTTCATGTAGAACCATCAATTCCTTTATTATATTGTGGCTTTCAAAGTACAGATAACTTTGAACTTCAGCAAAGCACTACTGGACTGGATTAGTCCCTCTTTTGGTTACAGGTCTTTAAAAGTAAGTGCAGGCATTTAATTGAGTGTCAAAGAAGAGAAAGCACAGCTCTGAGATGCCTGTGAATGGGTATTATGGAAAGAAGCTGGAACTTGCCTTTCAAGGTTGACAGTAAGCTCTAATACTCCAAGTTCAATGGAAGGGCATCACTGGGTTTCTCCTCCCTTGCCATGCATGCTATCCAGTTGAGGCTGCAGCCAAGTGTTACACACACGTCAGCACGCTCTGTTCCCTCAGTCCCATGAGGGAAATTCGAGCCCCAGCTGATAGCAGAACAGACCTGAGGTATTTTTAGGTATTCTGACAGTATCACAGCTCAAACACACCTCCTACAGTCACCTCAAGTAAGTGACCTCCAGTACATTAACAGACCCCAACAAGCCACCCAGCACGCACACGCAATGAAGTCAATCAGTAGACCCAGCGAGAGATCCATCAGGTCCTGCTGCATTTGCTATGTGAGCTCATGCACTTGTGCATCAACACTGGGTAATACTAAAAAGTGGATCAAAATGTGCCAGGGATTCTAAATCAGAATAAGAACCCACTTAACCCCCTGACTCACTGCATGTCCATGAGTAGTTCAAGGAGTTCTAAAGACGGTGTCACTTTATGTGCCTTCATGCCCAGCTGAAAGCTTATGTTTTCCTATATACACACAGGGAAAGGCACCTTGGAGCTGGTGTAGGTGAACCAGACCTACCCAGCACCCGCTGGGTCTCCTGCTTGGTCCCCAGTGGCCATCAGACCACCTAATGTGTACGTTCATGCCAGCTGACATCTTTAGTAAGCTGGTTCGGTCGTTTAAGTCTTGTTTAGTTTTCCATGAATCACAGAATCCCAGGTTGGGAAGGACCTCAAGGATCATCTGGTCCAACCTTTGCAAGCAAAGCATGACCAAGACCAGATGATCCAGCTACCTGTCCAGCCCAGACTTAAAGGTGTCCAGTGTTGGGGAATCCACCACTTCCCTGGGGAGACGATTCCACTGGCTGGTTTTCTCATTGGGAAAAGTTTTCCTCTCATTTCCAGCTGGAATCCCCCCAGGAGTAACTTGTGTCCATCAGCCCTCACCTTTTCCACGTGACTCCTTGAACAAAGGGGATCTCCATCTTCTTTAGACCCACCCTTTAAATACTGGAACATTGGAAGTAAGAGGTCTTTAATGCTAAGCACTGTTGCAGCGTTCCAGCGTTGACAGAGAAACTTCCCCCCCCCCCGGAATCTGTTGTGTTGAATTTCCAGGCAAACGCTCCAAACCTCGAGTCAGTATTTCAGTGCTGAAGTCAGAGGCAAAACCAAAAGGGATTTACTAGATGTTTGCCACTAGTCCAAGGACTTTGACATCAGAGATGCAGAAACACAGTGCACTGAATTCCTTATTTCTAATACCATAAATAAAAAGCCATGAACTGCTCCAAGATGGATTGGTCTCAACAGCTGTAGCTTGGTTGGAAGGAAAGGAAATTTGTCCAATAGTGCAGGGACTATTCGTTATGTTTTCATCACAGAAATGTAAGCAATCAGCCTCCCTTTGCACTGCAAAGCCAAATGAACTCAAAAAGAAGCCACTGAGATTCCTTTGTGGTGAGCTATACATGAATTGGATGGATCTTCTGTAAAGTGAAAGAAGAATAATAGTCAAGAGACTGCATGAAATATGTAACTGAATTTTAGGTAGGGTCCCCTAAAAGCTACACTAGAAGATACTCCTTACTTTTAATCCTTGAAGTTGAGAAGAGACAGGTAACTGCAGCACTGCAGGAAAAGCTCCTGCAGAGGTGAGAAGCACTTTGTCCATTTAGATTAAACTACTGCATGTGTTTAGGCTCCCTGCCTTGTGTATCTCCCAGAGCAGAATGGTGAATCATGGAATGGTTTGGGTTGGAAGGGAACTTCAGGATCATCCAGTTCCACCCCCTGGATTGGGTTGAGATTTTCTGTAGGCCCCCTTTAAAAAAGCCTCTAACTTCTATATAGAGGTCAGAGCAGGAAGGAAAAACCCGACAGTGGTGATCCAGGACTTGGGACAGATCTGAAAACCTCACCAGCACAACCCTGCCTGTGCTACCCTGCTCTCTCAGAGCAGTGACAAAGCCTGGGATGTCTCTCCAGCTTTATCCATGCATTTCCCATTCCCAGGTTGCTTCCCCAGCTCTGGAGGACAAGTGGCTCCTGCGGCCCATCAATACTGCCCACAAGAGCTGTTATCGATGAGACCGTGCCCAAGGCTGAACGTGCACATCACCCCCTCCCTGCGCTCTCAGTCTGGCTGACCCACAAAACAAGTGGTGCTCCCTGTCTGCTCTACCAGCACTGGTCATAGAAGCACAGAGTGGCAGGGGTTGGATGCTGGGAACAGTCAGAATGCTGCTGAATGGAGAGGAACAAGCAAAGATCACAGAATCCCAGCCTGGTTTGGGTTGGAAGGGACCTTAAAGCTCCTCCAGCTCCAACCCCTGCCACGGGCAGAGACACCTTCCACTAGAGCAGCTTGCTGCAAGCCCCTGTGTCCCACCTGGCCTTGAACACTGCCAGGGATGGGGTCCTTTCCAACCCATACCAGTCTCGGATTCCACGCTTCCATGGATTTTGCAGATCCTGGCATCATCCTCTTCCATAAACCCTTTGTATTTCTGAAGGAGTGAACCCTAACACCTCAGTTAATGCCAGCTGCAGTAGGACGGAGCTCACAAATGCTCGTTCACAGCATTTCCTTGAGAACCAACCATACCATTTTATAAGCACAGTTATAAGGTTTGCTCTTTTCAAGCAGCCTTCAAAAGCTGCACTGTTTTGGAACAACATCATTCTAAAACACCATTTCTTTTCTGTCCCTTCAGTCCCTGTAATGAAATGTGCCACCTATTCCAGCTGTCACTGCTTCCACACCAATCAAGTTTCTGTATGATTTACCTGGTAATTCTGTGACTTGTTTGATAGCTCCCATCATCTCATCTTGCAGATAAATGGTGCAGGGTACTACCCCTGCGAGACACTAGGAGTGCATCTGCTCCAGAGAGTTTGTTGGATTTCATGGTTACACTTTTACCTCTGAACCATCTGAAATCTGTTTCAGATGAAGAACTGGGGAAGGGTTCACTTCGAGGCACCCATCCCACAATTAGCCACAATGCAAATCTGATTTATCTACTAAAAACCTCAAAACATCTTCAAATAGCAAAGAAAGAACACCAGATCAGTCCTATGTGAACAGTGAGCACCAGAAAGCAATGAACTAGGTGATGCCATTGATGATTTTGATATTCAATTACAGAACTGCAGAGTTTTATCTCACAACTTCCCTCTCTCCATGTGACCTGGCGCTGTCCCTTTAGCATGGACATCTAATTGGAATTCTCCTGGATACCCTCGAGCTCTATTTGGATCATTTCTGCACATCCCCAAATCTCAGAATTAAGGGAAGATTTTCCTCATCAGTCTTGTTTCTATCAGGAAGAGGTTTTTTAAACTTCAACCCCATACACATTGCTTTAAAGGTCTGGTTTTGCTCTTCAGATACTCAGATTAAAGGAGAGCAGTGGAAGATGGTCCCATCAGCTTCAATCATACCACAGGCACATGGCGAAGGAAATACATTCTCCTCTTATACTGGTACCAAAGCTCTCCAGCTCACCAAAACCCCAACAGTCAGCTCTGGAGGTGTTCAAACCATGTGCCCTGGGTAGCTCTGTTTGCTTTAGTGCCTGTTGCTGCTCCAGTCACTTCTATAAGAAACTGCAGAATTCCCTATTGTCGTGGTTTAAACCCGGTCAGGTAACTCGTTCACTCACTTCCCCCCCTTTCTTGCCCTCCCCCTGCTCCCGGAGGGACGGAGAGGAGAATCGAAAAGAATGCAACTCCCACGGGTTGAGATAAGAACAGTTTAGTAACTAAGGTATAACACAAATCACTGCTGCTACCACCAATGATAATAATGATAAAGGAAATAACAAGGGAAGAGAATACAATACCTCAGCACCAGCCGACCGATAACTTGCCCCCCCTCAGCCCGACCAAGCTCCGACCGATACCTCCTCCAACCCTGCAGTCCCCCAGCCCTTCCGGCTCACTCCCAGTTACCTCCTGGGCATGACGTGCAGTGGTATGGAATACCTCTTTGGTCAGTTTGGGTCAGGTGTCCTGTCTCTGCTTCCTCCTGGCCTCCCCTCCTCCCTGGCAGAGCATGAGGCTCACAAAGTCCTTGGTCAGGGTAAACATCACTTAGCAACAACCGAGAACATCGGCTTCACCAACACTGTTCTCAAACTGGAAGTCAAAACACAGCACTGTACCAGTTAACACAAAGGAAAAACATGACTGCTACTGCGGAACCCAGGACACCTATCATTCATTCCACAAAGTCAGTCTCTTGCCTAAGTTCCATGGACAAAGCCATTCTCCTCTGCTCTCCATTTAAATGCTGCTTCCTCACTCGTCCTGCCCACTGCCTTTGCTGGGATGTCCTTTAATATTCCCTGCAGTAGATGGTCAGGAAGGCAGTTGCTTTTTCATCAGAAACTATACTGAGGATAGGCAACAGATAGGCAGAGACAGGCAGGAAATGTAATTTCAGCCCTATCATCAAACCTAATTCAATGCATTTTTATGTTCTAGAATTACCCCCCCCCCCCCCCCCCGCACATCTGGAGATGGATTTTCCTCAATTTCAGCTCCCATTTAAGTATCAAAACAAAGGGAGTGGGGGACATGAGAGGACACCCAGTGCACTGATGACAATTACCATAAATCTTAGCCTGGGAATGTGGGATGCTTCCTAAAAGCAGGATTACATCACCTGATGATAACCACGAGTCTGTGTTCCCAGCTCTGAGCACAAAACCTCCCTTCAAACCCTGAGCAAGCAAAGGCCAGGACACTTAAATAAAGCTGTTTGGGATTTATTGTTTAGCTCTTAGAACTGACCTTTTCTTCCAGCCAGGTTTGAGGATGGGCTCTTACACTGATTGATGCAGAGGGGGTTTCAGTCTGATTCACAATCACAAAAGCACAAATACTCCCTTCAAATGCTATCAGTTTGCTAAAATCTGTGCAAAACACTTCAGGAGTATTTTCATTTCAGCAATTTCATTTCAAAACCGCTCACATTGCCTCCCTTCAGTATTTTCCACACCATAAACCCAATTCGGATCTCACACATCATGACTGATAAGAACAGGGAAGAAAACAAAAGCCAGAGCTGACTCCTCTCTGCCATCAGAGCACATTTAGGACCATGTTCTACATATATATACATATATATGTACATTATAAATATATATGTGTGTGTAGTATTTCCATCATTGTATAAGACCAATTTAGGATACTCATTTCCATCCTCAGCAGCTGCAACAGTGGCAGAGGCTGCTGAGAAGGCTTTTTTCATCCATTCAAGGCAGAAACCAGCCACAAATTCAGCATTTTAGGGGAGAAAATGGAAGGGGATTTTTGCAAGTACCTTTTTTTCTCCCAAGATAGCTCTGCCAGGTCAGAACACAACTGGCATTTAATAGGACATGGCTTCAGCAAAGCAAATAATGACATTTTACTGTAGCCTTTGACCGCTATTAAATGGGAGGTCATGGGTTTATAACTGAGCAAGAGACAACAGCGGCATAAAGGCCTTGTCTTCACAAGATCTGATGTAACAGCACATTCCCAGAATAAATGTTATTAATAGCAAACCAGACTAAATTATGACCCTCACTTGTACAACACTGACAGCAATCTCTAAAACCTACTGGCATTATATCATAGAATCACAGACTCCCTGAGTGGTTCAGGTTGGAAGGGACCTTAAACCTCACCCAGCTCCAACCCCTGCCACAGACAGGGACCCCTTCCACCGAAGCAGCTTGCTCCAAGCCCCTGTGTCCAACCTGGCCTTGAACACTGCCAGGGATGGGGCAGCCACAGCTTCTCTGGGCACCCTGTGCCAGCGCCTCAGCACCCTCACAGGAAATGGATTCCAGGAAGAGACAGGAATGCAGAAGGAAGCCAGGGAACACCATGGTGCCCAACACGCTTCTCCAGGGATGCTCTGCTCCAGCTGGGAGCAAAGAGCAGCATGAGTGACCTGCTCCGTGCACAGTGGGACAACACTTCCCTGGAGGGATGGGGAGGGGACTCCCCATGGGAACACAGAGTAGAGCCAGTGAGGACTCAACTCAGAGACACACATAAGGGTGTCTGAGAGGGAGGATGCTGCAGCCTCAGACCAAACACAACCATTCTGCGCCCTGCAGTAAGTCAGAGGAGGAACCTGAGGACAGGGTGGTAAAGGAATGCTTCCCAGCAAGGCTGTGCCTCCCAGCTGGCAGCAAGCCAAGGTTTCCATGTTTGGGTTCAGAGTGATTATTTTCCAAGCAATGAGGAGTCAAGTCATTAGTGCCACAAAATGTCAAAACCTCTGCTTAATGAAGCAGGCAATCTAGTGGGGTGCAGGAGATTACGAGCAGACTGATCTCCTGCCTTCAGTGTGCACGTGGAGCTGGGCTGCCCTGCAGAAGGAACAGACGGGGTCGGGGGACACCAAGAAGCACAACAGATGACAGCAAAGGGAGCAACATTCACCCTGGGTAAGAGTAAAGAAGTCCCTGTTCTGCAGCCCTGGGGAGCGTTAGGAAGTCAAGGCAACTGGTAAGGGAGCAGAAGTAATGGTGGGGCTTGCAGAGCACCACATATTTTCCCTTAGGAGAAGCTCTCCTTAGCATCACTGAACTTCAAGTTCTTTATGCATAGGACCAAATAAAAGCCCCAACCATCCCTTGGCCTCGTGTAGGTATTAAGACATGGGAATCAGTTCTCCCCAAACACAAGCACTCCTCCTTCTATTGTTAGAGCTGGTAAAGCCAACACTGAGGTTTCTGCCTCCATAAGGAGTTGAAACCAAATAGGATTGCAAAACACTGCAGGGAAAACAAATGGAATTACTGACCATTTCCTTTAGACTGTAAAGCATTCAGGAATAAATATCTGAGCCAGAAGGAAAGAGGAAAACTGAGTGGCACAAACGCATCCCTGCCCGTGGCAGGGAAGTTGGAAGTAGATGACACTAAGGTCCTTTCCAACTCAAACCATTCTACAACTTCGTGATGCCGAAAAACTCCAGGAACCATCACATCCTCCCTTCTTGACTCACTTCACATCCCAGTATTTCCACTTAGGACAAAGGCCAACTTCAACTTGAACTCAGCCTAAAGGACCCCTGAAGAAATCAACAGCTCCAGGAGCTAAGAAGGAAGATGAGGTTTGGGTAAAGCCATCAGCAGCACTGCAAGCAGGAGCGGGTTAGGATGGGCATTGCCTGGGACCCTGGGTATGTGCAGCCCACACCAAACATGAGCTGAAGCACAGCCAGTTCCTCCTGTCAAGTGCTGAGGACAAACAGGATTAGCACAGGATGAACAAAACAAAAATGATTTCCCAAACCTGATCTGACAGGTAATTGGAATTACTGACGAGTTTTTTCTCCCAAAGAAAGGTAAATCTGGGGACAAGGATTTACTTTCGCCTGGCATTTAGAGCTCTGAAAGGTGAATGCAGCCCCAATGCTCCTGTGACACTGAGAAACACCACAGTCCTGAGCACCAGCTGAGCTGGGAGATCAAAAGGAACATCACACCAATTCAGTCAGCAATAAACCAAGATCCTGATGGTGAAGGATTTCGGTAAGAAGACCCTGGCAGTGGATGCCTTTGATGACCAAGCAGAATAAATAGTCGGAAAGAAATGAAGCAGAAGGCAAGCACAGAGACAGATTTGTTACCTGTTACCTACGGGGGGGGAAATCCATTCCAACTTTTCCATATAAATGATTTCTTGATGGGAAACAGGATACCTTGTACTTTGCACAATGCCGTACGTTAGAGCTAAATCAGTGTCCTGTTTCCTAAGTGACAACTGAAGCTCCTTCACACTGAAACTCTAGGCAAGTTACCTGGCATTAGGAAGTCCAGTGACAGTGGTATTGGAATTATACAATCCCAGCCTGGTTTCTGTTACAGGGAGCTTAAAGCTCACCCAGCTCCAACCCCTGCCACGGGCAGGGACCCCTTCCACTAGAGCAGCTTGCTCCAAGCCCCTGTGTCCAACCTGGCCTTGAACACTGCCAGGGATGGGGCAGCCACAGCTTCTCTGGGCACCCTGTGCCAGCGCCTCAGCACCCTCACAGGGAAGAGCTTCTGCCCTGTAACTAACCTGAATCTCCCGTTTAAGTTCTGGAGGGTTGATCCAGGTATTTATTCTGGAACTCTTTCCATCTCTCAACCAAGCAGAAGAAGCCAACACCGTCCTCCCAAGAGGAGGGCAGGAAAAGTCAATTGCTTCCATAGCAACAGACACACCAAATTAACAGGAGTCTCTCCTGCAATCAGGGCTGATCCCAACGATTTCCCATTCCCTTCAGGTCAGTGGGCTTCATAATGCTGGGCCAACCACAAGATTCAGCAGTAAAACCATTTGTCAGGCCATGGTTGGGCTGATTGTTCCCTTGTTTCCTCCCAGTTCATCACTGTCCACTATGACAGAGGCTGGACAAGGAGCCTGCTCAATCTGTTTGGGGGTTTGTGGGATTTTTTGGCTCATTGCCTGTATTTTCACCATGAAAAAGCAGAGCATGATGCTGATTCATTCATTCATTCCCTCTGAAAGGGCTTTTTCTAACACCTGAGATGTGTTTTGCTGCGTTTAAGTGTCTGGTATGACTAAAATGAAAGATACATGATGAAAAGAAAGCAGCAGCAGCAAGGAGATGTCCACCTCAACAATCCTTTAAGCAAAGGAAGAGAAAAAGGAGCCATGAGATGCCCATAAATACCACTGCGATGGTAAATCACTGTCTGTGCTGGGGTACCAAACTCGATTAGGGATGGGAAGAGCTGCCAGCCTAATGGGTATCAAGCAAACATCCCCAGACCAGACGTTTAAGATTTGTGTCCCCAAATTTCTGAAGAAGGATTTAATCAAATGAAAAGATAATGTCAGAGCATACTCAGCCTTTGAAACATCACAACAAGGTAATAAATCACACAAAATGCAACTGCAAACATTGATCCGAGACAAACAGCATTCCCTGAAAGCACCATCCATCTCGGACTGCTTCCAATTGCTTTCCTGAGCACGGACAAGTCTAAACATGGTGTAGCTCCCATATTAAAACTAAAAAGCAGTTCGAAGGAAGATGGCCTCGTGATACAAAACCAAGGAGAACCAAGAAACCAGGACACCATTCACTCCATGAGCAGAGCCACCAGGCAGGAGGAGGGAGGTTTTGGTATGCCTTTGCCAAACAGTGCTGGAAGGACTGGAGCAGAGACAGGGGGGAAGACTGATCAAAATCCATTCAAACCCTCCTTACGAAGCCCTCACTGAGTCAAGAAAACAAGGGACAATTCCTTCCCTGGCACAGACATTCTGAGTCAAAAAGGGCTTTACTGAACTGACCACTGCAATCACTAAAACTTCTACAGACATAGAATTCTGAGAGAAATAGTTTCTGAATGCCACAAAACAACTTTTTTTGTCGTAAAATCACAGAATGGTTTGGGTTGGAAAGGACCTTAAGATCATTCAGGTCCAAACCTCTGCCATGGGCAGGGATACCTTGCACTAAACCATGTCACCCAACTCCATCCAACCTGGCCTTGAGCACTGCCAGGGATGGCTCATTCACAACTTCCTTGGGCAACCCATTCCACTGCCTCAGCACCCTCACAGAGAAGAGCTTCTTCCTTAGATCTAACCCGAACTTCCCCTGTTTCAGTTTGAACCCATCACCCCTTGTGCTATTGCTCCAGTCCCTGATGAAGAGTCCCTCTCCAGCATCCTTATAGGCTCCCTTCAGGCACTGGAAGCTGCTCCGAGGTCTCCACGCAGCTTCTCTTCTCCAGGCTGAACAGCCCCAGTGTTCTCAGCCTGGCTCCATACTGGAGGTGCTTCAGTCCCTGCTCATCCTCATGGCCTCCTCTGGACTTGTTCCAACAGCTCCATGTCCTTCTTATGTTGATATCCTTACACCTAACCTGAACTTCTCCTGTTTCAGTTTGAACCCATCACCCCTTGTCCTATCGCTCCAGTCCCTGATGAAGAGTCCCTCCCCAGCATCCTTGTAGCCCCCTTCAGACACTGGAAGCTGCTCTGAGGTCTCCACACAGCTGCTCTTCTCCAGGCTAAACTATAAAACATGGACCCGTTTCTGCTTTCACTTAAGTACATTAAATTCATCTCACAGAATGCAATGGCTGCCTCTGTCAAAACAAGGAACAGAATTCCATAGATAATTTTTTACCCAACTCTAACACTTTGCTGTGCCCTTGCTATCGGAACATCCCTCCAAAGATACCAGCACCAAGTTCTTCTTTCTGCTTCCTCCCAACTTGTCCGTGAATGCATCCTGCAAGATGTCAGAAGGCAGAATTCCTGGGAGCAGCACAGAGGCCACAAGGTGGTTGCTCAGGAAACCACCTCCCTGGAATGTGCTGAAATTTGCCCAGAGCCTTAAAATAAACATTTTTAGCATGGAGCAAAAGACTCATCTCCAGGCATCCCAAACCAAAAGCATCATTTCTATATGCACAGTAGATAATGTTCTCGGCTCTTTGCTATTTAGCGTTTTAAACTGCCTTTAAGTATGTAATTAATTACATGACTTGTCAGGGATCACTTTACAAACCTCTCCACCTCCACTCAATCGTGAGGCTCCAGCATATCTTCTGCCTTTTTTCCTTCTTTCAACTCCTATCATCCCTCCTGGAGACACTTGGGATTTAACACTGTGTGCTAACATCCTGCACAGGATGCACACGTTTCAGCAGAGGGCTAAAAGGAGCCTAACAGTGTAGAAAGGAGCTTCATTTCCTTGGAAAACTGACTGTGCCTTCAGGCTTTGCTGCAGTCCAGGGTAGGACTCAGCACCTCTTCCTCCACCTTCCCATCAGGAGCTGGACACTACACCCAGACTGAAGGTCATCTGGTCCCTATGACTTGTCCAGATCTTTGCTCTTTCTTCTATACACAAAAAGCCATTCTCAGCTACTGAGCTCTTTCTGAGGTCTCATCTCCTCATGTTAACATGCAGTGAGTGGTTCCTATAGCTGACTGTTGGGGTTTAACCTCAACCAGCAATTGAGCTCTGAGCCCCTTGCTCACCCCAGTGGGATGGGGACAGTCATAGAATCCTGTCGTAGAATCCCAGCCTGGTTTGGGATGGAAGGGACCTTAAAGCTCACCCAGCTCCAACCCCTGCCACGGGCAGGGACACCTTCCACTGGAGCAGCTTGCTCCAAGCCCCTGTGTCCAACCTGGCCTTGAACACTGCCAGGGATGGGGCAGCCACAGCTTCTCTGGGCACCCTGTGCCAGCGCCTCAGCACCCTCACAGGGAGCTGCTGTAGCACTGGAAGAAGAAATCTGTGCGTGCCATATGCTTCCTTCTACAAACAGTCTCAGAAACCCTTTCCCAAGGGAGTCCTCCATTCCCTCTTTACCTGCCTGTCCCACACAACCAACATGAGCATGGCTGAACTCTTCAGAACACCAGCTTCCCAGCTACAACAGGTCCAAGTCAGTGCTGCTCACTAGTGTGTGTGCTGTGACAAATCTCTTGCTCTCACTTCTTTCCCTTCCTTAAGGATACTTCAAGGCAGCACAGAGCTCCACTTTTCCTTTCAGATCACTGCATTATCACCAAGAGAAGGAGATCAAAAAGCTAAAAAGAAAGAAGTAATAATTGCAGATCCCATTGTCAGAGCTGGCTCCTGGGCTTGGCAAGCATCCTGCCCATCAGAACAGCCTGGCAAGTGGAGCTGGGGCAGGGGGGAGACACACACGTGCAAGCACGCCTGCAAGGACTGGGAATGTGGAATTGATGCTTTTTAAGCCAAATTTACAATTCAATTATAATTCTCTGTGGATGCAATCATAATGAGTTTATAATTATTAACAATTACAAACATGACAGCAGAAGCTCTTTAGTTAGAAGAAGAAAGGGCTGCAACAGCAAAATTTTAATTGTAATTCATGATGATTGAAAAAGAAGGAGCACTTTTCACAGCAGCTCTGGCCTCAAAGGAGGCATTTCCAAGCACAGGGACTGGCTGTTATTTTTCCTAAGACAACTCCTCTTTCAAACACAATACATTAAAGAAAGAAAGAAAGCCCACATTCAAAATCTGGACAACATTCAATTAATTCCTCCAATTGTGAATCCTCTGTAAGCATCCAGAGAAAGAAACAGCAGCCTCATTTCAGAGAATCACTTATCAATATGACCTCTTCTACTGCGCCTTCACATTTAAAGAGGCAGATTCCAACCCAAACCATTCTATGGGTTTATGTCACATATTTATGTGCCATTTCCAAACACCCAAAGTCCCTGTCCCCCATCCACAGCCTACACTGAACACGGGTCCCTTCAGTTCATGAACTAAGGAATATGCCAGGGAAGGGAACTGCTGGTGCTTTAGGACAACACCTCCCCAGGTTGCTGCTTCCATTAGGAATCTGGGAAGCAATTCCCAGCTGGCAAGATGCAGCTCTGTGAGGATTTCACATCTCAGACACATACAGGGTTAAGCCAGGGAGGGACACGACCCACTTCTATTTATGTTTCAACCAGAGGCCTCCAGCAAGATGTATACTTTAAAGAACAGTTACTACAGGATACAGGCATTAGAAGGTACTTCTTTCTAATAATATAAAAACATCAAACAAGCAATATTCTTGGAGGCAGGTTAAGAGGTCCCAGAGTTTTGCATTAGCTGATCCAATGCTATTTCTAAATATGGTTTTATTCCAGCCTCTCTGAAGACCAGCATTCAAAATGTAAGGAGCCTGTTTACTGGGTCATGTTTAGCTTCTCCAAAGCAACTCCAGCTCTCCTAAATCATTCTGAGGGGAGCGAGGCCACACACAAATTGCAAGTAACAAAAGTAGATGGGCATCGATTAGAAACTAATACTTGTTCAAGCTTCCAAGCCAAGGAAACGCGGCTGGGGAAGGTTTCAACCATCTAGAACAGGAGCTGTACCACATTTATAAACCTTTTGGGTTTGGAATTGCCTCTTTTAAGGGTGAGCCTTCGCATGCAGCTTACCAGGGCAGTATGCATCAACGTCCAGTTTCTGTGCTGAAGAAAGTGTTGGGGAGCCAAGCTCAGACTCAGGGATTCGAGGGCTCTCAACAAACTTTGCTTTCCTCAAAGGGGCTAAGGAGAAGGAGGGGGAGAGAGAAAGAGAGGTCATGAGTAAGGGAAACAGCAGGCAACAGATGGAAGCACTTAACTAAACGACACTGTCAGACTCAGATCAGGTTACCCCTGCTTTTTCCCCCCAGAAAAAGAAAGATTATCTGCATTCTTTATGAAGGAGATGGCTCTTGTTAAAGCCTCCACACTGCACAGTCTTACTTGAAAGTAAGGCACATTCTTGATACTCTCAAACACTTCCTTTTTCCTCCTTTACTGCTATTTTTTTATAGGAAGCAAATGGGCCTGGATTCAGCAACTGTAGAAAAGCTGAGATCCAGTGAGGTACATGGAGCCCAGCAGAGTTAATGCTAAGTATCTACACTGAACACACAAATTCCGTGTCCAGTAACTGTTTCCTTCAAACATAAAGTATCAGCCTCCAAACATTCTTGATGCCTGACCAAGCAGATTTGGTGCTTAACCCAGAGGATCAGAGGAAAGCTAATGCTGGCCACTGTTATCCTTGCAAGCCCAGAAACAGACTGCAATAAAGAACAGGGAAAAGGTAAAGCTGCCTGTAACAAAGCAGTGTTGACCACCAGTGCCAGAGAAAGGGGATCTTCCCCCATGTTTTAACAGTCTAAATGCTCAAAACCACATTTGTAATAAATAATTACTAAAGCACTTGGATTAATAAGATTTTAAACAGATATCCAGCCAGAGCAGAGAAACAGAACTAGGAAATACATTGCAGAGGTTTAGAAGCGAAGCTCATGTGCCCATTGAAGTGAAAGGCTCCATAGACAGTGCTGTGGCTCAGCGTGTTTCATGACCCCACCCCGATCCTCAGCAAATAACCTCCATTTACAGAATCCGTATTTATAGCCCTGCAAATTAGATTTGGGATCTGAAACTCAAAGGACACACAGGTTTGTTCTCAGGCACCGCCTGTAATAAAAGCTCAGTGGGTCAAACGATGACCTCTGTGGTGGCAATAAATCTCTTGCTTTTAAGGAGCCTGATGGCCCCCCAGCTGGAAAAGGCTCAGCAATTCCAGTGAGGAGGAACCAGAAGGACAACACTCAACCCGCCTGCTGGAACTGAACTGGTACAGAAAGGATCACAGGGGATGGGGAAAAAGGCTGGGATATGGTTTTACCCTGTAAAGCAGAATACAGCAAGAAATCAGCCCCCACCACCCTGCAGCAAAATAGGTGCTGGACACCCCCTAAGGACCCATCCCAGGATCCCCTCATGATGAGGGGGAAATGGTCCCACACTACCATTCTGCACAAGAGGCTCCCAGACTGGTATCAGGGATATTTACAGCACATTCCCCTCCATGCTAGGCAAGCGGAATGCAGGAGACATGGAGATCAGGGCAGCCGGGAGCCCCTTCTCCCCCATGAAGCTGCAGCCCTGCTCAGACACACAGGCCAGTGGTGTTAAAACTCCGGTACCTGCACACACAAGCACCCTCCCAGCTTGCAAATTGGCCAGCAGCAGTGAAAACATGAATCACAGCAACCCTCTTGTGCCAGATGCTGATGTAATGAACACACGTAAATATTGAGGAGATTATTACCATGGCACAGGAATTGTTTAGACTAATAATCCTGCATGGGCCAATCTGCTGCTATTTCTTTTGCAATTGCAATTTTAACCAATGGGTTTCTTTGACATCTTTTACCACAGCCCCAGTAAGTGTCATTTTTATCTTAGAAACAGCTCATCTTTCATTTCTTTTCCATTTCTGGCTACCACCAGAGCCACCCATCACCTGATGCGATACCCAGCAGCACTCAATTGTTCTGCAGTACAGAATGAACACGGTTTGAATGGTCGAAGAGAGGTTAATGACTGCAATGGGGCTCTCACCAGAAGGCACTGCACAAAGGATGATTTGAGTTAGGAACCCAGAGAAGGAGGACAACCTGTTCCAGTGCCACCCTCACACGGAAGAACTTCTGCCTTATATCTAACCTGAATCTCCCCTAAGTTTGAACCTATTGCCCTTGTGCTATCAGTACAGTCCCTGATGGAGAGCCCCTGTCCAGCAGCTCCACGTCCTTCTCACATTGAAGACACCAGAACTGCTCCAAGTGCTGCAAGCAGAGTCTCATGGGAGCAGAACAGAGGGGCAGGATCACCTCCCTCATTCTGCTGGTCAGGCTTCCTTTGGGCAACAAGAAGTCCTCCTAGCTCATACATAACCCAATTACATGGCAGGAGGATTCTCACGTAAAACTCCTGACTCCTGCCCAAATGATGATTATCCTGACAGATTCATCTCTGGGCACCAGCATTCCACTGGAATAAAGAACAAATGGAAATGCCATAAACTCCAAAATCTGCTTTGCCATTTTTTAGCCAAAGGTTCAAGGCTGACATTGATCTTTTCATTAAAGTGACTTCTCATTCACACCGGTGCTGAACATCCTCCTGTGAGCACAGGCAAATCTCACCATCCAAGGCACGGGGTGAGCCTTGGCCTAACCTGTGAAGTCTTCTATACCTGCTCGGTCCATCAGACTTTATTTCTCTTTGCACTTTCCTGTGCAAATGAGGTTGGCTCTAGACATTAAACAGCATCAAACCAGCCCTTCCACTTCCACAACTCTAAATTTCTGAGAACAGGACTTCTTCCAAAAATAACAGGGAAAAATAAGAGTATCTGCAATAACCACTTGTAAAACCACAATGAATTGAGGATGCCAGTAGCCAGTAACACTGTCATCCAGAACTGCAAAATGCACACTAAATGCTGAAAAACATACTGATCACAAGGAGCCTGAAGTCAAACCCTGTCACTTGGGTCCCGCTGCCCATTGACTGGGGACAGCCCAGGAGTGATGCAGCAGCCCAGGCTGGAGGTACCCTCAGTGGCCAGGCCAGATGCCCAGGGCTCAAGGAGGAAGCGTGAGCAGCAGCTCAGGGAGGGGACCCTGCCCCTCTGCTGCGCTCTGGGGACACCCCCCTGCAGTCCTGATCCAGCTCTGGGGCAGCAGCACAAGAGGGACGTGGAGCTGCTGGAGCGAGTGCAGAGGAGGCCACGGAGATGCTGCGAGGGCTGGAGCAGCTCTGCTCTGGAGCCAGGCTGAGAGAGCTGGGCTGGGGCAGCCTGGACAAGAGAAGGCTCCTGAAGGGGAGACCTCAGAGCAGCTCCAGTGCCTGAAGGGGCTGCAGGAAAGCTGGAGAGGGGCTTTGGACAAGGGCCTGTAGGGACAGGCCAAGGGGAATGGCTTTAACCTGCCAGAGGGGAGACTGAGATGAGCTCTTAGGCAGAAGCTCTTCCCTGTGAGGGTGCTGAGGCGCTGGCACAGGGTGCCCAGAGAAGCTGTGGCTGCCCCATCCCTGGCAGTGCTCAAGGCCAGGTTGGACACAGGGGCTTGGAGCAAGCTGCTCTAGTGGAAGGGGTCCCTGCCCGTGGCAGGGGTTGGAGCTGGATGAGCTTTAAGTCCCCTTCCAACCCAAACCAGTCTATGCTCATGTAGGAACTGACTTGCTACTCCTAACATAGGAATTTACACTTAAACAGCTGGACAAGCTATTTAAAACAAATAGTGCACGTTCTGGGGAAGTTTCTGCAGTTCTTGGCAGGATTAATCCCCACCAGCCAGTAGCCAGTGACACCCAGCAGAGCAAAACTGAAACCCTTCCTTCAGCGCAAATAAAATCCTCATTCCACTTTGACAGCAACTTTTCCTGTGCAAGGAAAGCGATGCTAATTCCAGGGGAGGAATTAAGCACATCACGCAACACCAGGGCAAGCACTCAGTTTTATTAGATCCCTCATTTATGCCACTTTCTGCAGCAGCTGGGGACAAAGAAATGCTTTCTGTCTTGGCCCTCATGATAATTCTCTGTAATAGCCACACGGACACTGGAAGTATTACACTGTCAGCAGATTGAGGGCTTCAAAACATACAGGAATAGAAAAGAGTTTAACAAATGTATGCATTTTTATATGTACATGTTCTGGTAAGGCATACGTTTGAGAGCAACCAAAAGGAAGCATCCTATTACCTGGATTTCAGGTTTGCAGGCAGCTTCCTAGAGCCGTATAACGGAAGATACAGTTAATAAACCCCAAAGACCTGAGGACCCCCAACAAGGCTTCATTTTCCTCCCTCTGCTGACAGCCTGTCACTAACCCTGCACTGTGAGTTAGGAAGCACACATAAGCAAACAGATATTTAGAGCAGACACACAGGACTGCAATAAGGCCCTGTTAAACACATGGGGAAATACTTTAGTAAGAGGCTGCAATGTCAGTCTGCAGGCTGAATGGTTCAGAGACTCTAACAACAGAGATCCAGAGGATTTGGAAAGTATGCCCAGCAGAGGAACAGGAACCATTAGCCCAGTTCATAGCATTCCTTAAACCTGTACACCCAATACCAGTCACTCCTGAAGCTCTCACTCCATGAGCAGCACAGGAGAGCTGCGTGGTCCCCCCAACCCAAACCCACTTCAGGGATCAGGAGCTGCTGCTGGCTTATCCCACGGAGCCCTGGGAACAACCCTGGTGCTGCTTGTGATCCACATCAAGCATCTGATCTACTACCACAGAAAAACAAAGCCCAGGAAACCCAGGATGTGCTTGTTCTGTCAGAGTAATCATTCATCTCCATTAGTACTGTGTTCTAGTTCAGCCTGTTGAGCATACCTAATTCTACTGCATTTGCTATGTTGCCATTTCCTTGTCACATAATTTATAGATGAGTTAGTATTTTAATTAAAAAGGGGTTTTCTTTAAATTAAAAGGCACTGATAAAAGGAAATTACCATGGATCAGCATGGCTTCATCTGCTAAATTCAGTTTCAGCTCTGGAAGGAATGTTTCACCAGGAAAGGGTTATTAACACCTAATGACCTGATTGAGCAAAGCAGGTTTTCAGGCAGCTACTTCAGTAGATCAAAATTCACTCCACGGTTTGAATCATGGAATGGTTTGAGTTGGAAGGGGCCTTAAAGCTCCTCCAGCTCCAGCCCCTGCCACGGGCAGGGACACCTTCCACTGGAGCAGCTTGCTCCAAGCCCCTGTGTCCAACCTGGTCTTGAGCACTGCCAGGGATGGGGCAGCCACAGCTTCTCTGGGCAAGGTGTATATATGGAGCACACCACCTTTGTTTGTGTATACAGCCATAAAGACACACAAGAAATGAATCTGCCTATGGACAAGGAAACAACAGCTCTTTTTCCATTGCACAAAGGGTGGCCTGACTGTCCCAGGGTACCTGGGAGCCTCTCCTCATGCTGGCTCTTTTCAAGTGATGCAGGAATGTCCATTATGGTGCCCTGACCTGCATCAGCATAAACCACCACAGCTTGCTGTTACAGAGACTTCATCATTAGAGATTCTCCTCACTTGGCACTAGAACAGGGTGTCAGTCCTGTCGGAACAGGCTGCCCAGCGCGGTGCTGGAGTCACCATCCCCAGCAGTGCAGGTGAGGCCCTCAGTGCCATGGGTTAGTGGTGGCCTTGGCAGTGCTGGGGAATGGTTGGACTGGATGAGCTTAAAGGTCTCTTCCAACCTGGTTGATCCCATGATTCTTGTGATAAACTATGGAGAGGATGCAATCCCTCAAATGCTCCAGCTTTTACCAAATCCTGCCTCAGTTCCATGGCTATGGAAGATCCAGAGCACTGGTTTGAGGAAGAAACTTCAGAAACTCCTATTTAAGGAGTAGTACTTCGGCCATCACCCCTTCTCCATCTTTAGTTAATAACGACGGGGGGCCATGCCAAAGGCTGATTCACGTGCTGGAAGCTGCCCAATGGCTACGTAATGCTGCAGAGAGTAAGGAGACTTTATTGAAGTCTCCCTCGTGCTCCAGTGTTTTAAGTGCTGCAGTGCTATTGATCCATGGAGCTCCTGGAACAAGTAACTGTCAGATTCAGCACAGCTGGATGACACCCAGACCACCAGAGCTGGGCACCCTGTGCCAGCGCCTCAGCACCCTCACAGGGAAGAACTTCTGCCTAAGAGCCCATCTCAGTCTCCCCTCTGTCCATTGCAGCTTTAAATAATCCAGCATTCTTTAACAGAAACCCCAGTGCGACAGCATTTTCCCTCCTGTTATTTGAGAGTATAAAAGCTGGTTTAATTGCATTTTCAAGCCTTTCCCCTTTCATCACCCTGTTATCGCAGCATCGTGGGGAGGGTAGAACATGCATGGAGTGAGAACAATGTGGTGTCTGGAAAGACCATACTTGTTCCAAAACCCACAGAAAATGTGTTTAGTTTGGGAGATAAGATCCTGCAACATGAAAATTGAAGGAAATGAAGGTGGAAAGAGGAAGAGAGCAAAAAAGGCAGGAAGAGAGTCCAGCTGGAAGAACAGCAATGGGAAAGGAGAGTTAAAATAGGCAACTATCAAAAACTGGCTGTATCTAAAATCTAACATGAAGGTTTGGCCTATTCTGCTTCTGAACGTGGAGTGGATCCTGCAATCCTGTGGGACCACAGAAATCGACCAGAAAATCATCTTCCCCTCTCTGTTTTGCTCCAGATGAACAGTTCTGTACCAGGCACAGAAAACAACAGCAAGCCAGAGCAGAAATGGTGCAAGGAGATGTTCAGTGACACCAGAAAGGAATGAGTCTCCTGAAGAAGCAGTGCAATTAAACCAAATGATAGCTCAGTAACGGCTTGTACAGCTTTTGCTAAGGAAGTCATTCCACCTAAAATCCCAACCTGTTTCCAAGTTTCACTTCCAGAAAGAACTTTAGCTTCGTTTCCATTTTCCTTGTTACCACGCGACTCTTTCCTGTCATTTAGAGCCATTGGAAGAGCAATTTGTTATCAAACTTCTCCCTGCTGGAGCCAGCAGACAGCAAATCCAGCCCACTCCTGGGGCAGCCCAAATGTCTGTGGTTTAGGTTAGAGCAGTCGGAGCATCCCAGCGTGAATCTGCAGAGCAGCTGTTGCCTGGAATACTCTGGCAAGCCTTGAGGAAGACAGTTGCTCCTATTAATGATCCCAGAAACTGAAAACAAACCCTCTCTTTCCCTGTAGATAAGGTTTTTTCCAATGAGGACTGCCAAGAAGTCATTATCCCCATAGGGGAGATATCTTTGAGGAGAAGCAGGTATTTAATTACCATATAGACATGGCAGGAGGAGGACGTGGTAGTTGCATCTTCCCATTCAAACCCATCAAATTGATTTTGGCTTCTCGGAGTAGACTTTTCCACATCATTCCCCATTTAAACGTCTTCTTTTCAGCCTCTTCTGAAGTAGTTTAAAATTGCCTCTTTTAGTAGAAATTCCTCATGCGTGACTCAAGGTAGAAACTTGTGCAAAAGAGGAGGATGAAAGAAGAGAAAGGAAGTCAGCAGCACTTGCTCCAGCTTCCCGACGTCATCTTGCTATGAAAATAAGCAATTCCCCCCCGACATGTTGCATGGATTGCTGTTGCAGTCAGTTTTCAAGCTGGAAGCTTCAGTTATAACTAAAACCAGTGAATGAAGACCTGGCACTATGGGATGAAAACACATCGCTGAAATCTTAAGCCTGCATCCGATCTGCTCAAATGGAAAAAGAACCCTCCCAAATGGCAGAAAAGAGACAGGGTAGAGCGGGATGAAGAGTGTTCCTCACCCCCCTCATATACCCCTTTCCCAAGTTTTATTTCATTAAATGTTAAATCTGAACCAGATGAGAGGAGAATTCAACAAAACACAACTGCTGAATTGCGTTATCCCCATTCCATTTCCTACTACAATTCAGTGACTCAGATATCTCCTGGGCACTAAAAATGAGAAGAACTGTCAAAAAAAGACCTGAATAAACTGTAAAGGACTTTTATTCTAAAGAAAGTAGCAAAGAGCTTGGGCACTTGAATCAAATTACACAGGTAACCCCTTTCACTTGCTGTTTAGAAAAAAAGTGTTTCACCTTTTTCTAAGCATAAAGCTCAACTCCTCAAAACCACAGCTCAGATTTCAGTATAACCGTTCAAGAGAGAAATCAGAAACTAATCAACAACTACTGAAGCAAACCCACCTTCCTCTTTTTCCATAGGAAACTTATTGCTGGAGCTACAGGCTGATCCGTCCCACCTTTGTGCCCGCAATGGATGGAGCAGAGCCTCCTGGAAACTATGCTAAGGCACATGGCAAATAAGGGGGTGCCTAAGAGCTCATCTCCATCTCCCCTCTGGCAGGTTCAAGCCATTCCCCTTGGCCTGTCCCTACAGGCCCTTGTCCAAAGCCCCTCTCCAGCTTTCCTGCAGCCCCTTTAGGCACTGGAGCTGCTCTCAGGTCTCCCCTTCAGGAGCCTTCTCTTCTCCAGGCTGCCCCAGCCCAGCTCTCTCAGCCTGGCTCCAGAGCAGAGCTGCTCCAGCCCTCACAGCAGCTCCATGGCCTCCTCTGGCCTCGCTCCAGTAAGTTGCACATAAACAAAATCTAATTCATTCTCCCCCCATATCCTTAAGCTCACACCAAGATATTGTGACACCAATGAGAGAGAAGGTTAAACTGTAAACCACCCTGCCACTCAAAGCCCAAGTAATCCCACATTAAGGCACATATGGGACCATATCTTGTTCACTATACCACACCATGGTGTAAGACCAGGACTACATAGCACACGTGCTAATGTAAATTCATTACAGATTTTAAGTTGAAGGCAAAAGATGCCAATAGCTAAGGAAGGCTCAGGGGGGACCTGATCGCTGCCTACAACTGCCTGAGAGGAGGATGGAGCCAGGAGGGGCTGGGCTCTGCTCCCAAGGAACAAGGGATGGGACAAGAGGAACCGGCCTCAAGCTGCACCAGGGCAGGTTTAGATGGAGCTGAGGAACAATTCCTGCCCCAGAGGGTGCTCAGGCATTGGAACAGGCTGCCCAGGGCAGGGCTGCAGGCACCGTCCCTGCAAGGGTTCACACAGCGTGGAGACGAGGCCTCAGTGCCATGGGGCAGTGGTGGCCTTGGCAGTGCTGGGAACGGTTGGAGTGGGTGAGCTTAAAGGGCTTTTCCAACCCGGTTGATTCTACAATTCTACAAGTGATTTTCCTGCCCGGCACAGAAATCCTGCAACAGGAAGTTCCAAAGAAGGGGTCACAGACACACTCCATCCTCTGGGCGCTCCTCAGCATGTCATATTCCACAAGAGCAACTCCCAGCTGCAGCACTTTGTTTCATAACCTGCCTCAGAAGTGATGCCTTATCCCAGCTCGCACCTACCTCGCTCCTCTCTGCATCTCCCACACCCTTATCTTCCCTTTTCACTTTATCTTTAGCCTTTGTCAAACTGAGTGTTCCTTCTCCCCCGTCTGAAGCTGCTTTTTTTCCCATCTACACTTTCTCCCTACCCAGATTTGCACAGTAGCTGATAACTGGCTCATGTGAAGGCTGGTGCCTTCATCTTCCAACCAGTCCTATCATTCCATCCCTCCCCTTTCTGCTCGCTCTCCTCTTGCCCATTCCAAGGACCCCAAAGCAGATCAGAACACAGCCGAGCTGCCTCTATGCTCCTTTTCCAGACCCTCTAAATCAGAAAAAGAGACTGAAATTCAATGTAAAAGCTCCGAAAACAACAGGGAAAAAATCCCACTGAGTCCAACAGCTCAACTGCCTCGGCCCTGGGCTCTTCCAAGCTCCAACCTGCCCTACAGCACAGCCAGCTGGGACACTGTCCCAGGGCACATCCATAGCAATTCCCAGTGACTTTTGTATTCACTGGTGGAAAGCCTTCAGGTTAGAGGTTATCACAGTGCAAAACCTTCTCTAGCTGTCAGTGATTAGGTTGGACTTGATGATCTTAAAGGTCTTTTCCAACCTGGTTGATTCTAGGATTGCCATCAATAGAAACAGCATCGCCAACACTAGTGCTAATGTATCTGTTAGAGGGAGGGAAGCAGCTGGTTTTGTTGAACCTCATTTTAAGTTGCATTTACTTCTTTCCTACAACCAACCAGTTTGCTCATTAATATGTGATTACAGAAGAAGCTCAGCTTGGCAAGAGGCTGGATTCACTGTCTTTTTGGCACCGCTCCTTCTGATTTCCTGATCTAACTGAAGATGTCCCTGCTCACTGCAGGGGGCTGGACTAGATGAGCTTTGTAGGTCCCTTCCAACCCAAACCATTCTGTTTAAAAACACTCCTAAAACATTCTCTGTAGTCATATAATCATTAAGCAGATAATTGGGCATTCTAATAGGAAAAATGCCACAAAGAACTTAAATCACCAACTTGCCTCAATAGAAAATGGCTATTTATTCATCTAAATGTCTACACTGTCTAAAAGCCTCATTCCTGGCAGTGCTCAAGGCCAGGCTGGATGGGGCTTGGAGCAACCTAGTGGAAGGTGGCCCTGGCCAGGGGGCTGGAACTGGATGAGCTTTAAGGTCCCTTCCAACCCAAACCAGGCTGGGATTCTGTGATCTGAAGGATTCTACCACTGAAGAGAAAGAAAGGAGTGAGTCTTGCTTCCATTCACAGAAGATTTGTGTTACATTTATGGAGGGGAAAACATAAATCACAGTAATTCTGTACAAGAATAAATCAGGTAAAATGAGAAGCATGCAGAAAAGCCAGTCCACTTCTTTCACCTCTGCATGAACTAATGTGACACCCAAACACATCCTGCTGAACACAAAGGGTCATAAACCAGCCTTTGTTTTCTTAAGAGGAGAATTCTCTCTCAAGGAGAGAACAATGTTAGGTTTAAATTAGCATCTATTAACCCACATTTACCACAGCTGACCAGTACAGTTCCTCTGCTTGGATGTGATGGTATCTGAGATTGCAAAGCAAAAGGCCACAACAGCTTTAGAGCAAGCCTGACATGAAGGCGAGTTGTAACTGCAGGATGATCATATCATGAAATATTTATAGTGCAAAGCCACTTACTTCTGAACTCAAACCATAACAGAGCGCTATATACGAAGTGCTGCTCTGATGCAAACGTGATGAAGAAATGTAACCCTGTGTGTATAAACTACTCAAACGTGCCATGTTTAGAGCACTGGTGGGTATCTGGCAATCAGAAAGAAGGTTTCAGCACAACAATGTATTTACACACACACAAATGCCTTCTGTCCAACTAGAAACTTAGGACAAACATGGTACAAGCTAAAACTAAGCCCATATGTTGTACAGCAGTGATTCCTTTACCAGAAGACAATCACAGCATCACAGACTGGTTTGGGTTGGAAGGGACCTTAAAGGTCATCAAGTTCCAACCCCCTGCCATGAAATGTGCATTTATTCACGCTCATCCTTGTACAGCCTGGCCTTGGATTAGCTGGGCAGCAAGGACTTGTCTGCTTTTACCCATGGAAATGGTGTTCCCTGAAGTAGCACCAGGTGACGTTCAGGACCCTGAATATCTGCTGTAACAAACACAAATAATGAAATAAATAATATTGAGGATTATTTCTTCCATCAAAGCACCATTTCTAAACAGTTTGGGTTGATTTGTTTTCTCCTTTAATCGTCTTTGTTGACAGTAAAAATGCCCATTTCTTCCTGCAGGATCTAAATCTCATCTGTATCTAAATCTAAACTGTTGTTTAAACCATTAAAAACTGGGGCTGGAAGAAGAAAGCAGCTCATTCAGAAATGGATACTCACAATATGTACTTGGAAATCAATCAAGAATCAGATCTTGGGTACAAAGTATATGTGATTTCTTAATGGAGGGCATGGAAGAGGGATGGATTATCCTATTGCATATTCTGAGGTGCAAGAACCACTGGCAAAGATTTCTGGCAACAGAAGACACACAGGTAGACAGGAATACAGCTGGAATGTTGAACCAAAACATCTCTGATACAGCTCCAACTCATAGGCATGTGGTGAAATCAGCAATATATCCAGGAACGGAATTGCACAACACCAACAGCTACTCAAGGGAATCACCACAGAGCAAGGAAAGAGATGGGAAGTGCCAAAGCAAAGGTCCAGAGCCAACAATCAGTCTCAATTCTCAACTCTCTGTTGAGTGTCAGGGATCTGTGATGAACACCCAGTGTCCTGGGTCTCCTGTGTGACCCCAGCATCATGCTGAACACATCCTGTGGCAATGAGTGGCATCACTCCAAAACTAGTAACACTACCATGGGTCTTGGTGAGCCCAAGCAAACCTTCCTACACGAGGAGAGCAACTGGGTACAGATCCCCTCAGAAATGTACCTTTGTAAAAGTAATGGTGTGATCATGGAGGACATGGGAGGAAGAGTTTTCCAACCAGGCTGTCTCATTGTTACACACGTAGGAAAGGGTCGGAAAACAAGCAGTCCAGTTGGAGGTAAGGGCTTATCCCAAAGCAGTGTGTCCTGTGAAGCCTCTTTTGCTCACCAAGAGCTGCACAATCAAGCGCACAGAACTTCTCTGAGGGCACACTCTAGGAGCCATGAGGAAAGACGTAGCCAAGGGAAGAGCAACGGCCTGATTTAACTCCACAGGAGGCTTCCTACACCACCTCCTCTTGCTATAGAAACCTCTTAGCTACGTCTGAAAATTCAAACCCTCACACAGCAGAAGTGTAATCGTGACAGATGCTCCATTTTGTGCAGCACCCGTGTGAAATAAGGACAGGATTCTAGCTCCGAGCTTCTGGAAAGCCCTGGAGCTTCACGGCTAGTTCGGTTGCCTTTTTAATGTTACCTGCACCAAACATAAACCTCTGGGGCTCTCTCTTTGTTTAAGCATCTCTACGAATACCTGAAATGATGATGATGATGCCCACGGCAAGAGCTTGGAACCGGATGATCTTAAGATCCTTTCCAATGCTAATTATTCTATGACTCAATGACCACATTTCCCAGCACCAGTGCTGTGATAACAGGTTTACCCCATCCTCTGCAAGTCTGAGCAGTTCAACAGCCTTGATGTAAAGAGCAAATCCTGAAGGTTCTTCAGGCCATCTCCCACCCAAACACCCAGGGAAAGCACATGGGATTTCTGCACATCTCTATTACAATCCCTACCCTGTCAATATGGAAGGCAGCTGTGTGTCAAGCCAAAGGTTCCTTTTGTAAGCAGTATTTGGGAAAATCCATCCTAAAACCAGTTTAGTGACTTGCAGAAGCCAATAAATACAATATGCCAGCTTTCTCTTTCCCTCTATTTGAGTTACACCCAAACTATCCTGAAATGAAGTCAGAAACATCACGAGGTTGAACAGGTCCCCAACTGTCAAAAAGAAAAGCCCTCAGCACTGATTTAGTTGAAATCAAAGTTACCAATGGACACATTATTTAACAGCGTCAGCTTCAAGGATTTAAGTGGGAAATTTTGCCAGTGAAATGGCTACATCATAAAGATTTATGTTTGTTTAATAGAGATAAATGCCAACTGTGGGTAGCACAGAGACACGTTCATCCACCTGTTTGATTTCTGCAAGCCCAGTTGGTTTCCATTTCAGCCTATGCCTGTCACAACAAATCACAAGCCCAAAAATGACGGATGAAGTATCTCCAAAAATGGGTGAGTGAGGACTGAAACAATAGGAAAAGAAGAAGATATTCAGCATAGATCTTTGTCAAGGAAAGAGGAGCCTCCTTCTCCAGTAGCTTTCATTGCTGGGGATGTCAGCGGCTGCCACACGCAAGTGCCAACCCCACACTGAAACCCTGCTTCCGTGTGTTTTACGTCATTATTTAAAGAGCCGACCCGATAATCCTGATAAAACACAAGTTCTGTCCTCCTTAAACCTCTGCAGAGCCACAGAGTGCAACGCAGGAGGGAAAAATACACGGAGAATGCCTCCTGCCCAGAAAGAACCCCATTCGGCATTGTGAAACCCTCCTGCATCTAAAGGCACTTTGCAGATAACTCAGTCCTTGTCATCACTTTGCAGTTCAGAAATGCAGTTGTGGGCCTCCCACCCAACTCCTACATGAGAAACATGAATTTCAGATCACTGTCATGCTGACAGGGTGACAGCTAAAGAGAGCAATAAAAAGCAAGGCAAGCACACTGCGAATGGAAGCATGGAAAAATGCCTAAAAAGGAGCAAAGTCTGTCCCCAAACCATCAATTTTAAGCACAGCACCCCTCAGAAATCAGATACAACACAAGCACCAGGCACTTGAATAGCTTTACCTCAAATTGTACCTTGAAAATGATTGCTGATGTATTTGTATTGCTTCTAGTAGCATCATATTCAAAATCTCACTCTTTCAGTAAGAAACAAATCTGCCTCCCTCAGCACACACGGGTTTTATACCCCACTCATCTCATTTGTGGTCATTTTGCAATACAGAAGGAAAAACCTTATTTCAATTCCATTATTCTAGGATTGGGCAAACAAACCACTCCTGCTATCCATGGCAGTTTTCAGCTCACTCCTCAGTAGTTCTATTTTAGCAATGCCGAAAGAGGAATGCTTTTCACTGCCATTTCTTTTGCCTGCACATCCCATCCAGCCGGTGACCAACTCAACATTATGTAAAAGTATCAGCAAAACAAGTAAAAGACAGCTCATCCAAGCAGCACAACCCTGACCCACACCAAAAACCTCCTAATAATGGCTTCTGGGAGCACTGGGATCCCTTATCCTAATGGATTTTCTGCGGAGCTGAAGGAGGCCCGGGAACACAATTGAAATCCAAGTCCATGCACGGCAGATTGCCCAGATACTCACCAGGCTTTGTCTCCTCTCCCCATCACCCGAGAGCGCGAGCCTGGCAGCAGGATCTCAGCCCACCCGTTAACTCACAGGGACCGATGCCTTGGGAGCAGCACTCCAGTGAGGATCCTCCTCTGGTCCCCACCTCTCCCTAGCGCCAGCTCCATGTTGCTGCTCCCAACGTCAGGATGATGTTACAGGTGACACCTCCCGGTGCTGATGTCAAGCTCCGTTCCCAGCAGCACAACCACCATCTCCCTGCAGCGCTGCTGCCCTAAACAAGCATCATTTCTGCATCCCCTCTGTCCTCAAGGAGCAGGCACAAGGGTGGCTTCAGAGAAGCACACAGACACGGAGCGTTCCCTTTTTGCTTGAGTCTCTCGGCATGGAAGAGCCTTTCCTTCCAGGATGCTGCAGCAAATGTAGACTACACGCCTCCCCTGGGGGGAGATGAAGAATTTCTACAGTTTCTTTCTATGGCGCAGCTTAATTTGCCCTTTTCTTAGGGCAAACCATAGAGAGAATAGTAAATAAAAGTGCCATAGGTACTGGAGTGAAGGATTCAAGGATGCTCCTCTGGCCACTCCGGAGTCAGCCGAGGGCCAGCAATGCAGCCCAGGACCGTCGCTGATGAATGGTGCAGTGCTGCTGTTGTCATGGCAACGCCGAGAAAAAAAGCAGCACCAAATAAGGAGTTGTGACATGGATTCTGGGAATCATTTCTACTAAAAGGCTCTAAGCCCCTGGATACTTTAAAGCTGCAACATCACCTTCTCGGGTAGATACAGGTTCTGTTGTGCAGTGGGCACGAATCATCTCATGCACAATCACATCCATCCGAGACGTTTGCTTTAGAAGCATCACACCAAAACACAACCAAACAACATGATTTTGCAGCATTTTCCAATTACCGAGATTGAAGTAAGTGAAATTATTAAGTCAGGCAAATGGTGGGATGGTAACAACGACCTGAAATAACACCCGTGAAAAACAGGTACCAAAGAGACCCCCACTCCCCCCACAGGTAGGAAGCTCTGCCTTTATGGGAACAAGCCTGAGCTGAACCAAACTGCAGCACCATCAGGTGGCTGACTGCCTGAGCAGCAGTGCCACCCACCACACACCGAGCCACTCCTCCCAGAGACAGGAAAACATCCCCAAATTCCTCTGTAAACCAGCCACTGCTGGGTGACGAAAGCTGCCAAGCCCCTGAGGCATCACAGATAACGCAGGGCAGCGTAACTTACAGCTGCCAGAGCAAGCTATATACTAGACCAAGGTTCATATTCTGTATATATGTAAATAGATAGATACAGAGGGGGAAACCCCCTTTATTTTGCCCAAGCATCATCAGATCTCTTCACTCACTGCATGTGCTCAAGCAGACGACGCACCATGACCGCTGCAACTGTTTCACAAAGCCCCAGCACTGAAGTTCTCCCTCTGCTCAGCAAGCACAATTCAAGCATTTAGGAATCTTTCCATCCATGACACTACCTTATTTGACCAAACATGCACCAGCTTCTCCCCAACGCTCCAACCCTACAGCAGGAGCCACCTCATCACCTCCCAGGTTCACAAGCTGAATTCATGCTTCAGTTTGGAGGGAAGTGGTCCCAGAGCACTGTGATTATTTATCTGGGTTTGTCACCATTAAACACAAAACAATTGAAGAGTTTTCCATTTGCTGAAGATATAAAGGAGGGAATGACAATCCTGATGGCTGTTCCCAAGAAATACAAAGGAAGATGCAGAGGGATGTAGCCAGAGAGTACCTTTTCTTTAGGAAAGAGGATGCTGCTAATTGCCTGAACACACGGGGGAACATTCATACTCATTTCTATCAACTTTATTCTAAGGGAAAGCTCCCACATTCCCAAAATGCATGGGAGAAATGTTTTCAAAGCAAGGGATTTGCAATGAAACCAGCTCCTCAGGCCCATTCGAAGATGCTGAAACATCTAATTCACTCTGGATACAGAAGCAATGAGGCCTTTGAGAATCCAAACCTAAAACCAGAAACACTGGTCTGTGTTGAAGGGACCTTAAAGCTCCTCCAGCTCCAACCCCTGCCACGGCCAGGGACCCCTTCCACTAGAGCAGCTTGCTCCAAGCCCCTGTGTCCAACCTGGCCTTGAACACTGCCATGGATGGGGCAGCCACAGCTTCTCTGGGCACCCTGTGCCAGCGCCTCAGCACCCTCACAGGGAAGAGCTTCTGCCTAAGAGCTCAGCTCAGTCTCCCCTCTGGCAGGTTAAAGCCATTCCCCTTGGCCTGTCCCTACCTGCTCTTTTAACAAGCGTATAGGCCACTTATAGAAATATATGATTTATTCCCTGAATTTCTTGCCAATATTCTCCCCTCCTCCCTCTGTGCACGGTGCTCACACACACATGCTCCTTCTGAAAGGCTCCTAAAGCAATCTGTCATTCAAGAGAAAAAAATAGAAATAGCCAAATATAGGGATGAATAAAATTATCCCTGTGCATATAAATGTACAGCCTGTAAATTACCCATCTCTCCTGAGGAGGAGTTGGGTGCAGCACAGGGTTTAGTGCACGTGGTGCTTCCACAGTGACAGGATAAAGCATCGGTAGCTGAGGCTTTCAGCCCAGTATCTCATCTATTAACCTAATATGAGGCTGGGTACCATTTCTGGCATGGATTCAGGGAAGCACTTAGATACATTCATGTCTATAAGCACCCTCTGAAAAGCCACTTTTTCCTCAATGGAGGTGTACAATGCAATGGCATTATTTTCATTAGAGCCATGGTTTTGAGCCCTCAAGAACACACTTATGATCTACAGAAGAACATTTAACCCAATGGGTTTGGAAATGGTTGCTCTCCTTGTGCAGCAAGCACAGTAACATTTAAGTACTAATTTTATTTCAGACAGAAAGCAAAATGGGGGTTTCTACACCCTGATCCTGGCCTGGGAGGGGCTGGGGGGGCGGATTTCTTTCTTTTTATTATGTATTTTTCACATTAGATTTGCTAATAAAGCCACCGGTATTGTACAAAAAATCTATATTAAACACCATAAACTGAGGTTGAACATGCTGATTTAAAGTATGTCCTTGGCCACTGCTAAACAATAGGCTATGAAGGCAGGAGGGGCAGAGCTGATTACTTATGCTTGCTATTACCTCACCCTGTAGAGCCACAATGACCTTAGTTTTTCTTAAACCACCAGACTATTCAGCAGTGAAAACTGCAGCCGTACTGAATATTTATCAACCCTGAACCCAGGCAAGGCTCCACACACAGAAACCCAGACAGCAGCACCTCAGCTCCTCTGGAAGGAGAGCTAACACACCACGCAACGTGCTCCTATGGCTCCGTGCTAAAGGTGGACATTTTAACTTCCCTGTGGATGAAAAGCTGACTTGTCCACACATCAGCCAGGTTAAGGACTTCGGAACCAAAGAATTCCAGTCTGGTTTGTGTTGGAAAGGACCTCACAGCTCATCCAGTTCAAGGGACACCTTCCACTAGAGCAGCTTGCTCCAAGCCCCTGTGTCCAACCTGGCCTTGAACACTGCCAGGGATGGGGCAGCCACAGCTTCTCTGGGCACCCTGTGCCAGCGCCTCAGCACCCTCACAGGGAAGAGCTTCTGCCTAAGAGCTCATCTCAGTCTCCCCTCTGGCAGGTTAAAGCCATTCCCCTTGGCCTGTCCCTATCCTATGAGAAAGGATTATTGTCCTATCCCATAAGATTGTATTATCAATAGATAAAGAAAGAAATAGAGAGGCAACATCGCAGTTTCTACTGGGGAAGCTTCTCTGCACCATACAGGTTTCTTTTCCTTTTTTAAGGGTTAAGTTAAACCCCAACTTAATGTGTCACCCCTGATGTCCATGAAAAGGGGCATCGCAGTAGGTGCTTTCCCTCCCCATCACAGTTGACAAACCTGCTCTACCACAGGAAGAGACACGTGCAGATTCAGAGTGACCCAAGATAGCTCAGCTCTCAATCATAAGCACATTGTCTTGTGAGAAGGATAAAATGTCTTTTGCATTTCAGTTTTCATCTCTGAACAATTTCAGAAAGCACAAGCGCAGACGCTGGTACAGCCACATTGTGTTGCAAGTGGTCTGAGGAATTAAATCTTTAGTATGTAAACAAGACAACAAAGTTCCTCATGTAACAAATGGTACCATTCCAGTATCCAACCACTCCACAGATATGGAAATCATGACATGAATGGCTTAGTCATACACAAATGTATGTAAGAAGCGAACAGCATGAAAAAAGCCCCTACAATTGGATAATTTCTCAACAATTTTCTCTGCTCTGAAGGTCGCTTTGAAAAAGCCATGTGGCAACTGTCAGCTGGACAAAAGGCTCTCTCTGCAAGCCTTCACTTTCCCAGAATCACCCTCATCCCTTTTCCAAAAGGAATCACTGCTGTTATTGTGTGGGATTAACAAGTGGACAGCAGAAGGAGACAAAGCAGAAGAGGAAACTGACACAGACAGGGACACGTCTCCATGCCCTGACTGTCAAAGTCCCGGCTGCTTACTCCCGACAGTCACAGGAAGGTTTGGAACCAAGTTGCTCCTCGACTCTACCACGGTTCAAGTCTGCTACAATGGCGCTTACAAGGCTCCTGTAAACTCAGAGAGGGGCACTGGGCAAAACAGGGAGAAAGGCAGCAAAAACCAGCACAAGGCTCTGAATGCGTCTTCAAAAATGTACTCTTAACTCCAAATCTTCTTTGTGTTACAGATGTTTTACTCATGAATAAAACCAAGCAGGATCTTTACAAACTCACAGTCCATATCCCCCAGCAAAAAAGCCCAGCCTAAAACTTCTTACTAGACGTCCATAACATATGACCATTACATATATGTATTATATTATACATATATGTAATGCATGGTTTACATGTATTAGAATACATGGTTTATATATGATATATAATATTATATAATACATATATATAATATATATAATATCATATAATACATGGTTTACATGTAATTATAACCACGTATATAATACACGGTTTACATGTAATTATAACCATGTATATAATATATGACCATATGACAAAACATGAATTATATGACCCCAGTTTGTGTCAGTCATTCAACAACCATCTCTTTCTGCTGCCAAGGGATTATTTTCTTCCTTTTCTGTCTCTCACAGTAACAGCAAATAAGAGGGACAGACCATGAGGAATAGTGGTAAATACTATGAATAACAGAGCAGAAAGCATTACTTTCCCAGTTCCTTTCCACGTTGCCTTAATGAAAGCAAACAAATTCCTATAATGACTGCATGAGGATGGAAAATAAACCCCTTCCTTTTCCAATATCAACAGTAAATTAAACTAATAATTTAAAAACCCTGCTAATCCACCAACGCACCGAAACACACTTTGAATTCCAAGTGTAGCAGGAGCGCCACTGGAGTCATCAGGATCTGTAGGTGCAAAATACAAGCATGTGTTTTCACTGAATCATGGGATGCTTTGGGTTGAAAGGGACCTTAAGATCACCCAGTTCCAACCCCCTGCCATGGGCAGGGACACCTTCCACTAGAGCAGCTTGCTCCAAGCCCCTGTGTCCAACCTGGCCTTGAACACTGCCAGGGATGGAGCATTCACAACATCCTTGGGCAGTCTGTTCCATGGTCAGGCTATAAGAGATTGGGTCCAGCTGGAAGAGGACATTTAAAACAGATGAAAAGGATGCAAGGAGAAGACAGAGTCGTCATCCCAGTTTCCCAATAGATGCTTGCGTACAGCCCCAAAACAGACCTCTGAACACAACCGGGTGCCTACACCTCCCTTCTCTTGCTTTTCCATGCTAACAGCTACCAATATCTTATTGACATCATCCCTGTTTTGTACGCATCTTGGTCAGGTCTAGACTCTGCCATGATTCAGGAATCTCTTCCTCCTCTGCTTTTCAATTTCTCCTTTCACTGGAGGGCAGGGAAAACAAAAGGCACAAAGTGCATCTGAGTTCACTTTTGTAAGCATGGGGCAGATTACAGTGGGTAAAAATCCCTTTGGCTGTTTCTCTCATACAAACACAGGACTGGCTGATCACTTAACAACAGGCATCAGGGATGGCATGGCAGGGTTTAGGTAAGAAGCAAGTTTCTCACAACTGTTACCAGTACAAATACGATGTCAGGCTTTTAAATGGATGTTAGACTCCAAGTGCTCCGTCAATCCCACTACTGTACAATGTCTGGGTGTTCAATCCATAATCCCAGCAGATTAGGTAAAAGTCTTTAAAAGTAAGCATGAACTATGAAAAATAACGACTCTGAGGTAGAAGTTTATCATTTTTTCTGATGCATTCTCACAGCATTCAAAATTTCAGCATCAAGTTCTTTGTAACGCTTCCACTGTGCATCAAGCGCAATACAAAGTGCAACTGAAACCCACTCTGCTCAAAGCTTCGCAGAGACCCAGACAATATTTGTACAACAGAGACACCCTTTTCAGCACAGAAAGATTCCTCTGTCAGCCTGAAATCCAATCTGCTCCTGGTTTTGCCTGAAGCATCTGCTATAACAAAGAAATGATGACACAGAACCTTGGTCAAAGTGTTTTCTTACAGATTTTAAGGACCAATGGACCTTAAAAGCCCCACTGAACTTTATTTAAAGTCCTTACCAGTTAACTTCTTCACAGGTTGGAGCCGAACACTGATAGACTGATGTGTGAGTAAGGGGGAGGATGGAAGGGAGCGGGACATGCCCTCCATAATCCGAATGTGCTGCATACCTTCGGTCACTGGGAGTGGCGGAATAGCGTAGTCTGGTTCAAAAGCACAGTCGTTCTCTGTGGAGGTGCCTGATGGGAAGAGAGAAAAAGGAACCGGTTAGAACACATGGGAGTCTCCTGCTTTCATCATTCCTCAATGGAAGCCTGCCTGGCTCAGGTGAGCCCAACCATGGAGCCATCTCACTGCACATCCCATAGGTATGCAGTTGCTCCCTTGGGTTCCCCCTCTCACAGTTTGGACACCCCCTTTGAAGACATTCTACTAGAACTGCACCTCAGCACACCTCCCTAGAGCGCAAGCAGCAGAACTATGAGGAATTTATGAAGGCCAAGAAGGATGGGGCTTGGAACAACCTGGTCTAGTGGAAGGAAGGTGCCCCTGGAACCGGATGAGTTTTAAGACCCTTTCCAACCCAAACCAGTCTGCGATTCTGTGCTTATTTGGTCTGGTTTAGTTTGTCTTTCAGAGTTCTGGAGTCACCAGTTTTACATGTCATTCACACAAAGCAAACAGCCTTTTACTGACGGTTTCTTGGGCATTCAGATTGTAGGGCAGCCTGTCCCAGTGCTCTACCACCCTCAATGGAAAGAACTTCTTCCTCATGTTGAGGTGAAACTTGGGGTTCAGTTTATGGCCACTGCTCCTCATCCTGTTGCTGGGCACCATTGGAAAGCGTCTGGCACCGTCCTCGTGGCACCTCCTTTGACATATTTATATGCATTAATGAGATCCTCATGAGGACTTTTAGCCTAAAATAACCCCTACCAAACCAACTGGAAGGACAAAAGCCTCCAAAAGCAGCCTCACCTCCAGACTGTCCCATCACAATGTACAGAGGCACCTAAAGACACATAGAGCCTGCATGTCTATAGAAGACATCACTGTGGAAGACACCAAAGAACACGACAAGAAGTGGAGACAGAACAGTAAAGGCAGATATTGTTAATTGTAGCAATATTAATGACAAATGAAGAGCAGCTGCTGCTGATTGGGAAGAGCTAGGAGCAGTAAGGATCCTCCCATTAGCTGCAGAATATGGAAACCTCTGGCTCAAGAACACCCAAGTTCTCCACCTCTACCCAATATGATGAACAACCTGACACAGAAAACTAGGAATTCATCTGCAAACCCAACTGAAAACTGTTAGTGTTAATATTTCATTACTGAGATTGTAAGGAGACTCCACTTGCACCACACCTTGAAGAGACTGATTTTAGCTTTCAGTGCCTACTGATGGTTTTTCTCCATTATTTTCACTCATTATTTGATTTTCATGGATTAGCTGGGCTGCTCTCAATGGCTTCTGAGAGTGTATTTAAAAGAGAAAATGAACTGTTAGACACAGGGGTGGACAGAAGTGGGGAGAAGCCGAAAGGACCAAGGCCTCAAAGACGTGCTACTCCAGAGGAGCCAATGGACTAACCTAATTCCAGGTATCCAAAGGACAACGTGAATAACCCAACACACTGTTTAGAAAGAGAGGAAAAGCCCCTGTTGAAACAACAAGTTCCTGAAGCATGCTCAGAGGTAGCACCATTCATGGCTAAAATCCATCTGCAGCTTCCAGGACCATCTCTCAGCATTGCTGCACCATTATTTACAAGAAACCAAACCCAACACTAACCCACTTTGCGCTATTTTGACAGCTCAAAATACACCTTTTCCTCTCTTGCTCTCTGAACACTTGCCAGTTATTGCGAGCGGAACACCTCTGCTGACTCAGCAAGTCTATTCATAACCACCCCTGAGTGCCAGGAAGGACAAAGCTGGCACTGGCATTGACAACCCCAACCTGCGGTGCTTCTTCTAAATACATTTGGCACCAGATTTGCCATCACTGATTTGGATTCTTAAAAGGAAAGTTCTCATTTCCTCAGGCTACATTTAAGGGTTTGAAGGAACTGGAAACAACAGCATCTTCCAAGTTCTCGTGTGGGTCAGACCTGCAAGTCACTGCGTTGCACTGGTTTTTACGGAGTAAGATGTGAGTATCTTTGACCAAACTAAACCCAAGGGCAAATGAGGGCAGGCTCTGGTATAGAAATACAAGTAACTACATCTTTGCCAAGTTTCCAGGAGCGTTTTCCCTTTGAAAATTCCCATGCTTTACAATGGAACCAAGGAACTCACTAAATACCCACAACGTACTATTTGCATTCCACAGATGTCACACTACACAAACAGGGTAATTGAGACGCTCCTCAGTTTGGTCCAGTCAGGAAGGACACTGGGTTGATCAAACCCCCAAATTAGGGATCATTCACGGCTGAACTGGAACCTTGACAGTTTGACCATAAAAGTAAAATGTCACTGCGAAGGGCACGTTTGAACAAACAAACTTTCTTGACGTTTTCCAAGATAATTATGCTTTACAGATAGGTGGAACACTTGGGCATCACATGTGTCTTCATGGAAGCTGGAGCAGAAGACAACTCCCTCGTTTCAGTTGGCTGGTTTCTCTCAGGACAAGAAAACCCCTTAACCTATCTCTATGAAAAATACATGTCAAGATCTGCTACAGAACAGGGCAAAGTTAAAGATAACAGTTTTAGGGAGCAAAGAGACTTGTTCTTCCTTGAACTGCATCTACAATTGCATCCACTGATCCAAATGGAAGCATTCGGTGCAGACGCTTGTTCTCCAAGAAGTCAGAAATACTTTTTTACCTGTTTCCCCCTTGTTGTGGTTTAAACCCAGTCAGGTAATTCGTTCGCTCACTTCCCCCCCTTTTCTTGCTCTCCCCCTGCTCTCGGAGGGACGGAGAGGAGAATCGAAAAGAATGCAACTCTCACGGGTTGAGATAAGAACAGTTTAGTAACTAAGGTATAACACAAATCACTGCTGCTACCACCAATGATAATAATGATAAAGGAAATAACAAGGGAAGAGAATACATCATCTCACCACCAGCCGACCGATAACTCGCCCCCCCCAGCCCGACCAAGCTCTGACCGATACCTCCTCCAACCCTGCAGTCTCCCAGCCCTTCCGGCTAACTCCCAGTTACATCCTGGGCATGACGTGCTGTGGTATGGAATACCTCTTTGGTCAGTTTGGGTCAGGTGTCCTGTCTCTGCTTCCTCCTGGCTTCCCCTCCTGCCTGGCAGAGCATGAGGCTCACAAAGTCCTTGGCCAAACCAAAACATCGCTTGTTATCAGCTCTGTTCCCCAGCTGAAAGTCAAAACATTGCACTGCACCAGCTACCAAGAAGGGGAAAAATGAGTGCTACTGCTGAACCCAGGACACCCCTCTATTCCCTTCTCATGCTGAGACTTCTTGCTTGCCTTTGCCATTCCTGGAGTCACTGAGGCAAACAGACAGAGGTTGGTCATTCTGTGGCACGTAAGGACTTGCCAATACATCTTCTGCCCAAAAGTGGTATTTTTTCACAGCAGCTGAGATGCTGAATAAATGTAACCTGAGAGAATGAAGTGTCTGAAACAAGTGTATGGAATCCCAGCAGGCAAGGAGCTGCTGCACCCTGTAATGCCAAGCCAGAGGACAGACCCCAGACAGACAGAAGGACATCACAGGGACTAACAGCAAAGAAAATGGGCAAGGCTCAGCCTCCATGAGTAACACAACAGTGGCTTTATCTGAGCTGAGGGTCTGGAAAAGAGCGCCCATTCATTCTGTGCTCTGGAAGCACGGAAATGTGACTTGCATGCAAGCTATCCCAGGTTACACACAGTTACAAATCCCTTTGTTTCTTCCCAATTTTAACTCTTCTATTTTAAAATGAGAAATTTGAAGGAATTGATTTTGCAATAGTAACAAAAATATCCTGTGTTTCAGCTGGTGATGTTTCCCAGGGTTCTGCCTCTCAATTCCAATCCCCCTAATCCCGATCCCAGGCTTCAATCACTTGCAATGATTTTGCCTGGGCAACATTGGAATCCTGCCGAAAAAGAACAATGCTCTGGAGAAAATGTCTCCATGAGAAGTCACTGGATACCATGACAGCAACAGACTTGAACCAAAATGAAAGGAAAACTATTGCTACAACCCCAAAGAGAAACATCAGTCAACGCACCTACTAGAGCCATGCTTCCAGAACCTGCTGCTTAGCCTCAAGAGCTGTGTGAAATACCAGTGTTTTCACAACCCTCACAAACCGGTAAATGCTTAAAACTGGAAGTGAACTATTTCAAAGGACACAGAAGCCAGCACAGACCCAAGAGCTGCTGCTCTCAATGGCAGAAATCCCCTTTACACAGCTTTTAGTGGTAGTTTTAACCACCAAACCTATTAAGAATGATGGATACTCAACAGAAGTTTGTAGAATAATCATTTAAGTAATATTCGAACTATTTTTACTACTTTCTGCCTAGGACGTTTTGCCCTGTTCCTGTAGGATGAAACGACAAAGCCAAGGATGTAACTGGCAGATGCTCAGCCTGTCCGGAATGCACCGGTCCCCTCTCCATCACACTGGAAGGACATCCTGGGTACTGCCTTTGCAACTGGGGGCAAGGCAAGCAAGTCGATTTGCACTGGGATGTGCTGAAGACTTCTTCCACCACCAGCTCCAACAACTGCCCTTGTGTAAAGCTCCTGCAAAACAGAGACGTCACAGACTCCACAGTCTTGTGCCACAAACAAACTCCATAGGGGCAGCCTGTTTTGGGGAATGTTAGCAGATTTGTAGCTCTGTGGATAACAGTGATGGGTACAGAACCCCGTCAGACTACACAGCCTGATGGAAAACACAACATGTACGTGGAAGAAGGTGAACACATGAGAAATGGGTCACTGAGGCAGAACAACACTAACGTTTACCTTGCCCAGATCGGCTCTGACGGGAGTCTACACTTGCCTGTCTTCGGTCTGGTGGCTCCTCGTTCCCTCCATCTGCATGAGAACCAAAACAGCACAAGTAGAACATCATCGTGGACAGGTCAGGCAGATGCAACTTTTCCTTGAGCACCATCACCTATGCTGTAGGAGCAGCAGAACAACACAAAGATCCCTTGTGCACGCTGGCACTGGGCAAACGCTGACTGACTCCTTCGCTCTTCCTCCCCAGCTCAGTGCAAATGGAATCTGTGTGGTCCTCAGATATAAGCAGGCTTTTAATTCCTCTCACTGACCCCACAGGCACGTCGATGAAATAGTAACCAAACAGTGCATCTTCAGTCAGTTCCTCCACTTAGATATCAGAATATAACAAGTATTAACCACGTGAAGAAAGAGATCCAGGGAAAAAGAAAGAAATAAAAAGAATATTCTATAAAATGGTTTCCCTTTAAAATTATTTGTCAGCTAAAACCCAGGAAGGCCAAGAAGAACAAAACCACTCCCCTCCGAAATTGTTTAGGAATGCAGCTATAGCTAACAAATACAACAATCCATCTGGGTAAATGCAGAGTGGGACACAGCGTACAGTATCATACAATTAATTACATGCTGGTCCTCATTGATCAACTGACCAGATTAGAAACAATAGATGTGCACATCAATAGAGATGCTTGAGTGCACGGGGTTCATGCCAGCTGAAAGTAGAGGTTTGGCTATGGAGGCTGTGCAAAGGCAGAAACCAGGCATTTACAATGTGGATTGCTGCGGTTAGTGCATCTCGTGGCAGGGAAGGGGAAGCTTTTGGAGTCCTTAAAAATAGGTTTGAAATAAGTGAATTGTTAAATAGCTGTTTAAAGACTCAATAGGCCCCATTTTAGCGTTTATATTTTTTGATTGTACTAAAAGCAGCTGCATTCTGATGTGTTTCTAAGTAGATATAGAGACACAGAGACGTAGACAGCAAGGAGCTGGACTTGATCCTTATGGGTCCCTTCCAACCAGAGATATTCTATGACTCTATATCCCCGAAATTATCTGTTGGATGGGCCTGCTACGCCATCAAGTAATTCAATTCCACCAACTCATACTACATGTGAGCTGCATCTGTTAGCCTAGCTCTAAAGGGAAGCTAGAGCACAATGGGTAAGGTGATGGGAAACTTAAGCCCAACCCCAAAAAGCAGGGCCACAGCCCAGGCCATGGGAGATTCTTTGTTTCCTCTGCCCCAGGGATGGTGATTCCAGCCCTGCCCTGGGCAGCCTGTTCCAATGCCTGAGCCTCTCTGGGGCAGGAATTGTTCCTCAGCTCCATTTAAACCTGCCCGGTGCAGCCTGAGGCCATTTCCTCTTGTTCCATCCCTTGTTCCTTGGGGGAAGAGAGCAGCCATGAAGGATGTGATACTGCAAATGTGACTGCAGCTTTGACATGCACCCTCTTGGGATTAGCTGCACTGAGCTGCATAAACGACTATTAACAGGTCATTATGGAGAAAACAAAAAGCCTTTGAGTCCCAAACAGAAATCCACAATGCAAGATGGTTATAGGGACTGAAAGGTTTACAAGACAAGGGTTTACAGAGATTAAAATCAGGACCAAAGCTCTGTACCTATCAGCAGCCACATCATCATCCTCAAAACCCAAACTCAATATCCTTGTTTTGCAGGGTTGTTGTGAGAGATGCTAAACCAACACCTGGCCAGGCCCATCCAGGTAATCCACAGGCGGGTCCTGGCAAACCTTTGTCCACCAGTAAGGAGCTGGGAAGAGGCTGGACTGGTTCTGAGGGACGTGGATTCTAATGGAGGAGATGCTGCAGGATGCCACCTCACAGGACCACACGTGCTGAAGTCTGGTTACATGGCAGATGGAGCACCAGCCCCGTCCTGCCAGGAGCAGAACTAAGGAGGTCCAGCACCACGCCACACTCAGAAGATGCCTGAACAGTAACACACCATTCCCTGGGACTCACAACCACTCTCAGCAACAAGAGCCACCACAACTCAGTGCTAGGCAGGAGCCCAGGCATTGGAAAGTCTCTGTTGCTCCTATGCCACAAGGTGCCACAGGGACACCAGAGCACCAAAGCACCAAACTGCACTTCACCACAGCTGGTCTGCATCTCCTCCAAAACTTGGCTCCTCCATTAACAGAAGCAGCAAGGTTTACCCTTGACATCATTCTTGGTAGGGAGGAAAAGCAAGCTGCCCTTGGAAGACAGAAGGCTTTCACCCACTGGCTTTACCAGGAATCTAAATCCTACTTGGATTTTCTCCAACTAAATACATCTAATACAAGCATGTTCTCTATTTTAGAAGAAAGAACTGTTAGCTTTTAGTCCAAAATGAGTAGATTTGGGTCTCTCAGAAGTCAGCTGCCCTGCTGACATGAGGCAGGTATTATCTAAAACCATTAAATTTAAGAAGTACATGGTGACACCTTAAAGAGATACATGATGGGACCCTAAAGAGATACACCACCACCAATTCCCCATGAAAGTCCAGCTAGAATATTTCAAGCCTAAATAAGAATTAATCTACTTAAAATCACAGACTGGATTGGGTTGGAAAGGACCTTAAAGCTCATCCAGCTCCAACCCCTGTCACAGGCAGGGACACCTTCCACTGGAGCAGCTTGTTCCAAGCCCCTGTGTCCAACCTGGCCTTGAGCACTGCCAGGGATGGGGCAGCCACAGCTTCTCTGGGCACCCTGTGCCAGTGCCTCACCCCTTAAGATCACTGGGAAGGACAAGACCTCTCATGCAGCAGTCACTTGGACATAACAATGCTTGTACCCGTGCCTTGAGAACAAGCATGAACCAGGGCAGCAGACCCCGGTCATCCTGCTCTCTGATGCTCTTCAACACCCAACAGTGGGATGCAAAACGGTGTGCTCATTGCATGGGGGGGGGGGGGGCAGATGACCTTTGAAGATCCCTTCCAACCCAAACCATTCCATGATTCTATGAACTACTGGAATCAATTTAGGAGGGTGGGAATGGCAAAAGGAAATGTGATGACTCAGCATGTATTAGGGCTGCCATCATCATGCCACTGAATTCACCCACCGCTGCTGTGCCTGGTGCAGCTGCAGCAAAGGCTGTAGCTTGGCTGAATGCAGTGGCAGTTCTGAGAACCATTCAGTGGCTTTTAACGAGGAACCTTCTGGGAACAAGAACAGGGAATGTGGAGCCATCCCCTCCCCAAGGGACACACGTGCACGTCCACACACACTTAACAGGCATAAATAAACCCACAGGTTCACCAGATGAACCCATTCAACCTGACCACCTCAGGGCTGCTTCGGGAAGCCCCTCACCCTGTGCACCACCGACCCTTCCCATCTGCTGTGCCCATCTCTATAGCCAAGGAAAAGCAGCAGGAAACACGGTGTCTCCGGCAGGCACATCCCAATAGGATGCTCCTCCAGGGCAGAGCAGGCAGGAACTGTGAAATGATGGATGCTTGCAAGAAAGCATAAAAATACAACCAGATCCATGCCAGGCAGGATCTAAAGCGTGTGGTGAACAGGCAGAGCACTGCAGGGACATCAGGAGCAGCCCCCAGTTAGGAGCTGAGCAACTCAACTATTTAATACCTTCCCCCCTTTGCTACAAGGCACCCTCCAGTCCCTGCAGTGGAGGAGCAGGGTTACCAGGATATGATCCCATACATCATTCAAGAGTTATCTTCACATACACACAAAAAAGGGGCAAATCACTGTTGCTAAGGGAACATTAATTCTCATGTCTTCAAACTCCAAGTGCTTGAGTTTATGGTCTTGACAGTGCTCACCTCTGTCTGCACACCAGAACTCAGGTGTTCTAACAGAAGTTATCTTATTTATCCATGATTTTAGGTACTTGGTAGTATTTGCTTTATTATTTATGGGCATGACCCCCTCTTTGGACAACAGACTGCAGACAGCATCACCTATGGAAGTGTAACCAACTTGGTTCCTGTAACCACTGTCAGCATGGTGATACACCACAGCTCCTGACAACGCCTCGGATGCCACTGATCACCAGAAGTAAACCAGCTGTGAAACCACTGCTAGAAAGCACAGGTATTTGTGTCCATCTAAAATAAAGATGGGAACAGACCGAGACCAACCTGGATAAGGAGCTACTACAGAAGCCGCCATGAGAAACGCCCCAAGGGAAGTGAATGACACAGTGAAATACTGACTCAGGAATCCATGCTCTCCTGCAGCTGGCAAGGAGAGGCAGGGAAACTTGCCTGGTGGTGTATTTTCATGTATCTCAGGGCTAAAAAAGTCCACTGAAATCTACACGATTTGAACTGCAGAAAGATGCTGTCTCATCAGCACCAAGCATCCCTCAGCTGGGACAGGAGACACAACCGGGGGTCAGTTCTATGGAAGCATACAGCAAACGAACAGCTATGAACTCTTCCTCTCAACTACAAAGGGATTCAGTGATCTCAGCAATCACAGCTTCAGAGAAGCTTCTCTCCTGGTCTAAAGGGGTCTGAGAGGCTCTGGCTTCCCCTCCTTCCTTACCTGCTTGTCTCCCCCCCCATCCCTGTTCCACCAGTTCTCCATTTAAAACCAAGGACACACCAATCCTCTCCCATACCCAGAGCTGTTTTCTTTGAACAGAAAGCTCCTGAAATGAAAAGACAATCCCAGGGGTTTCAGCAACGCTGCTCAATAAATCCACCACACAAAACACCACATCACAACCCATCAAACTGCGAATCCAAGTGGGATGCATCTGCACCAACACCATCCATGGCAGCAAGAAACACAGCACCTTCAGCATCACCTCCCTGCCAGGTGCCCCCGGGAAAGGCAAAGACAGCAACTTTTACATCAAATCAAGGGCCAGCGGCCCTGAATTCCTGCTTCCCCGTTTAATTCAAGCAGCCTCTAAAGCCACGAAGCGATTCTTCCCGGCTTCTTTTATCTGACAAAGCAATTTTTAAGCAGGAAAATAACAGGGTGGGTCAGCGGCTCCACGCATGCTGGGAAATCTGCTGCAAGAACCGACTGCATTAGCTGTGCTGCTGCTGTAAGGGCAGCCGACAGCACTGCCCCACTGCAACAGCCTCTAAATCAACCCCTGGAATCTGCATCCTATCAAAACCACGTCGGGGGAAGAGGGGGAGACTCACACAAAGCCAGTCCAGCCGTTAGGAGCTGCTCCGCTTCCCGCCCAGCCCGGCATCCCCGCGGAAGGGACCGTCTGCCTTGAGCCCGGCGGAACGTGAGGAGACGCTCCCGAAAGACAGGCGCAGGCAGGAGAAACGAAGCCGAGGAGCCACGGGGGGCGAGGGAATGTGGGATGGGAGCTGGACCTCGCGCATCGCCGCGGCGGGATGCAGCGCGGGCTCGTCCCTGGAGCCGGCGCTGGCTCAGCCCCGCCAAGGAGCAGTGGCTGCAAATCCTGCTCTCAGCATTCCCAGCGGATCCCAGCCAGGCTGAGGAATGACACGTGCCGAAAGCAACCGCCTCCTGCTCCCCCAGGGGGACCTGTGCCTGGAAAGCGGGAGCGGGAAGTCTGGCACTGAAAGAGTTGCCTGAATCAAAGCATCCTCCTGATTATTTATTGGGGGGGGGGGGGGGGGGGGCTCCAGCTTCAGAAAATAAGTATAAAAATCATTATTGTTCTAAAATAACTGTTATTGTACAAATTAGGATAGAAATGATTTAAATTAAGATATAAATTATTATGAACTGCTTTAATTTACTAACAGATAAAGCCCCCCCGAATAACTCCCAATGGCAGTGCTGAGGGGGGCTGCAACTGGGGGTCTTGAGGGTGTAAGACCTTGTGGATGAAATTAGGCCCAACCTGGGTTATTCATCAGAGGATCAATAAAAAAGAGCTCCCTAAGCACTTCCCAGCATACTGAATCCCTTAGGAACAGCTGTGGGAACTCACAGAAGTCATTGAAGACACACAAGGCTCCTATTCCTGTGGGGAATTAGTCTGCTGCAATTAATGGTAAAGCTGACATTTATAAAATACATATAATAATATAATATATATCTATAATACCATATAAGCTACTTTGAGTTCCTAGACTTTCACAGCCCAGACCTGCATTCAGTGGTCCAAAAAAATCACACACCAAAAGTAGGTATTTGCCAGAGGTACACTGAGTAGAACTACAATACATCCAAAAGGAAAAAGCCAACTTCAACTAAATCACTGCCCTGATGATAGAAAGAACTACCCCCAAAGAACCCCAAACACCCACCAAAGTAAGAGCTTTCCAGCTGTGTGTAAAGAGATGGGAGATGGAAGCCACTGAGATGTTTTCATAAAGAGAATATTCCATTGGGTAACGGTTCATCCACATCTATTGAAAGACTCTGTCCCTTTTTTGCTAACTAAAGGTTAGTATTTAGAGAAATGCTCTGAAATAATTCAGCTAAAGTGCAAAATTAATACAGATTTAACCCAGGGAAGGGACCTGATCTCATTCTATGTCCCGCTGGCCACAGGAGCAGTAACCAAACAAGGAGCCAGTCCTGACATAACATGGATGTGCTGATGCAGCTTGGAGCAACCTGGTCCAGTGCAAGGTATCCCTGCCCGTGGCAGGGGGCTGGAGCTGGATGAGCTTTAAGGTCCCTTCAACTCAAAACATTCCATGATACTATGATTCTGTTGCCACTTTAACACACCGGGTTATGAACACAAATGCTGGCTTGGTTATTCCATTAAAGTTTATGAAATTACATTGCAAGTTTAATCCCTAAAAGCGTGTGTACACTTTACTAAATGCGTATCTATACAGGAATTTCCATTGGAAGCATGAGTTTTCCTACTGAAGATTTCAAAGTCTGAAACACCCATGATCTTTTAGATAGAACAAACATTACTACTCAAAAGAACCCTTAGTTTGTTGAGTGCAGACATCCCTCCATGGATCAATACATACTGTAATTCTGCTCCTATGAAATCAGCCATCCACGTTCACAGAATTGGAGCAGAGTGATTTTGTTGAGATTGACTGCCCACATCCCCAGTACTTGTCCCTAAAAGTGTTTTAACAACCAGTCTTTCAATCTGATTACTAAACGGGACAGAAGTAGCCTCACTTGTGCACTATTTTCATCATTTAAATAAATGTAAAGCTGGTCTTTTTAGAAACTACATAAAAGTTAATGGGGCAGTGGAGGAAGCAATCAGCTGAATGTGCTGTTTACTGTCACTGAATCAGAAAGGTACCAATTTGCAGCAATCTACGTGCACCAACTTGGAATTCTTTGCCTGAAATGATGTTTCCAGCTCCTATGGGGCCAATGCAGAATCACCCAGGAGGAGCAGATAACAGAGCCACAGTTATAGCTTCCAGATAGGAGAAGGATAAGCAGAGCTCACCTCTTCAACAGTGATTGTGAGGAACCACAAACGTGGATACAAGAGATGGAATTTTATCCACCTGCTCAATGAAGGCTGAGGAATGGTTTGGACAAGGCTGAACAAACCCCCCAGCGTCAGAAATAACCTCAGTGATGTGAGATTAGGTGTGAGCATTATCTAGTCTACAAGACAAGACAATGAGGAGGTTGAGTAATTGGATGGAATGTTGATGACTGAAAGGGTTTTTTTCTCTGAGCCAATACTTCAAAGAGTGTTTTAATGAGTGCTTTGGAAGAAATTTAAAGTCCATCCTTATACAGAGGAGGTGGAAAACATGATCCATGAGAAAACACTTATCATGTAGCTATCAAGACGAGAGGACCTGGTAACTCAGGGCAGTGTCCAGCCAAACACTACCAGTGCATCATTGTCCTCCTAACCTGTAGCTTGTTCTGACAAGCAGATGAAGACATTTGGTTAACACACAATGTGACACCCAGCAGATAAAGGAAGTGAATGCCTCAATGAGGGATGTGGCCCCCACAGACTCTTAACCTGGACCTTCTCTCCCCTGGATATTCCTCTCTCAAAAGCAAACAGCTCCAGCACCACCCAGGCCATTTCTTGAAGCCCAAAGGGTCTTTCCCAAGTGTTTCTCTGTCACAAATGACAGGCTCTTCATTAAGAGCATTAAATCATCCAACAAAAATGCAACGCTGACCTGAGAACACACCTTGGAATCCAAACCTCCAACAGCTGCAGCATAACCTATGCTGGAAAACTGGTATGGAAAGAACTGGTATGGAAAGAACCGGTGTCAACACTGGTGCTTGCTCCTTCCTGCAGCTGGTATGGATTGAGGAGGCAGCTTGAGCCATAGCAGGGCACTGTTCATAGAATCCCAGACTGGTTTGGGTAGGGAGGGAGCTTAAAGCTCATCCAGTTCCAACCCCTGCCATGGCAGGGACACCTTCCACTAGAGCAGGTTGTGTCCAACCAGAGTATTTCAAAAGTCAAGCAGAGAACAATCACCGGCAGTACAAGTCATTTGTTGTTTAAAGCTCTTTGCAAGGTGGGAAACCGCCTTGCCCCATAGGCGAGAGCTTTCCGTGTCCAGTTGGGAAGTGCATGCAACAAGGGAAGGGGGCTTCTAAGGATGCTGGGGAGGGATTCTTCATTAGGGACTGTAGTGATAGGACAAGGGGTAACGGCTTAAAACTTACACAGGGGAAGTTTAGATTGGATCTAAGGAGGAAATTCTTTCCTGTGAGGGTGGTGAGGCACTGGAATGGGTTGCCCAGGGAGGTTGTGAATGCTCCATCCCTGGTGGCGTTCACGGCCAGGTTGAACAGAGCTTTGGGTGGCATGGTCTAGTGTGAGGTGTCCCTGCCCATGGCAAGGGGTTGGAACTGGATGATCTTAAGGTCCTTTCCAACCTAAACTATTCTATGATTCTATGATTCTATGATTAGAGCAAAGGAGGATCAGTCATGAGTGACTTCCACATTTCCTCCTTGTCATCACTGTCTCAACACGATTCTTCTCTCCATCTGTAAATGATAAACTACTTGTGTCTCTATTAAGGCTGTCTGGGACCTTGAGCAAACACAAGCATCTTCAGCATCAAATCAAAAGCATGACAGATACCCTCATTATTCCAAGTGGCTGAATATATTAAAATAATTAGTAACAATTAACAGTAGCTACAACATAGGCTTCTCTTCACAGTAACTACCAGAGTTACCTGCTTTGTAGGGCAAATTTTGTCTTTGCATTCGTGCGTGTTCCCCTAATTTAAAGTTCAAGCACATTTTTAGAACAGCTTAGTGGTCATCTGTCCTAAAATTAGCTGAGAAATTGGTACAAGTGACTGAAGCTCAAAATAGGCTACCCTAATGACAGGCAGCCTGCTGCTAGCACTCAGTGATCCCAGAACGACGACAGAAAGGGAGCAGAGAGAGGGATTTATTATGGATACAAAGCCCTTCAGCAGAGGAAAAGGGCTCCAAGATCCCCCATGGGCTGAACCCATTGGAACCCAAAAGCCATCCAAGTGCTTTCCCTGGGCATTAACAGGGCACTGGACCTGTTCAGACCAGGTGTCACTCCCCAAATGCCACTCACTGCTGGCACTGGGAGCAGGAGGCAGGAACCACATGGGACAAGCAAACCCAAGCACATATGGGTGCAGGGAGGGGGATGTTCACACGATGCTGCCAGCTCCTGCTGCTGCCTCCAAGATGCTCTGCTCAGGGACTGAACTATCCCCCCTTGGGAAGCAGAAGCACAGATGACAAACCCCAAACAAAGTATTTCAACTGCTTGGAAAGGCTTAAGATAACCTTGGATTAGAACTCAAAGCATTTTTCCTTGTGTAACACTAGTACACTATATTCTATAGTTAGAGCTGCCATGGCCAATGTGTCCTTTCTACACCTTGGATTTGTTTCACAGCTCCCAAGTGTGAGCAGCAGGTTGAGGGGAGAGAACCCCCTGCAGCCCTGATCCAGCTCTGGGGCAGCAGCGCAAGAGGGACGTGGAGCTGCTGGAGAGAGGCCAGAGGAGGCCATGGAGATGCTGCAAGGGCTGGAGCAGCTCTGCTCTGGAGCCAGGCTGAGAGAGCTGGGCTGGGGCAGCCTGGAGAAGAGAAGGCTCCTGAAGGGGAGACCTGAGAGCAGCTCCAGTGCCTGAAGGGGCTGCAGGAAACCTGGAGAGGGGCTTGGGACAAGGGATGTAGGGACAGGCCAAGGGGAATGGCTTTAACCTGCCAGAGGGGAGACTGAGATGAGCTCTTAGGCAGAAGCTCTTCCCTGTGAGGGTGCTGAGGTGCTGGCACAGGGTGCCCAGAGAAGCTGTGGCTGCCCCATCCCTGGCAGTGTTCAAGGCCAGGTTGGACACAGGGGCTTGGAGCAAGCTGCTCTAGTGGAAGGGGTCCCTGCCTGTGGCAGGGGTTGGAGCTGGAGGAGCTTTAAGGTCCCTTCCAACACAAACCAGGCTGGGATTCAATGCAAATGTTCATTTTGCTGCACCAGCACAAGGAAACACTGCTGCTAATGCTCCCCTCAGCGATCCCAGAGTAGGATGCCAGAGCAAACCCATGACAGTCAGTGGTGGCCGGGACTGGGTCCCTACTCTCACCTGCAGACTCCACTCTGCTCCACCAGCTTTGCCTACCCAGCTGTACTCAATTCAATTACCTGGTCAATTGTATTGATTCATCCCTGACTTACTCCAGGAAATTGACTGTTGACAGAGCTTCCCAGCACTTTTCTATTAGGATTTGTCACCGTGATCATGCAGTTTCAAACAGGGTCTTCCACCTGCATGTGATCACCACTGTGGCTCTGCCACAATTAAACACACTTGGACAGGCTGGTACGGAAACTGCTGCTGCTCTCCAAGCAATGGTGTGGGGGTTAGTACTGAAAAGGTCACTTAACCACTGAGTTTGATGACACAGTGAAATTAGAGCGATAATTAGAGGAGATACAAAAGGGAAAACAAAAATCCCACCTGAAGACCTTGTCTTCCTTAGCTTTTCATTGTTTTCTCAAACACTGTAACACTGAGTGTTGTTCTCCATCATCAGCTCATTGCATTCTACACTCTCACACTGCAGCTGCATGAATTCTCCCATTCCCCTCCCAGTGAACGCGCCACAGAGGTTTTTAGAACACATTACACCTTTTTACCACAGGTATTTCCACCAAAAGCAACCAAAATCCAGCCTCTTACCTCCTGCAAGCCAAATAACTAGATTTTAGGAGTTCAGCTTCAACACTAAAGTAGGACTCGCACAAGCCAAACATCCTCTGCAATTCTTACTTACGGCTCTCCACTGCAACAGAAGAAACGTCACAGACGGATGCAGTCACAATTCATGGCCTTTGATCATAAATGCCACCCAATCCCATGCTTGAAACAATTAGAGAGCAAAATGGTTCTATTCAGTTGGAAGAATGAGTAATTCTTTCTAGGAATTATTTTCCAGCTCCTACTCAAGCAGCAGTAAATTTATGTGCGCATTTACAAATAAGCAAGGCAGGGCTTTAAAGACAAAGTATTCAAGGAATTCTGCCCTCAAGATAAAACATAAGAGGAAAAGCAATCCACAGATACACAGTACCCTTTGAGCCAGCACCAGATTTCCTATCCACTGAACTGCTTCTAGATCATAGAATCATGGAACGGTTTGGGTTGAAGGGACCTTAAAGCTCCTCCAGCTCCAACCCCTGCCACGGGCAGGGACACCTTCCACTAGAGCAGCTTGCTCCAAGCCCCTATGTCCAACCTGGCCTTGAACACTGCCAGGGATGGGGCAGCCACAGCTTCTCTGGGCACCCTGTGCCAGCGCCTCAGCGCCCTATAACCTTTATAGTGATTTCTATTTCATTTATCAACCTGGAGGTACAATGAGTCTCGTACCCGCCCATTATGCATGACAGCTTAGAAACAGATGTGGTGGGTTACTCACATCCTAGTAAGTAGGAAAACCTCCCCTTCTCCTCCTCTAAAGAGAGTGAAATATTCACAGACAAGGGCAAAAAGCTGCTGGAGTCCAAGAAAACACTTTCAGAAACAAAGCACTTGTCTTGCATCGATATTCCAGCAGATTCTGCTGGATAAGCCATCCATCTGAAACAGCATTTTGTGACAGAAGAAACCCAGCCTCTAAGAAATGCAAGTCATGGAGCACAGATCAACAAAAGCAGCCTGCCATCAAAGGGAAGCAGAGGTTCATCCCCATCGCAGAATGCTCTTAATGTGTACAGCGGCAAAAGAAACCCTTCTGAGTGACAGAGAAGCTACAACACTGCAAATAAAGATTCTTACAGATAGAAAATGCCATCAGAAACAATGGAGAAGTTACTGATACACAGCCTAAATGCTAATTGTTTTCAAGTTACTGAAAGTGAGAAGAATTGTCTATGGCACAAGCCCTGCCTTGTATCTTGGGGAATGAGAAATCAGTAAAACACGGGTAAAACAGTGTGCTGCTTTGTTTCCACATGCCCTGCCTGTATCTTATCTCCACGGAAACAAGCATCTGACCACAGCAGATGGCAGAAAATCCAAACCCAAAACCCGTGTCTGAGGTCAAGTCAAACCTGACAGTGCCAGAGCACTCTGCAAGACAGGAACTGCCTGGCTGGAGGGGCACTGCAGCAGGGATGGGCTGATGTGGGAATGCGCTGGCACAGGGTGCCCAGAGAAGCTGTGGCTGCCCCATCCCAGGCAGTGTTCAAGGCCAGGTTGGACACAGGGGCTTGGAGCAAGCTACTCTAGTGGAAGGTGTCCCTGCCCGTGGCAGAGCCTGGAGCCGGATGAGCTTTAAGGTCCCTTCCAACCCAAATCAGTCTGGGATTCCATGATATGGGATCACAAACAAAGTTCTTTGGCAGAAAGCTTATGGTGAAAATTCACTTAAGACAGCAAAGAACCATCAAGTTTCCATCACACAGCTGATCTTTCCTGTGAGAACAAGGCTTAGCACAGGCAACCCAGACCCATCAACCACAGGGTGTTCTGCTGCATTTCCTCCTCTTCCAGACAAACATCCTTCCACCTTTCTGGAGCAAAGCAAGAAACACCCATCCCACAATAACCTGTTACAGTCCCAGGTATAGAAAACCCCACAGAACAGCAGTGTGCTTCAACAGAGAAAGCTCCAGACATCCTGGAGTCTTTTAGGTGAAATTAGCATCCACCAATCAATGCCTGAACACCCAAGGACCTGTGGTCCTCTGAGGTTCATACAACAACATTTCAACGGCATACCAGTTTGCTCTGTGTGCCTCAGCCTTCACTACACTGCTGCCTTCATACAGTGAAGTTAGTTAGCTGGGACTTCACATTCCCACTAATAACAGATCACCATCCATAACCAGAGATGTGCCCCAGTGGCTGCTGCAGAACTCCTGTTCACCGTTCCAGGCAGGACTTGGTCAGGAAAGGAGGGGTTTACCTGAGGATTTCACCTGGGAGAATTTTCTTAGGCTAAATAATTCCCATTTTCTCCTCCAAGGGATCTCCACACACTTACATGCACAAGAAAAGCTCTCTCAGAGCAAAGCAGACCCCATGCAGCCCCAGCACATCCAACTGGGCACCCCTCGGGCATAATGCGATGGGAAGCCGTAAGAACTTCCAAATAGGATTAAGCCTGCACAAGGAAAATCACTTCCAACACCGTGAGTAAAGTGAGATGTGAGTGGAAACCCACCCCCAACCCATGGCACTGAGGCCTCGTCTCCACGGGGTGTGAACCCTTGCAGGGACGGTGACTGCAGCCCTGCCCTGGGCAGCCTGTTCCAATGCCTGAGCACCCTCTGGGGCAGGAATTGTTCCTCAGCTCCATCCAAACCTGCCCTGGTGCAGCTTGAGGCCGGTTCCTCTTGTCCCATCCCTTGTTCCTTGGGAGCAGAGCCCAGCCCCTCCTGGCTCCATCCTCCTGTCAGGCAGTTGTAGGCAGCGATCAGGTCCCCCCTGAGCCTTCTCTTCTCCAGATTGAACCCCCCAGGTCCCTCAGCCCTTCCCCATCACACTTGGGCTCCAGGCCCTGCACCAGCCCCATTGACCCCGCTCCAGCACCTCGATGTCTCTCTTGTAGTGAGGGGCCCAGAACTGAGCACAGGGTTCAAGGTGCTGCCTCCAGATGGACCTTTCAGCCCCACTGCACTTTCCAACCAGCTTTTTGTTATGTTCTTTTTAGCCCAGCCAGCTTTGCTTTCAGATCACAGGGTCTAGGGTGTAATTAGACTCTGATAACCTTTCGAAGCCATTCTCTGCTCACAACAGACACACTCACCAGCATCACTTCACTTCCTGGTGTGAAACCCTTTGAAAAACAGATCTAACACAACCACAATCAATACTTTTGGATTTAAACTAAACCAGGACCATGTGTACAGATACATCTCACTTGTGTTGATTTCTATTGTTATTTATATTCTGAGAACCACCTGCAATCTGTGACTGGTGACTACATTCCCTTCACCTGCCTTTGTCAGCACTGCTGAATCACTGTTATGCTTCCCTCCTGCTCTCTGCTCCCTGGCTGAGGTGTAAATTACCTGCTAAAACTATTGTTTAGACACTTACCTTTCTTTCCCTTCCCAACTGAAAGCAGAGTCAGTCGAGCATTTCCTTTAATGAGGCCAAGTTTTGCATCGCATCCCATTATGGCGAATAATTACACTTTCAAGATGACTGCTCCACATTGAGGGAGAAACCTGTTAGTGCCGCAAGGATTCTATTTCTGTAGCCCAACTTGGATGTTTATTAATGAAAGTTTGCAGTGAAACAGCTGTTCTGCTGATTAAATAAATTATGACTAAGTTTTCGTGTTGGCTTCCTCGAGCAGGCAGCGATTAAGGCAGCAGGCAGACTAACTGTGAAACTCAGAAACGCAGAGAGCACATGGAACCGGCAGCAGAATTCCAGCTCTCTGGTCAGTTTAACTGGCATTCAAAGTAAAGAATCCCTTTTTAGCTTGAAGATGCAGATGAGGGATTCTGCACACCGTGACCTGTGTTGCAGTAACCTGCAGACTGCACACAAGGGAATCACAGTATGGTTCCTGTTGAATATTTAATGATACTTGAGTTTGACTTAGAAAACTTCATCATAGGCTGGAAGGGACCTCAAGGATCATCCAGAGTCGAAGCTTTAAATGAGAAAGCAAGTTCAGAATGCACAAGAAGCCGTCCTTGATGAAAGGAGAGGCAGTTTTCCACAATAGGGCACAAGTGGAGAAGAAACACTAAGAAAGGGAAAAATAAACCAACAAAACCCCAACTGAGGGGTCCCTGCCCACAGCAGGCACTGGAACTGGATGATCTGAAGGTCCTTCCAACCCAAACCATTCCATGATGCTGTGAACTGCCCCCATTTAGTTGTCATGCTCCAGAGTGAAAGACTGTATCAGCCTCTCCCATGCTCTAAGCATTAATTATCACCCATTAGAACAGAGCTGGAAGGGCAAGAGAACAAACTGCAAATGCCTCGAAGAGAGGCTGATGCCCATTTCAGCTCAGCTTAGTCATAAAGATGACCCAAGGGTTGATACAGCACTAATGAACTCGAAAGGTTTCAGTGACCAGGAGCAGAAATCAAAAGGAGGGAGACTCAACCCAAATACATAATGACCAAATCATACATCAAAGTATTTCAGCTTTATGGGCAGGTACAAATCCATCTGACAATCGCATTCTTTTCAGGCTTGCAGAGATCCAGCTCCTTGAAAAGAAAGAACACAGAGTAACTCGAGTGCTTTGCATAAGGAATGCTGGACCTGGTTCTCCCATATCTAGAGAGGGCTGCAGAGCCCATGCACACAAACACTTGCTGTCTGAGAGGCAACTGTCCAGCCTCTGGGAAACAGAGGGCACAGGAACCTTCAGCAAGGAGCAGCCCATGCACCAAGGGTGCTGAGAAATTGTCCTCACAGGACAATATATATGGGAGTGATAATTTATATACATATCTATACATACACACCCCGCGCTATCTATATACGCAGGCACATGTTGCTGGGTTTCTCTTGACGATTACTTATCTCTTAAAATAAGGCTGATGTTAAGATCCAGGAAGGCCCATCAATGACCTGGCTTGGCCTCCTGCACTGTAGAAACCACAGATTTCCATTCGTTTCTGTTTGACTGAAGCTCTCTGCTCCTCTGCTGCCAAAAAAATCACTTCCATTCCATCAGTGTCAATAATTATTCATCCTGTTAAAGCACTGCACATTTCTTCAGCACTTCCAATTCTCCTTTCAGATTGTGCTGTATATCCTTTTGTTTGATTGAGTGGCCTTATGGACCTTCTTTTCAGTGTTAAGTCAGCTCTCCCCTCTCTAATAACATCCACACCCAAAATTCCTGATCTCCCAGGCTGTGAGGTTTCAATCCCCACTCCCTGACATGGTTTTCCATATTCTCCCTAATTCTGCAGCCCCTTCTTTGAAGTGCTGACACCAGAAGTGACTGTATTGCAGCCACACAGACCTCACCAGGGTCCTGCATTAAAGAAACACCTTCCTTCTTATCCTTCTGAAGAAGGTCTTGCACACACACTCGTACACTTCTGTAATATCACAGCCTGGTTTGGGTTGGGTTGGAAGGGGCCTTAAAGCTCACCCAGTTCCAACCCCCTGCCACAGGCAGGGACACCTTCCACTAGAGCAGGCTGCCCATCAGAGATGCAGTGATTCCACCTGCAGTCCTGCATTCAACTACAAACCCATCCACTTTCAGAGGCATTTACATGCGGGTGCTTTCGGTGCCTGCCAGGAGCTTCAGCCCCCACACCCCACTGTGCAGCACAGCAAGAGTCCAGCGCTTACAAAGAATGTGCAGAAAGAGAGGAAAATGAAAGAATTTAGCTGTGAACTGTTAACAGCTTGCACCATATTGAGCATTTGCATCACACTGTAACCACCACCCAAATGCAACTGTGGCCATGGATAAAAGCAGGCAGGAAAGCATCACCCCCCCATCTCTCATGCAGGGCTGGTGGCAGGTAAACACATGTGTTTATTCAGGAACAGCCTGAATGGGAAACTGCACTTCAGGAAAACAAACAGGGGAGGCTCGGTAAACCCCAAGCAGCAATTAGCTGTGTGAGGTGGGGAGAGGGAGCGTTATCTGTCCATCTCTGGCTGTCTCACTCTGTTAGAGTATACACATCCTCAATCTGTTTACACAGGTTTTAAACAGATGCTGACAAATAAACCCCTTTCACATAGTGATTTCATGGTGTTTCTGAATTTAAACAGCACTGAATAATCAAAACTGAAGTAGTTCACGCCATAAAACATGAGCACGCTGCCACTGATCCTTAAAACGTGAACTCACCCACGTGGTGATGATCTCTGTGGATGTTAGCGGCAAAAAGCTGTGCACAATCTCAAGTAAATCACATCGCCCCAAATAACACAGTTGCTGTTCTCCCGGGATCAACAGGGAAACCCAAATCCTTTTAATGGAACTAAACTGCTTATGCCATAACACACCCTGTAATCCAAACCGCATCGCTGCGCCGAGACAGGCCAACTGCTTGCCGGGGAGAATGCAGTTCTGTAGAGAACACCTCCCACACTTAATCCCTACATCGACATTTATGGACAAAACAGCAGCCATGGGTTGTCTGGCAAGTGGAGCTGTAGGCATAACACCACTGCTTCTCCTGAACACGAACCTGCCTCCATCACACCACGGCTGCCACCCAGCAAACACATTCCAAGCTAGACAGAGCCTTCGAAAGCAAACTGCCTGCTGCTCCTAGAAGCAAGCTGTGAACAAAGGATCCAGGCCACTGGGGAGGGGGGGTCTTCTGAAGGATCAGTGCCCAAGCTGAGATCCTGCCAGTATCCATGGTCCAAGGTGAAAGGCAGAGGGCTATCGGCTGCACCCAAATGGCTCTGCAGCATCACCCCTGACTCAGCATCCAGGGAACGGCTCCTCTCCCGACACATTCCTGCTCTCAGGGAACACAGCCTGAGTCTATAAATACTCACGTAGATGCACAAGTCTATTATCTCAGTGGACTTGGCTAAAAATACTCAGTTCCTATCGGGGTTTGAGCCAGATGTGTAGGACAGATGTTTCTGGATCACTTTCGGTGTTAAGTCCAGCAATCTAAGCTATCAAATGGTGCTATCAAGGTAAAAAACACTAGATCTACTTATGTTTCCTAAGGACAACAGAATCCCTTCCTTGTGGTTTAAAAACATTCACCTGAGTCCTAAATGCCCCACAGAGTATAACACCATTATGGGTTCAGTTCTCTGGGGGGCTGGAGGGGAGAGGGAACAAGGAAATCTGATCATTTGTGCACACCCCCATTTAGTATGAGCTGGTTTTACACCAAAACAGCCTCATGTGTCCACCTCTTCTTGCGTGGGTCCTGTCACGCAGCTGCCAGTGCAATTAATGGAAATTAAGTCTTTCCAATAGCTACATCTTGTATTTAGGTTAGATACAATGCTAAAACACGTTACACAACCACACTCAATCCTCTCCTCTTAACTGACAGCAGGCTTTACCCGGCCAGCAATTCATCTCCAGTAAAGGACAGAAGGACACTGACTGGCTGCATCGCTCAGTCTGCAGATTCCTTATTACTCCTGGTAGTACAAGAAGAGCAAAGCAATCCCTGAACCCTTTTTCCAGAGCCCCATTTCAGCCTTCAAACAGTAAAAAATCACTTTGGGTGAAGAAACAAAATCAAAGCCTTATTTGACCAGATCTCTATTAGTCCTTTCCTTGAGCCACAGACAGGAGAAGGCAGAAATGCACGTTGCTATTAGTTTTATTAACCTAAAAGGTGTTTTGCTTATCTTCTAAGTACTTTTGCACTGTGTCCCCTACACCTCAGAGGGTGAAGGTTACAGAGCAACCTGTGGGGACCTCTAATGCTCAGAAGGTCCAACCCATCCTGGGTTGGACCCAGGTTGGGTTTAAACCACGACATACCCAAAGCAACACCAATTTAGAGCAGGTCACTCAGGGCTTTACAAGCAGTTCCCTGTGTGACTCAGCTTCTGCTCCATCACAGTAAGGAAACTTGTACCACAGGTACATCCATACGACAGAAAGAAACAGCAAGGCTTTCATAAACCCATGGAAGCAACAGCAAGCAGAGTGCAGCGTGCCACATTCCACCAGAAAGGGCTCATCCATACTCCAAAAACCTTATTTCAAAGGAAATGTTTTGTTTCCCATGATGTAACTCTGTGTCACCTGCAATGACTAATAGCAGGAACACAGACAGGTCTACTTGTTAGCTGTAAGTGGAGCACACATCACTAGCCAGCCCGAAGTTTCAAGGGTGAGAATACATCTTTCAGCCTGTCAGTAGGGATAATCTAGGTGTCAGCCCCACTCCAACACAAGGCACACCTGTAAAAAAAGCCAGAAGCAGTTTGGCTTCAAAACAGTTTCAAAGCTTAAGCTACATTTTGATTACCTTTCAAAGAGACAAAAGTCTATTCAGAACTTTAAAGGGCTAATCAGCACAGAGGTACCTTCACACTGGCTTCTTAATGGATCTAATATACTGACCAAACATAATAAAGCGTGCTCTTCAGGAGGAAGGTGCCAAACTGCTCCTTTTGTGTGATTTCAGCATTTCTTAAACTGTGTGCTGAGCCAGAAGAACCTGCTGCACACTTCCATCCCTTCATGGAGCAATGCCACAAGGTGAAGCTCCCACTGCAGAGACCTGGGCAGCCAGGCTGAGCCCCGGAAACCTGTCCACGTTAGGTGGGTAACTGGAGTAAATCACTGTCAGTAAAACAGAATTACAGGGTCCCAGACTGGTTTGGGTTCAAGGGACCTTAAAGCTCATTCACTTCCAACCCCTGCCACAGGCAGGGACCCCTTCCACTGGAGCAGCTTGCTCCAAGCCCCTGTGTCCAACCCGGCCTTGAACACTGCCAGGGATGGGGCAGCCACAGCTTCTCTGGGCACCCTGTGCCAGCGCCTCAGCACCCTCACAGGAAAGAGCTTCTGCCTAAGAGCTCATCTCAGTCTCCCCTCTGGCAGGTTAAAGCCATTCCCCTTGGCCTGTCCCTACAGGCCCTTGTCCCAAGCCCCTCTCCAGCTTTCCTGCAGCCCCTTTAGGCACTGGAGCTGCTCTAAGGTCTCCCCTTCAGGAGCCTTCTCTTCTCCAGGCTGACCCAGCCCAGCTCTCTCAGCCTGGCTCCAGAGCAGAGCTGCTCCAGCCCTTGCAGCATCTCTGTGGCCTCCTCTGGACCCCATCAGCTCCACACCCCTCTTGTGCTGCTGCCCCAGAGCTGGATGAGGACTGCAGGGGGAGTCTCCCCAGTGTTTATATAGGGCCATGTGAAAATACAATGTTCTAGTTAAATTAGCAATATGTTTTATTACTTCACTGCATTCAGTGAAGCACTGGATGCAAAAGATGAAAGGGGGGACCTTCGTCCTCCCCAAACCTGGATTTTGAAACTTCATCCCTCTTGAGAAGGCGAGTTCTGAACTTCCCTTTGCTGCTTTCCCGTGGCTGCGTCTCGGCGCACACCCTCCCCAGCGCCCCAGGATAACAGCACATGCCAGAGCCCCCCCATGGACAGCAGCACAACTGTGAGCTCAGACAGCTCTGCTGTGGGAAATTACTGTCAGGGAATTGCTTTCAAAGAGGAGCTGACTGTCACATCCCAGACACCGGTGCTGCGAGAAACGCTCCACGCACGGAGGACCCAGCTCTGCCTGCTCCCCACACTCACTCCCAGCTGGATTGTTGTTCCACACACCCACCTAATTCATTAGCTGTAAGTGTTCTTCATCACCTCTTTCCCCCCCGCTCTCTTCTAATATTAAAACTAAAGCCTGAACACTCATGTACCTACTGCCCAAATGGGAACCTGTGAGTAAGATCAGGAGCTCTAGGGGATGAAGGAGAAGCCATTCTATTGGCCCTTGTTAGTCTTCAGTGCTCAACCACGAAAATTAGCTTTTCAGCAAGAGATGGTAACAGGCAAAAACTTGCAACAAGAGTGCCCAGCAGAGAAAAACCACACTGGTGGAGGCTTTTGCTGGGTACTGCGTTGTGGCAGGGACTGTGATTTATTTGTGGAGCTCTGCTGCAAACCCACAGCAAGTCCTACTTGTCTTCCAGCACCACCACCCTAGAAATCAGCACAGTTTATCCAGTCCAGTGGAGGAAAACAGATGGATTATTCATGCATTTCTTGTCTAGACTTACCAGAGCTCCCTGTGAGCTCTTCGCAAGCACCAGCACCTCCCAGCACACATGCTGCTCAGTGCCTTACACTTACACACCAAGTGCGATGCACGAGAGAGAAGCTGCGCTCCAGTCCTTGAGTGCATTTTCCTCCGATCCAGGTCATTCCAAACACAGTCCTTGCTGTACATGTAGAAGCCTGAGATCATGAACAGTTACAGAACATGATCTTCTGAATTACTCACAGACACTACGTGGGCTTGGATACAAAATGAACTTCGCCACCAAGAGTACAAGTAGGTGGAATACGGCATCCTCCCGGGTACCGGTTAACCCAGTGATGCAGTTAGCAATAAACACGCCAGCTCCCCACGTGGGCTAATAGGAGTTTAAGACTGTGACACCCTGAAAAGAGGAACTTCTGCAGTGTAAGATTAAACCAAAGACACGTTTATGACTGTAGCAGAAGCCTTGCCTCTTTACAGCAGCCACAACCAAGGGACACTCCTTTATTTCAGCATCTAGCCTTTACCTAGATAGGGTTCTGGGCCTTGAGGTGCCTTTCTGTAAGATTTCTGAGTTATCAAATGCAATCATCCATTAAGATTTGCTCTAAAAATGAGGTCTCAGCAAAGATTCAACCATTTTACCAGTAAACCACAACTGTTCCAAGTCCCAAAAAACTTCTTGAGAGAGAAGACACCTACGAGACACTTGTTCATGTAAGTCAGAGTCTACTGAAGTGAAAACGGGTTGTCTTGCTTGGCCATGAAGCTCAAATACAAACTGACCTTATGGGGAGAGAAAATCAAAGACAGTGATGGGAACCCTTCAGCTAAAGCTTTAAAAGCTCAAAGAAATGCAATTACAGCTTATACACACCCCCCCCCCCCCCCCCCCCGGGACCCCATAACAGACTATCACTCCAGATAAGCTCCCTAGAAAGTGAGATTCCAAAGCAAAGTCTGAGCCTGGCACTGGTCAGGCAGAGGACCTGAAGGGACACTTTTGGGGAGTCAAGCTAAAACCTGGAGCTATGTGTGGCATAAAGCTTAGCCACGGCTCTCTAAATGAGGAGGGGGAGACCAGTTACAGCAGCAGCACCATGCTAAAGCTTTGCTTCTGATCTGCATGATTAATTCACGACCAGGAAACACACGGCATGAAAACTACACTTCTCCAGTGGTGCTCACAAACGTACACTGATCCCATTCTGATCGTCTCTTGAGAGCCCTTATGAGAAAGGCTTTTGGATTTGTCTGGTATGAGATGATGCGACCTCCACGGCCTCTGCCCACAGCCCCTCAATGCCACATCTCAGGGAATCACAATGGAAAGGACCCAAGAGCTCATCTCAGTGTAAACCCAGCTCATCCCTCGTCTGTCTGCACTACAGCTCTGAGGACGAGCTGTCCTTCCACAGCAAGTATTCTCACAGCAGAAGCTGGAGCACACAGTGACCTACATGTCACCCGTGTGGGCACCACGGAGACAGGGAGCAACTCCTTCAAAGAGGAAAAATATGGGAGGTGACTGAAGTTCTGAACGCGCTTTCAGAAGAGATGATCAGTTAAAGGTTAATCCATCACTTGCACACTTTAAGCCTGGCTCCCCCAGAACCTGTGACACTGCAGAGGATTACAGCGACATTATGTGCTACGCTTTTCATTTGAGATTCACCCCACACCTTGCCAGCTCTCCATCCCACCCCAGGTCCTACAGACATTGCTGACAAGCTCAAGAACTTCCAGTCGAGGGATCTGAACTTCAAGCTTCTGGGTTATGGAAGTCTTTGCACTCCTCAGAGCAGATGACATGCTTGATTCATCCTTATAATGGCACTATTACAGGAGCTGTGTTTCTTGCCTTATATCCCACTAAATCAGCATCTCACAGAGAAAATAATACTAAATAGTGGCTTTTATTACTAGACCTTAAACATTCACATATTCATAGAACCACACTCATAGAATGGTCAGCGTTGGGAGGGACATGCAGAGAATGTACTAAATGAAGCTTCAATGTCCTTTGGTTTTATTTCATTACTTACAATTCAAAACTACTGCCCATCTAAAACGCCACTATTGGACCAGCAGAAAGCAGGAAATCAACACCTCAGAGCAATGGTGAAGAAACAACCCCTGTTCTGGCAGTCTGTGTAGAAAGACCTCACGGTAGATACTGCAAACTGGACCCCCCATCCCTAAATACTGCCCCATTCTCACCACTGAGCAGGAAGGAATCATTCAACACACCCTGTTACCAACAGGTCTGATTCTGCTGTAAACACACACAGCCCTCAAGCGTACTTGGAAATGAACTGAAGCTCCCAATATTAGGAACATCTTCTATTAAAACATTTAAAAGAGAAACTCTTCCCATAGCCTGGACTGTTTAGATCAAAAGGGATAAATATCAAAGGCACTGTGGGAACCTCCACAATTTACATTACAGGGCCCACAGGAGGAAACAGTGTTCCCAAAGTCTCCACCAGGCTGGTGGACTTCCCAATCCATTAATTCTGTACCTGTAGTTCTGCACAAAACCAACTTCAGAGGAAAAGATTTAAACACACTTAAGCTCTGAAGCACTTCAGCCTTCAAGCTCCAGCATCCACCTCTTAGTGCTCCTAATGACAATAGCTGTGATTCTTTACCTTTTTCTATCTCTCCTTCAGGAAACCACATGACTCCTTAGACGTGGACAAGAAGACATCTGTCACCAGGCTGTGGATAAAAGCACGTGCAAATACCAGTGTATTTATATACCCAACATATGCAGCATTTGCACAAAGCACTTCAGCTGAGCACCTGAGAATCTTTTTTAATCTTAGTTTAAATCACATTCATCTGAGATAGACCCAAACCAAGGCTTAAAATTAAAGTTACTGTGAGGTTATTAATCCCAAATCATCCAACTCTCAGTACTGCAGCTCAGTGATGACCATTCTGCTTTAAGGGATTAAAAATCAGAAGGATGCTGGAGATGGACTTTTCATCAGGGGCTGCAGCAACAGGACAAGGGGTGATGGGTTCAAACTGAAACAGGGGGAGTTCAGGTTAGATGTAAGCCAAGGAGTTCTTCCCTGTGAGGGTGCTGAGGCGCTGGCACAGGGTGCCCAGAGAAGCTGTGGCTGCCCCATCTGAGCTCAGAGCTTTGGTCAACAACAGTCCAAGAGCACAAGTAACATTCCATAGCTGCACTGCTGAAAACACCCCCAGGATCCATTTCCAAATAGGAAAACCTTCAGTTTTTAGCAGTAACTGCCAAACTGTTTGCAAATTTACTTAAATTGAGTCTGTCTCCCTTTCTTCCATCCCAATAACAGCTGCCCAACAACCAGTCAAAATCATTGTCTTTTGCCTAATTTCTATTCAATAGAAATAACTTAATTGCAGCGAGCTCTTCAACTGCAATTTTGCAGCACTGATACATACCAACCATTTCGTTTTCAGCATGAAACACCAAGAAACAGCTGCCTCCAGCCTACTTCTCGCTAATGTACTAGGGAATGTAGAACACTTGGCTCAGAAGCAGAACACAGCATCCTGGAGAAGGCTCCTTAAGGGGAGACCTTAGAGCTGCTCCAGTGCCTGAAGGGGTTGCAGGAAACCTGGAGAGAGGCTTTGGACAAGGGCCTGTAGGGACAGGCCAAGGGGAATGGCTTTAACCTGCCAGAGGGGAGACTGAGCTGAGCTCTTAGGCAGAAGCTCTTCCCTGTGAGGGTGCTGAGGCGCTGGCACAGGGTGCCCAGAGAAGCTGTGGCTGCCCCATCCCTGGCAGTGTTCAAGGCCAGGCTGGACACAGGGGCTTGGAGCAAGCTGCTCCAGTGGAAGGGGTCCCTGCCTGTGGCAGGGGTTCGAGCTGGGTGAGCGCTTTAAGGTCCCTTCCAATTCTCACCTTTCTATGACCATTACCTGATTTTCCTGGTTCACTACTGCTGGCTTTGATTCCCCAGGATGATTTCCTTTGCCTTATTAAATCACCATCACTAACGCACCTTTGTAATCTGCACACTTCCTGAGTAGTTGGCTATTAAAAAGAGGACTGAAACACTGGTTTCAAACAGAAGCAAGCAGTTGCACTGTACACCTAGTATTTTTTTATACTCCCAATCCATGCGAAGAGGGAACTCATTTGGCCAAGTCATTATAGCTGTATTTCCCTGCACAATCTAACCATGAATATTAAAGATGCAAAGGCTATGAGGGGCTGTTCTCCCCTTTCTCAGGGTGGCCACACCAGGGATCGGGCAGAGAACAAACCATCACCTCTCTGACTGCAGCATCCTGCTGTCCCAGTGCCAATTACCAAGTGTTCCCATAGGAAGTGTCACCGAGTCCAAAATGATCCATTTCTAAAGCCAAATTTAAATACTTTTGAGGCTAATGGTGAAAATGATTGTCAGGAACCGGTGTCTCTTGCTACAAGGCTTTCATCAGCCCCTGCTGACAGCAAAAAGCCTCAAGGAGTTGTGGTTTCACACTTAATAGGCTAACTTGAAACCTTCTTTTGTTCTTGTCTGAAGGATTTCAAGCCTTTGATCTGTGCTTTGCCCACAGAAGCCAGAGAACAGGGCTGGTACAACCTGGTCTTGCAGAGCACACTAAGGGTTGTGTCCACTGGAGAATAAGATGAACATTTTCAGGATGCTTTCAGGTAAGAAGAAACTGGGAGATGTGACAGTCGGAAGGTGACGTCTGATTGAAGCCATCATTACTATTAAACCACATTTTACTTTTAAACCTCATTATTACTATTAAAAGTATTAAATAAAACAAAATTGGTCAATTATTGGCCTTGCTGTTACCGCTGCTGTGACAGAGCACAGATAAACTCATTATTGCTGTACTCTGTAGTGCAGATCATTCACCTTCTTTTGTTTCACCTGCAAATCTCTGCTACATAACTACTAAGACATGAAATGACTGATAATAATAACAATAATTAATAATAATAATAATAAACTATTAATAATAGTGTCATTATTATTATGGGAAAGCAGATACCTAACAATATGTAGAATACACTTTCAGGGGTACTTCTGCTGCTGTAAACTACTGTAGCACCTATAGATGCCTGCCAGTTACAAGCATCCAGAAGAGTATGATAATTCAGGCACAGAAAACAGCAGGAATGTGTCTTCTTATTCAAAGTATTCAACTGAACGGAAAATCTGCACTATAGAACATTATTCAATTCACACTGGGGCTTTCTCTTCCTTGAACTACAGTTTACACTGCAATAACTACGAGTAGAGAACAGGTATGTGCGATAAATGGATCAAAACTGAATGAATAAACAGATTAGATTTCAGTAATGTAAGTAAAAGTATCATAACACACAATCATCTGTTTATATATAAAACAAACTTCTTCAATACAGTATTAAACACTGCCTGTCAATCACTGTATCAGTCCAAGCATCCCCTTGTACCAAATCCTCTTTGAAACCTCTGTATTCATAAACGAAAGCAGCTCCCACTAGTAATGCTACAAACAGAACTGTACTTCCACTTGTTCTTACTAAGTTTCACAGCAAATTTATTATTACCACTGCTTAATGATCTGAATAACACTAAGTTAAACACACACGCACATAAGTGCGCCATGATGTTAAAAGTTGGCTTTATCTAAGCCTTCCGACCTCTGCACTCTGGGATACTCATACCCCCATCCCAGTCCCTGCTTCCTCCCTCAGTGTGCAATCACATATTTGTGTTTGATTTGAGAAGGAATGGCAGTAATAATTTAAAGCCTTATTATCCACTGTGCAAACTAAACAGTGTACTCTGCCTATCAAATAGGATGTCTTCAATCCATCTTTTTCCATGTCTCAGCTGAGACCCCTATTAATACTCTCCAGCATTATTATACAAACAAATTAGCAAACAAACAAAATGGGGAAGAGGGAGAAGAAAGGATGAGGAGTCATGCAGGGTGTGTCTGAACTGCATCTGATGCAAACAAGGGAAGAAAAGACCCCCTGAGCTACACTGACCCCTCAGCGCCCAAACAGCAATGCAAACCCACCTCAGCATTACACTGAAGCTTTTCCTTTTGGAACTCAGGACCTACTGCATCATTCCAACTGTTTTCCAAACAGAGTTGTTGGAACCGGTGCCAGGCAGGAGCCAGAGCTCAAAGCTGCAGCACAATCAGTCCCAGTGACTAGGCCCCTCCCAGAGCAGCTCTGGGCTCCACTCTCAGAGGGGCTTTGGACACGGACCTGTAGGGACAGGCCAAGGGGAATGGCTTTAACCTGCCAGAGGGGAGACTGAGATGAGCTCTTAGGCAGAAGCTCTTCCCTGTGAGGGTGCTGAGGCGCTGGCACAGGGTGCCCAGAGAAGCTGTGGCTGCCCCATCCCTGGCAGTGTTCAAGGCCACGTTGGACACAGGGGCTTGGAACAAGCTGGATTCTATGAAAACCATTTCAGGAAGATTGTTACCTGGTTCACTTGTTGTGCTTTGCCTCAGCTGCTAAATGGTTTAAACTGGAAGCTGTGTTTTTTCCTGTTGTACCATGGAAAAGAAATGCAAAGTCATCCAATGGAAAGCCGTAAGTAAAACATCCATCAGTGAATAGCGCATTTGGTGTCTTCATGCTGTCAGATCTCCTGTGGAGCAAGCCATCTGCTGGGGGTGAAACCAGCACTGTTTGCAATACGGAAACATTCTAATTAATGGAGTAAAAATAGCAGTTTGGCTTAAGAGGCTTTGGCAATTCATAAATGTACTTAAGTCCATCCATTTATCACACACGTCCCTCTCATGGAGGAAGGTCGCTGAAGCAGGGTACAAGTTACGGCTACAGTGTGTTTGTTGAGGGAGCTGCAGCACAGATCCAGTGAAGCATCACCCAGCACTGAGAGCACTGCTAAAATGCCTCGGAACCTTTCCAATAGTTATTTTGGGGTTTGCTCTCCATCCCCACTACATTTTGATGCACTAACCTCACCTCTAGGAGCATGTAGCTGGAACTCTGTGTGACAGAACCACAGAATCCCGGACTGGTTTGGGTTGAAGGGACCTTAAAGCTCATCCAGTTCCAACCCCTGCCACAGACAAGGACACCTTCCACTAGAGCAGCTTGCTTCAAGCCCCTGTGTCCAACCTGGCCTTGAACACTGCCAGGGATAGTACAAATGCCTCATAAACATACATTAGAACGTGAAGGTCCATTGCCTGTCATTAGGCATCCCAGATCAACTACTCATATTGTTTGCTGGTCATGAAAAAGCACAAGAAAGCCCAACTCCCAGGGCCAGGGAGCCACACGGCTGCTGAGAGCAACAGCAGAACTAAAGAAGAACTCTCTTCCTGTGCAGTCTGTGTTTATTTTTATTACTGCAGAGCTTGGAAGCCTGAACTGGAATTAGGGTCCTACTGTGTTGGCAGCTTGTACTTAAACACAGTGAGGAAACATCCCCTGTCATAAGAAATTTATTAGCTTAAGACTCCTACAAGAGACAGTGTCAGCATTGCTCCCCCTGACCTTCAGGACAAGGAGAAGTGAGGATTTTCCTTGCATGTACAGGTACACACACTTCTTAAGAGCTCATATAATTGAGTTACATTGGGCAGAATGAATCCTTCACGTTTAGGTGTCAGTGACACAGATCAGTGCCTTCATCTCGAACCCCTTAAGCGGCACTGGAAAGAATCGGGTACATCTGATCTGAGATACAATTCATCTTCCCTGTTTCATAGGGGAAAAGCAGCATCCTTGTTTCTCACTACTGATAACAAATGAGTATTTTCTTCAGAGACACCTATACCGTATGAAGTGTGTGTTAATCAGAACCCAGACCCTCTGCTTTGCTATCTTTTTAGTGTGGGAAGATTGTCTGCAGGTCTTTTCCAACCTGTTTGATCCGATGAATAGTGAATAAAGTGTCACCAGCAAGAACATAGGTTTCTGCAAACAAGCACCTGGACTCTGATGCATCCTTTTCACACCTACAAAACCAGTCCAATGCATCCTTTTCCCATCCTTTCCTCTTCAATCCAGCCATGGATCACTGCTCACTGTGCTAGCAGGAGACCTGGGCACTCACGGTGAGCACCTTGGCAAAGGCCTGCTTTAATACCTGGCCTTGTGAGCACAGAACCACCTAAACCCCTTGAGCCCACTACTCAGGCCTACACATCCAATTCAGAAAGCAGGATTAATCTTAACCTCACCTGTAAGAGTCTGTCACGTCAGTTCCTATCTGTGTTTTCTAACAGGAAGCATGTATTTTCCAAATTCACCCTCAAACTAGGTAAGAGTTTAAGATTAGCACACACAAGGCAGATTTACAGAGATTTAATTACTATAAATATCATCCCAGCAGTGCGGCTCCTCACGACCTCTCTTATCAAGCACTGCACATACTGGCAGCCCAGGACCTTCTCAAATCTCCCTTTCAGAGCCTTTATCTTCCTGCTCTTTCCATCACTTTTGCTGAGCAAAGCTCCCCAGACTGTGGGCTACAGTGATTGGAGAGGTCTGCGGCACTCTATGAAGAAAGCAACAGTCGTCTTTGTCAGCCTGTGCATTATTTCCACACCACTAAATTACTGCCAAAGTCACCTTTTTACCACCATTTGATGAACATTCCCAGTCTCTCTGATGCACACAAGCAACTGCTGCAATTTGAGCATCAGTATTACATGACATGAAATAAAAGGGGTCTTTGAATAAGACCAGGCTGGCAGCAAACCACTGCTGGCAAAGGTTTCTTGGCTTCACTCCTGTCTTACAGCACAAATCAATATCTGAAAATCACAGTTGTTTCTGGCATGTACAGGTTAAATTAGGAGATGGGGGCTGGAATTTGTTTTCAGAGAGTATCTTTGGTGAATTGGTATCATCTGCGTCATGAAAATGCATGGGGTTTATGGGTTGACCTCTTTGCTGCCATTACGTTACATATATTTTTACGTCACTATCCAAGCAAAGCCAAGCACCACAGCACAAAGCACCCCCTGAATAGAGAATCGCTTCCAGCCCTAAAAACTGCTCACATGACTGAGCACCCCTACAAGCAGCACACGCGATGAGCACACACAGATGTGTAACATAATGAGATTGCGCTGACTTCTCATGCTAGGAAATGCATGGGAAGTTTAAAATTAGTTTTAACTTCAACTCAGATGACTGCTAATTCATTAAAATCCATTTAAAATGTGAAGAGACTTGAGAACTCTGCAATGTAATAACCAATGCAGAGGGAGACATTCTTCTGTTGTAAAGACACTCAGAAGATGTACCCCAATTTACCTACAAATAGGGGGGAAGTATAGCACACGCACAAAGAAACCAGGCTCCGTGGAGTTCTTTAACCCTCGACCAGTACCTGCAGCCACCCCAACAGCACACAGTGCTCACGCACAGAACCTTGTCCTTGCTCACTGAAAGGGGCTTCCGCAATAAGGAAGTCAAATCACAGAATCACAAAGGCAGGAGGCTCTTCCACAACGTTCTCTTCTTGCTACAGCAGCCAAGGCTAACAGCCAAGCCACCTTCTCTGCTGTCAGCACTGTCACCCACAGCACATAGCGAAGGCCTAGGCACCAGAAGCAGCACAAGCCACAAGGACACCTTGCCCATAGCCATGCAAACCTACCGGTCTCCTCTCTCCCTTTCTTCCTCCCTCCGAAGCCCACAAGACCTCTGCCCTTCGCAGGAGATTAACCCAGTTCCCTGGCCCAGAGCTGCCCATTATCCATTCTCCCCAACGCTGGAGCAAGGCCAGCTGCCTGGTTTCTTTCATGCACAGGATCCTAAAGAGACTCATTTGGAAAAAGCACCCTGGGATAAATCACTGCTGGTGCCAAGTCTCAGTACAAAATACTAACAGACTTTGGGTCTTGAACAGACAGAACAACCCCAAAGTTGACATTAACCTCTTGTGATGCCTGAGAACCTGCACACAAAACACCCACTGATGGAACAACCAAGGAACAGCCTTGTACAAGTTACATCGTGACTGCATTACATTCGCATTCATCAAAAGAAGACACTTCTTTCATTTTCCACAATAGACTTCTCTTTTTTGTGACCCTACTGAATTTAAAAAGCACAGATTTCAGCTTAACCTAATACAGGTAATCCCACAAAGGATTTTATTAAGTGCCCAAGCAGCCTACACATCCCTCCCCACTTCGTAGTTAGGCCAACGGAGCTGGTGCAGGGCCTGGAGCACAAGTGTGATGGGGAAGGGCTGAGGGACCTGGGGGTTCAGGCTGGAGAAGAGAAGGCTCAGGGGGGACCTGATGGCTGCCTACAAGTGCCTGACAGGAGGATGGAGCCAGGAGGGGCTGGGCTCTGCTCCCAAGGAACAAGGGATGGGACAAGAGGAACCGGCCTCAAGCTGCACCAGGGCAGGTTTAGATGGAGCTGAGGAACAATTCCCTCCCCAAAAGGTGGTCAGGAAATACTTCCCTTAGGACAACAGGAAGAAAATTAAGAAAACTGCCTTGAATTAATAAACAAATATTATGACAGCCCCACTCTGCTGCCATCACACACTGAGAAGTAGCTTCTGTTTCATCTGGTTTCTGTCTCATTGTGCCCCGATCTTCCTGAAGTGCCTCCAGGTGTGGCTCCCACAGCTCCCAAGAGGTGCTGCACAGGAGGAACATTTGCTCCCCCAGAACAAACCAGGAAGTTCTATTTTCACAACTCCACATCTCTTGTAAAGTGATGATCTGGAGCATCTCAAGGACAGAGGTGAGCACTGCTGGCTGTACAAAGAACCACCAGCAGAGACAAGCATCTCCATTAAACAGGGAGGATGGATGTCAAGCACTTAAAGCAAGAACTTGGTGCTCACTGCAACTGTTGATAAAGAGAATCACTGAATGGTTTGGGTTGGAAAGAAAACAAGAAGAGTGAATGCAGCTCCAAAAAGGAATAACAACATTCCAGACTTGGGCTCGCCAACACTCAGCACAAAGAGACACCTATCTGAACGCAGTTAAACCTCTGTCTTCACAAAACCAGGACCTTGGTACCCACAGTCCTGAGCTGGGAGCTGCAAAAGGCACAGGAGAAAAGCCACCCTTGCAAAGGCCTAGAGAAACCCTGGAGGCTGGGAAAAGGATGCAGAAGGGAATTAAGTTTAACCTCCACTGAACTGCACTGGATCATGTTTGCAGACATCACACTAGAACAGGTCGCTGTACATCACTAAGTCATACATAGGCTGGCCAATAAGCGCGCAAAAATCCCTCGAAAACATGAATCATACATAGAACATAACTCTAGGATGATGAGAGATGGTTTCAACATCTGTCAATGTAATAAACAGGTGCAAGAATCAACACATCCCATGGATAAGTCACACTGAATATAAATAATATTTATCTTTAGGAACTAGGAGAAAAAAGTGATATGGAAAAATCCAACATCTTTGGTGGAAATTTAAGCAAAGGCCTGCTTACACTAACAAGGATTAACAATAATGAAGAGAGTGAGATGAAAATGGAGCTGGTTAACAGAGATGTAAGGACAGAGGGTTCAGCCCTGAAGACAAACCAACCTCTTCCAAATACCCTCAGGGGAGAGCAGGAGCACAGGCAAGGTTTGCCCCTAGGCACGCTCCAAAGGCTGGGAGGGCACTGTAAGTGCAGCAATCCTGTACACACACAGAGACCCAACAGTAGTCCAAGGGCAAAGGCTGGTCTGGTCAAAGTATGGTCTGGGCAAATACAAGCAGCACTTTCCACTGCACTCCTTGTACCTCCTGCAGCATCCAGCAACCACCTGTCATTTAACAGAGTAACTAATGAAGTAGGTCTAGTTACATTTTGTTTGGGAATACTCCTACTGTGCTGTACGAGAGAACACTTCCAGGCAATGCAAAAGGGTTTGACTTCAGCCACTCCCTGTTTCAATCAGGTATTGGATTAATCTCCCCAGGGAAGTCAATTCACTGGGGATTCACATGGACAGGGTGCTGGGATGCCTTGTTTAGACTATGTTGCTCCAAAGAAAGGTTGGAGCTGCTGGAGCAAGTCCAGAGAAGGCCACGGAGCTGCTGCGAGGGCTGGAGCAGCTCTGCTCTGGAGCCAGGCTGAGAGAGCTGGGCTGGGGCAGCCTGGACAAGAGAAGGCTCCTGAAGGGGAGACCTCAGAGCAGCTCCAGTGCCTAAAGGGGCTGCAGGAAACCTGCAGAGGGGCTTTGGGCAAGGGCCTGTAGGGACAGGCCAAGGGGAATGGCTTTAACCTGCCAGAGGGGAGACCGAGATGAGCTCTTAGGCAGAAGCTCTTCCCTGTGAGGGTGCTGAGGCGCTGGCACAGGGTGCCCAGAGAAGCTGTGGCTGCCCCATCCCTGGCAGCATTCAAGGCCAGGTTGGACACAGGGGCTTGGAGCAAGCTGCTCCAGTGGAAGGTGTCCCTGTCTGTGGCAGGGGTTGGAGCTGGAGGAGCTTTAAGGTCCCTTCCAACTCTGATTATGAAAAAACACATTATATATTCATCACACTAAGGTAAAATGGCAAAATCACCATCCAAGTGTTGAATGTTTCTAAATCAATTTCTTTAGAACATTCAATACTTGGTGTATTTCCAGGATTGTGGAAAACAGTTTGCTTGGATCAAAGGAGAAATCTATTTTTACAGATTATGTGTTTTGGTTGAATCATGCCTTCAGTTCAACGAATCTGGGTTTGTTACATGTGATCTGCCATCAGACATCACAGTGTTCTTTCTGAATTAACACATGAAACAGGTTTGTATCAGTGATTTCAACTTCCTTCATTGCCTTGTTTGGGATTTTAAGCAGCTGATTATTAAGGTCTCCTCAGACATGCTGGAAAAGACACTCCACTTTCCCAACAGTTTGGCTCAACAAATCCCTCTAATTACTTCTAATAGTTTCTTTCAAGCAAGTGTCCATATTCCTCATGAGCTGCCTATGGGAATTTTGTGGATGAAGAAGAGAAGCCAAAGTCATTTGATGTGGAAAATGTAACTTTACCTCCTTTGCATGTCAGCATGGAGCGTTTCAGCAGCTTTTGATATGTGATTAGCCAGAAAACATCTGCTCCCTCTCCTGGTTCAGAGAGAGTAAGACAGCAATGGGAGGTCACCACAAATCTGCGGGTACACGTAACACCACCAAACTCCAGATACAGCCACAGCTACACAGCATATACAGATTTTATTGTCCCCTGAAACACCTGCGTCACCACAGTCTGACTGCAATAGGATATTGATGTATTTCTTTCCCTAGCCAGAAAAACTGCTAGATTTAGTAAGAGAACTGATGCTTCTGCTTTGCTTAGCCCCTGTGCAGTACTGCATTGGAAAGCTCAACACCTTGACCCACCTCACACACAATAAGAAGACTGACAAAACGAGCTGCTGTGAGCTCTCCTGCAGTACTGGTCAGCACAAATGGGTGCTCATGTGCGAGGGCACAAGATGAGGTATTACCCCATTGACAAACATAATCCTAACGCACAAGTTCTTCCCTGTGAGGGTGCTGAGGCGCTGGCACAGGGTGCCCAGAGAAGCTGTGGCTGCCCCATCCCTGGCAGTGCTCAAGGCCAGGTTGGACACAGGGGCTTGGAGCAAGCTGCTCCAGTGGAAGGTGTCCCTGCCCGTGGCAGGGGTTGGAGCTGGGTGAGCTTTAAGGTCTCTTCCAACCCAAACCAGTCTGGAACTCCATGATATAGCACCACAGATAACAATCAGGCAACACTGAGAAAGGACTAAAAATCCCTCTAGGGAAAAAAATCAGTATATATGTCTGTATTTGATGGAAGCAAAAAAGATAAAGAATGAAACAAAAATTCCATCTCAAGTGGGTGGAAAAGGCCACAAAGAAGATGAGAACAAAACTCACTGAACAGATAATAAAGTCACTTTTCAGGCTGTGGCAACAGAGCAGGTCTGTGAGGACATCCCCCACTTGTTCCCCCCCACTGGATGCAGCCAACCTCAGTCAACACTCGTGTTGTTACAGCTGGAGATGTTCAAATGTGTGAAAGCACTGGCAAGGCCCAGGCTGACTGAGCTGGGTCATCCCTGCTCCCCACACATGCACAGGAGCATGAAGCAGCACAGGTTGATCAACTCCAGTGGAACAGGTGAGTTAATGAAACCATCACAAACACAGGGCAGGACTGCTCAGAGCTGTCAAGTTAGGATTATTTGTGGGCTATAAAGCAAGGGAGGTTAACATCTGTGGTGTTATAAAAAAGGTATTCGTGGATCAGAAGCAAAGAAATGTGTGTTAGGACAATATGGGCAGTGGCTGCTAAAATTCTCCCTGAGATAGCTGTGCAGGATTGAGGCAAAAGCTTTATTGTCCATGTGCTGGGAAGAGCACTTGGTATCTGAACGGGACACAGTCTGCCCAAATCAATGTGCCTTAGTAAGAACAATGTGTGTGTATACACAGCTCCTCCCGATCTACGTCCCTCTTCAGAGGGAAAACCCAAAATTCTGTACATGAAAAGCTTTAAGAAAGGGTCAGTTCACTCTCAATAAACTCAAGGACGACTTCCCTGTGGTCAGAGGAGCTGTGGGTTTGTCAGCATAGCCCAGACTTGTTTCAAAACGGATTTAAGAACAAATAGCAACAGCTTTGGAAGAAAATGGTCTGAAGTTGGATGGAACACCTTGAGCATGTGGACACATTCGGTACTCAGCACCACGAGGCATTCTGAAAGTCTGATTGGTCTTTTAATACCTTGCTTCTAATACCTTCTGTAGGCCATCAGCTGGATCTCACCACTCAGCAATTCCTTTCAGACACGAAACCCAAAAAGCAACTGCGACCTTCTCAAACTCTTTGGGGGTAAAAATGATGCTCAGAGTTCCAAAGGAGATCAGACAGATCAGAAACTGTAAGGAGTTCTGGCAAAGCAGTGATGAGACCTTCCAAAATGCCTTTTATCTTGGAAAGGCAAGAATCAAAAGAGAAGAGCATCTGACAGGGCTCTTTTAGTCCTGGAATTCAAATAGAAAGTGCAGGTTCCAAAAGGCCCCATAAATACATTGGAAGTTGGAAGTAATTGGCTCTCCTGTGAACCAGGAAAGAGGAGCAATAAAAATCCTACACCAAAACCATCAGGAATGACAGGCAGCTGGTAAGCTCCAGATAGAAACTACGTGCATTTTATCAACCAAGAACAAGTAAGACACAATCCCTAAGTAACCCAGAAGTAAAGAGCAGACCCTTTGGGCTGCTTTATAAAGAAACAGATGTCTCAGATATATTTAACATGCAAAAGAAATAAAGACAAGAATACTTTAAGAATCTACCTCAGCCTCTCCCAGAAATAAAAGGCAAATTCCTGGACTTGGACTCCACAAAATAAGGAGGAATAAAACTAAGTAAAACAGAGTTTTGCAGCTGAATTTTACTGGGTTCTAAAGCGAATCTGAGCTCTTACGGTAGTGTAAATCAAACATGATAATGTAAGAAGGAAATAAGCCATCTGCTTGGAAAAGAAACACAGGCAACTGCAATAGGTGGAAAAACTGGATCCATTACATAGGCTTACTTCATTAACATGGTATTGGAACGAATATATTAGCAGATTGATTAGATGTGAACTGCTGAAATACATACCCAGATCAATGAATGCTCAGTAGAAGCAAGCAAACTGCAGACAAATATGAGAGGTCCCTCCTGTGCTGGGGCCCCAAGCTGGATGCAGGACTTGCATAGAACATAGAATGCAGAATTAGGGGGAAAGAAGCCTCAAAACCATAGCTGACAAGCAGCGACAGGCAGGAGTGCCTACCTGCAGGTTTTAGAGCAGCTGCTTGCCCCAACCATAGGGCTTCTGGCCACAATAATCATGCTGGAGCTTCAACCAGCAGGAACACAAGGATGGAGCAAAGCACAGTGCTTTAAATCAAACATATCCTGAGTAAGTTTAGCCAAACAGGAGTCACAAAAGGTGCATGTCTGCACCTCTCTGTAAATTAATTTAGATTAGAAAAAGAAAGGTAATATTTAAGTATACTGAGATCCCATTTCAGCTTTAGACACTGGTGTAATGGAATGGCCATTTGTGACAGAAGACAACAAAAGCCTCATCAAAATGCTACTGCAGTCATAATGTGTCCTCGAGGCACTACTGAAAAAGGCCTCGAGTGCCTTTGGGCCACAAGAGAGTTTCTGTTAAGACAAGAGATTAACTACATGCATGAGTACCCATGCACAGAGTTGTACCACATGCAGTGGGCTGCTACTAAGTCCTATGAGTTGGGAAACTACACACACACACACACACACACAGAGAGACACACAGAATTAACCACAGGAGATGACCCCACCTCATGCTGCAGTACAAGTGCCTGTATTTTAACTGGCATTCCTGCATGTAACTGTACATCTAAGTGGTATTCTTCTTTGATAAATACTGTGTGTGCTCCTGAACCACAACAGCATTAAGAGCAGCAAAGGAAAAGCACCCACCACATCAGAGTCAAAACAAATGGTAACCACAGCTCTTCAGAGGAGCTGCTCAGCACTTGCTGAAGCAGGAATAATAAGAAGGCATTTTCCTGTTACTGCTACCAGGGCTCTTTTAATCATGGAGAATTATCAAAACCACAACACCTAGGGATTGTTCATCTGACTTGGCTGACCCCGTTACTAACTGCACTACTGCAAATGAAAGGCACTGCCAAGAACACTCATTTCAAACCCAAGGTGCTCACTTGGATCCCCCCATAAAAGCCCTGCAATACCGTCAGCCCAGCAATGCAAGGCAAAATGACCAGAGTGTAGGAAATGAAGATGCAGACATGGGAATTTCATCCAAACCCACATACACTAGAGACACCCAAGTGGGCTCACACCCACCTACAGAACTTACAGTCATTCCACAGAAGGTGGATCAACAGCAGACCTGAAACCTCCAACACGTTATATTCACAACACAGAACTCAAGATCTTTAGTTTGTTCCCAGTTCCCAGGGATGGGAAAAGCCCCATGTACAAGGGTTGTTCTGGCCTCGTCTGCCTTGGCTGTTGGGGCACTCTACCCTCCAGATCACACTTCCCCATGGAGAAACAGCTTCTGGGGCAAATCAGAGCACCAAAACCATCAGGAAGCTTCATTTCCAACTTCTGACTGGCAATCTAAGTCATGCTAATAATGAAAATAGTGTTTAAAAGTCAATAAATACCCCATCTTTTTGAAGCACCCACCAATACAACCCACCCCAAATCCTATCAGTGACAGAGGTGGCCTGAAGGTAGCACTCGCTGTGTGAAAAAGTTCTAGAGAAGAGACCCTTGGATCTGCTACACACATGCCTTTATTCCAGGGGGTGGGAGGATTCCTCAGGATCCGCTCCTTTGCATACCAAGAGAGCAGGAAGGAACAGAGGATGAAGAGAAAAGGAGCCCTGAGGTTTAGGAAATGAGGAAGATGAGGTGTATCAATGCTGGGTTGTTTAGACCAGTACAGGACTCTGTCACTGCCAGTGACAGGGTCACAAACTCCTGCTGCATATGGTTAGAGAAGTAGTCTCCTTTTATATCAACTTTTAAAGCATCAAATTTGCAGCTCTCCACAACTGCAAAGCAATAAAGCAGCAAATTTCAGGCTTAGACTTCTGCATGCTACAGACATGGAAGAGTTACTCGTTTGCTTTTCCTTACTAAAGAAATACAGAATTAAATGTATTTATGTATAAAATCTAGGCAGCAGTGCACCCATCTAATGTCACGTTAGAGTTTGATAGATTGACACTAATCTGAAATATCATTTTTCAATGGAGAGAGTTTTCCATTTACACACTATTAATATAACAAACCTCATCTCCTTTCTTTATTCCCCCTTCTCTCCCCTGAAGAACACCAGACAGAACCTCTCACTGAAGCACCTGATTTCAAAGGCAGACTTGTAATAATTTAACATACAGGATAGTCATTAGGCACTAGAGAAAAGCTCTTCCATTAAACACTGTCACAGTCTTTCTCAAGACGCTCCATCTCTGTTTTGCTCCAAGACAGACGTGCAGCCACATCAAATCTCATTTCAGAACTAACATTCTTCATTCACAAAAAACAGAAACACGTCTTTGCAAAGCTCTGCAAGTACAAGATCCTTCAAACTGCATTGGGAGCTAAGCCAGAAGGAATACTGGGGACTGATAACAGAATAGCTGACAAAGACAGAGCTCTGTACAGAAACCACTCTTTCAGATGACTTGGTTCTGCACTTCGCAAAGGCGGTATCACCAAAAGACTTGTGCTTTCCTGGGCTTTAAACTGCGCATGTGATACTTTACAGTGCACGGGATACCGACTCACAAGAGGACAGAGCCATCTGCTCCTGGGTCTGCCCCAAACCTGTGCTTCATGCAGGTACCTCCCTCAGATTAACCACTCCTGCAACAAAACACTGAGGAGCTCAGAAGGAAAGGAAATCTCCTTCGCAAGAGCTGTGAATGACAACCACGACCTCAGGCTCTTTGCAAAACAGACACTTCCCCACTGCAGCAGGTACACACCAAGTACAGTAACTAATGCAAGGGAGTCAACACCCGCATGCACTGCTTGAACCTTCTGTGACAAGGATCTCCAGGATCAACCAGCACAAACAGGGCCTCTCACCAGACACCAGATTAACATTAACGAGCTCTAAGGGACCCCAGCGCTGCCACTGGGCAACCTCAGGACAAACTGAGGGCAACCTCCCCTTCCCCACATAAAAGATAGGAAGATATTAAAAGTGAGGAGGGAAATTCTGGCACTGTGAAAAACACATATTAACTTGTTTCAACATGGGAAACCAGCCCCTCTGCTCTACAGCGTTTATCACTGCTGCATCCCTGCACCTCTACTCGTGCTTCCCCATGCAATGTACGTTCACACTATTGACACAGATGCACAGGCACAAATAAACGCTGTATCCCAAAATACTCAGAATGTGCTGCCAGATGGCTTCAAAAAGAGAAATGAAAGAGCTAATTAAAAGCTCTTACGCTGCCAGCACTCCACTTTGGGAAACAAATACAAGAGTTAAATGAAAATGTTTCTAAAGCATCTCAGGATTTCTGCACTGCTTCACTATTACAACCTCTCCTAACCTCCTCCATGGATCAACCAGGCCAAGCCATAGGAACCAGGGCTGACTGTAAAGTCCTTTTCTGGGGTGGTAGAAAGAGGAAACTAACAGAAATGGTGACTAAACTTGGGCAATTTCTCCTTAATTCCATCTCTCCACATTCCTCTCTCTCCTTCCTGTTTAAAAATGTAAAACTATTTGCTGCTGCTATCACAAGTATTGCCTATGAGGAAGGTTTCACTGCCACAAGCCACCACAGTCACTGCAGAGGGAAAAAAAAGGTTTCTTTTTCATTTCCATAACTGAAATATGAGCCTCGATGTCAGTTTACTGCAGGATTATGTAGAACTATGATTTGCTTTACCTCCATCTTATCTCCCCAGTAAAACAGGTTATGGTTTCCATACAGTTTAACAGACATCTGTTTTTAAATAATGAATCACAGGACAATATTCAAATTACCTGTGATGATGTTTGAGTCTACAAGATCAACAACTGAGTATGTAGCCATTACAAAGACCAAACCACACACGAAAGGAACCTTCCAAACCCATAAATGGCACACATGCAGAAGGAGGTGACATTTACTTACCACTGGACCTGTTTTTGCGGTTTGACTTCCCTCCAGTAAGCAGCATCTTGAGACTGTTTCGAAACATGGCGATCCTGTTCCACTGCGTGTAACCCAAACACTGCGTGAAGCAAAAGAACAAGGGGTGTAAGAGAGCAACGCTCCAACTTAGGAAACATCACTGGGATGAGAGAAAGAAAGTGCTAAAAGAGATAAAACATCAGAATGATGACAAACTATTCTGCTAATGCATTTTGTAACCATAGAAATCAACATCCATGCAGAGTCTTCCATTCCATTTGCTTCTGTTCATCCAGGCCATTGCCAGGATGATTTCAGCTCTGTTAGCAGGACCTGCATCTTCTGACCAATGGTTTTATTATCCCATTAAAGTGGGAAAGACACAGCATTTAGCAAACTGCCTCCACTGTCCATTACTATTAAAACCAAACCTATCAGAATGGGTTGCACCCTCCTCATTGCTCAGAAGTCAATCTTGCCAACAGGTAGTGATGGGACAAGGGAGATGAGATGAGCTCTTAGGCAGAAGCTCTTCCCTGGGAGGGTGCTGAGGCGCTGGCACAGGGTGCCCAGAGAAGCTGTGGCTGCCCCATCCCTGGCAGTGTTCAAGGCCAGGTTGGACACAGGGGCTTGGAGCATCCTGCTCTATGGAAGGTGTCCCTGCCCGTGGCAGGGATTGGAGCTGGAGGAGCTTTAAGGCCCCTTTAAACCCAATCCAGTCTGGGATTCTGTGATTTCTATGACAAGACCCCACAGACTAGAGAACCCGCTGTCTTTAGCTCCTGGGCTAGCTGACTGTGAAAGTCTTCTCTGAGCTGAATAAATTGCCATGAGGAGGAGAAGCCACTCAAACCCAGAGTTAACTGGTGCAGAAAATAAATCAAACAAACATTATCCATGTATTTTCCTTGCTCTGTATGTCCTGGGAAAGAAAAAGCATGGTTGTGTCTCTGCTGTTGAAGATAAAAGACTGAACTGCTGGTTCACCAGACACACTGACAGCCTCTGCTGGTGGAACATCCTCTTATTAGAGTAGGTTAAGAATCAAACAGAAAGAACAAAAGCAGCTCCTAACCAGACCAAAAGAATAGTAACAACCCTTTGATCAGGACATGCAACAAACCACAAGTTTCCTTCCATTGTACACACAATAGTCCAGAGTTGCAAGGTAACACATTCATGTTACAGAAACACATTAGGATTTTCTTCCTGCACCATTAGGGTCTTCTTGGAGGATGCTCAGTAAATACAATCTTGAATTTCTTCACATTTCTCTAATATTCTGAACTATACCAACACAGCAATACCCAGTTCAAAGGAGCTTTATATGCACATTTAAAGCCACTGAAAGTCCTTTTAATATGACTTAGAGAGATACCAACATTCCAAGCAGCAGCTTAGAGCACAGATGTACAAACACCACTAAGTGTGCACAGTGACATGAACTTCAGCCTCTCCTGCCTCTCAGCAGTTAGCATTCACTTGTTAGATTCCTCAAACAGCTTTTGGGGTATGTTTGTCTACACACATGAATGTACGAATGCAGTATCAAACAGAAAACACAGTACAGCACCAGTGTTTCCTTTCCATCTATGCATCACTTGAGTATCATCCAGCCCTTGTGCAATGACTTCAAAGCACCACCAGCCAGTATTTCGGCTTATTCCCAGGGCTCCTAAACACAGTTCAGGCCCTTCTTCGAAGCAACCTACTGTTACATGACTACAAAACAGATTTCCATCTGGGCACAAACACAATTGTCTTCAATTTCAATTCTGTTTATTTAATTCCTTTAGACGGCTGTTATGTTCCAGCTCACAACATAGAAAGAAAACTTGAGGGTTTGCATATCCTTCCTCTCCCACAGTCTGTTATTAATAAACTACTTCACACACAACACCCTTTGCAACCTCCGAAGAAGAAATATGAAGTAGACCTTACAAGTAAAGAGGAGGCAACAGAACTCAAAGTGTTATTTCCTTGAAACATGATAATATTATAATCCCCCCAACATCCCACTAATCCAAGTGTATTTATCTAGGCTTTGAGCAAGACAACAAGCAGGCAGTAAACAACTCCTGCTTCTATCTGGAGAGCTGCCTGAATCTGAACGTGACTCTTCCTCCTCTTCAGTACTGAGCATTACACTGATAACATCCTGCGTACACCTGACTGAGGGATTTACTTAAGAAAAAGCAGACTCAAGTGGCTCTTCATAAAATCCCAGGCTGGTTCAGGTTAAAGGGACCTTAAAGCTCACCCAGTTCCAACCTCCTGGCTGGAACTGGAATACTCTCCAGGTATCCATCTGGAGTTCCATCCAAGACTGGAAGGACAATCAACCACAATGAAATCTTCCTCAGAATCAAACTCTTATGGTAGCAGTGGACAGCCCAGAACCTCAAAGTTCCCATGAATTAAGCAAGGAGGTTTAAGGACTATCCCCACACCAGCTTGCACTGACAAGAGGACAGTGTGGAGCCGTGCCATCAGTGCTCAGGTATAACCTAATTAAACCTAATGCTGAAGAAGCCAACTGCACTGAGCCTGAACAGTACCACAGGTGAGGACAAGAGTTTGCTAATGATGTTCACCTCTAGCTTTCTCATGGCAAACTGCTCCAGAAAGTGCTGTGCTGCTACTGGGATTAAGTCTCTGCATAGGGCATATCCAGGGCATCCAGGAATTTGCTCCAAAGAACCACAAGTAGAGAATAAATTGATGCCTTGCATTCAGAGCCTGAGTTACGAGCCCTGGGATGTCTCAAGGACTAATGCGTATTTGCAGAGCTCACCTGGAAGCCTCAGAGGATGGTTAGAGCTTTAGTGACCTGCACCAGCGGGAGATGGAAAGAAAGGCCTTTTAGTAATAAGCCTAATTTAGCCTCAGCTCCTGACGTGGTTTCTCATTGCACCTTCCAGACAAGGTTGTAGTACTCTAAGCATAAGCGCTCACTAAATTTATACCCTGCTTAGTTAAGGTTTTCACTAAAGAGAGTGGCAGAAGCAGCAGGTCACCAAAAGCAACTGTTCTTTTCCTTTCGCATGCACCACCACAGTGTCCTGTCATTTGGTCACAGCTCCTCCTCTGTTTAGCTACTGCTCAGCCAGAAATAATGTTTAAGAATAATTAAAGATTCTGTTGGTCGTATCAGTTCATGGAATTAGAAGGATTAAATGGCAAATGGCATTATACTATTAGGAGGAGCTGGATCAGGCTTTTTTCATACCCCCAGTGAACTCCAGGTTAATTCTCTCCTCCAGCCTCACAAGCAGCTGTGTCAGCAGAAGCCGAAGGTGCAGGGTGCCGATGGGGATCCTTCACACTCCTATCGCTATGCTCTGCTTCCAGCAGCAAACTGGGCAACCAAGAGCTACCAGACTTGGTTATTTAGCTTGCTATCTGTAACTTTACCAAATCTAATGAAGACATTATGCAAGCAAAGGTCTCCAAACAGTATCAATAGGTAGGTAAAAGGTACTACCTCTATGAACTCTGCTTTAGAGCATCAACGGCACTTCACCAAAGTAGCCTGTTTTAATAAACAGCTCAGGAATCTCCTGGTTTATGTACAGACAGACTCTGCCACATGTTTTATCTTCTAACAAAGGTAGGTTTCAATGCAACGCACACACAAAAACAGTCTCTGGAGCAGGAGAAAGCAGTAGTACCAATGTAATGAGAGAAATCAAGAGACAGACTGAATGCTGCAGCCTTCCACAGATGCTAAGCTGGAACAAGTCTGCAATCTCCCATTAAATTCTCCTAGATGACTAAGGCCTATTTCTTTGCTTAAAATTGAGACAGTTTGTAGACAGGGTGTGAGAACTAGTTCACATTTTAGGCAGCTACACATTATGACAGTCCACAGAAGCCATTTCTGCTTCTTTTTAGAGACCTCCCAGGGAAAGCCAGTCTGTTTCAGAATCAAAGCAAACTATTTTTGCCCCATATACCAGCACTAGAACAGGCAGATCCCACTATTTTCCTCTTCTATGATCACTTCACTAAAAATCATTTTTTATTTCAAGCTCATTAGGAAAGCTAAGCTCCTTTGTGAGAAAGTGTTTGATGCCCAGTGAGATGGACAAACATTACTTGGCCACTGCTGGCAAGTTTTGTGCAAGTTGGGAGCTATTAAATGTGTATTTTCAGAGTAGAACTTTATGGTTTTTCCAGTAATGAAAAGTTATTAACTATGAAAGTATTAAGGGAATGCAAACTAAGTCACATATACAATGCTTCCCTCGACCTGCTGGCCACGCTCCTTTTGATGCAGCCTAGCATCAAAAGAAGTTTGATGCTCTCAATGGCTGCTTTCTGCTGTCAATATACATTTCCCAATGGGAATCACCACCTCAGTGATAAAACACTTCTAAAAGTCAGGAAAGCTTAAAAGTGTAAATCTTACAGCATCAGCATCGCAGCACCATACAATGCTTTGCCAAACTGCCAACGGGAGCATTATAGTATTGTTTAGCAGCACAGTCCCCCCAGATGTGAACACTGAAACAGGAGAGAAGGCTCTGAAGAGGCCTCAGAGCAGATTTCAGTGCCTAAAGGTGCTACAAGAAACCTGGAGAGGGGCTTTGGGCAAGGGCCTGTAGGGACAGGCCAAGGGGAATGGCTTTAACCTGCCAGAGGGGAGACTGAGATGAGCTCTGAGGCAGAAGCTCTTCCCTGTGAGGGTGCTGAGGCGCTGGCACAGGGTGCCCAGAGAAGCTGCGGCTGCCCCATCCCTGGCAGTGTTCAAGGCCAGGTTGGACACAGGGGCTTGGAGCAAGCTGCTCCAGTGGAAGGTGTCCCTGCCTGTGGCAGGGGTTGGAACTGGATGAGCTTTAAGGTCCCTTTGACCCAAACCTCTCTGTGGCTCTATGAAACCACATTTGCTCACCCAGGGCAGAAGGCAAGTGGACATTCTTAGATAATGTCTACCAGAATTAGATTAACGATGAAACAAAGCTTTGTGGAGCACCAAGTCAACAGATGAACCTCACAACACTGTAAAAACCATCTCATTAGATAAGCCTTAATTCCTGTACTTTTACTGCTGACAAATACCATGACAATATTCTGTATTGACAAGAAGGAAAATGGTTAGTCCATATCTCACTGTTTATTCCTTTATAGGTCTGCTTCTATCTCAGAGGATCCCGAGGCATCACATTTCTTCAATACATCTTCCCTTAATTCCCAATAGAAACGATGGAAAGAAGATCTGTTAAGAAAGTAGTTCCTTACTTGTTTTTCTGACAGAAAATAAAGGCAAAACTTGTTACTTATAAAATATCCTATCTTTAAAGTTGCTGGTAGCACCAGATTACCTCTTTTCATGAGGGAAGCTGAACTCACTACATTAGAAACTCAAAAGTGTGGATATGAAATACAGTATATTGAGACTAAGACACTGAGAAAGGTACATTTCCTACTATTAGTTTTCAGGATTTAATAACACATAAAGACTAAATTAACATTTAGTGAACAAAGAAATACCCAACCTTTTATGAACTAGCGAACTGTTTTCAAAGAGCCTTCAAACTTCAGACAGAACAGGTAACAAGGACTGGTTTAAAGTTAGTGACATTTCTAAAGGTAATTAGCACAAGATGAAAGAAAGAAAGGAAGACCCCACCCCCCCGAGTTTTGCTTTCAGGCATTTACTCCATGTATAACATCCATTGTACACAGAGATCTGCTCACATTCCCCTGTGACAGCTGCTGGCTGGATCTTCCCATGCTTCCCAAAGAAATGATTCAGTTTCACCTTCACTCTTAAATTGCCTTGCTATCCAAGAGGATGCTTTGAGAGACAACCTCCTGATGAAGAGCAGTAGCCCAGAAGAACACGGTGAAGCCGCACTCCGTGCCACACGTCACTGTCACTCTATGGCAGAAGCACCACAAAGTTCCTGCATTAAGCTCTGCCTCAACTAACATCCTGATTCACAATAGGGGTGTGAATAACTGGTTAGAGCAACCCTGAGGTCAAGGGAAACGTGCTTATGAGCTTGGTCCATGCATTTAAAAACACAGAAAGAGAATTCAGAGATTAGATATTTCCAGGAACTTTAAGAATGAAAAAAGCTTTACTGTAATCCAGAAAACATGCCAAGAAGGTCCAGGATTACTGGGAAAAAGGAAAACAAAAGAGGAATTAAGGACTGAACCCTACCAGTTACAGCTTCTGAAGCAATTAAGAGCCTATTAGACAGTTCTCTAGACTAATAGGCTTTACAACAACTGTATGTGAACACAAGTTAACCATTTCCTGCTCCCTCACAGAAGCCTGAACATTAACCATTATGATGGGGGGACTTCAGATGAAGATCTGCCTGATGTCATCAAAACTGAGATCTCTTGACTACCTATACATATCCTCCAGATCCTACACCACAACTCCAGAGCCCCTGGAACTTGTTCTCTCCCCTTTCCTCCTGTTAGCAGTGAAATCTGCCCCTACTGTCTTTTCTTCTCCAGCCATCCTTGATGGAGATACATCAAAACAAATACTAACAATAACACCATTCACACCAGATAAATGTGCAGCAGCTCAACGTGCCCAGAGAAGCTGTGGCTGCTCCATCCCTGGCAGTGCTCAAGGCCAGGCTGGACACAGGGGCTTGGAGCAAGCTGCTGTAGTGGAAGATGTCCCTGCCCATGGCAGGCGGCTGGACCCGGATGAGCTTTAAAGTCCCGTCCAACAGAAACCATTCCACGATTCTATGACATCGTCTCACAAGGAAGCAGGAAGTCAGCTTCAATCTCTGCTTTTCTTTTAGCAAAATAAAGCAGCCTATAGTACTACAGTTAAAAGAAATTCTGAGATTGTAACACGGTCATATTCCCATGCGCATGGAGTTTCCAACAACTGCCCTAAGGTGCATGTGGCCAGATACACATCTTGATGGGCCTGTGCTGTTTATGTACACAGGTAACTTTTAGTGAACTCTTATACAGTTAGAGCCTAAGAAGAATGAGACAAGTGCAATGGTCCTAACTCCGGGCTGGGGAAATCCCAAGCACAGAAACAGGGTGGGCAGAGACTGGATCAAGAGCAGGAGAAGGAACTGGGGGTGCTGAGTGACAAATTTGCCCAACAATACTTTTCATGTAAGTGTTGGGATTTAACAGAAGAAAAACTAAACAGCTTTTGAGAATGAGATCAGAAACACTACTAAAAGAACATGACCACTTATCAGAATCAAGTCAGAAGTCAGAATCAGTTCTCTCTCGAACAGGAAAATGTGGCGACCTTGAAATTAAGGAAACTTAATTTTGAACACGGCTTCATCATTTTGCATAACCTGGTTTCTAATTCTAGAGTAATGATACAGCCTGAATTCATAAGGGACACTTCCATTCTCCATATACAATGTCACTCCTACTGCCTCTGAGAGAAATGAGAACTGAAGTTAGGAATACCATCACCTCACTTTCCTCAACTCATCTTCAGTGCTTTTAGTGGCTCCTGTGTTGCCCATAATAGCTGAAATCACTGGTTTGGTTTTAAATATTGATAGCAGCTGCCTCCACCTGCAACCATCTGAACTAAGTATTTAGAGTTGAAAGGAAATGTGGCACTGTTCTGCAGGAGACAAGCCTAGTTAAACTGCATGTAGTTAGCCTACTGATGCCTTGGAAGACATCATAGGGCACTTCCTACAGCTTGGAATCAACAAGCCCTGCTCTGCCAGACCCAACAGCCACAGAATCATTAGGGTTGAAGGGACCCCTGGAGATCATCCAGTCCAACCCCTGCCAAGGCAGGGCCACCCAGAGCAGGGCACACAGGAACGTGTTCATGGTGGGTTTCAGTGTCTCCAGAGAGGGAAACTCCACAGCCCCCCTGGACAGCCTGTGCCAGGGCTCTGCCCCCTCAATGGAAAGAAGTTCTTCCTCATGCTGAGGTGAAACTTGCTGTGGTTTAGTTTATGGCCACTGCTCCTTGTCCTGTTGCTGGGCACCACTGGAAAGAGTCTGGCACCATCCTCCTGGTTCCTCCTCTGAGCTGTTGATCTCCATTGATGGGGTCCCCTCTCAGTCTGCTCTTCTCTAACCAGGCCCAGCTCCAGCAATCTCTGCTCTAAACCCCTGAGCATCCTTGTGGCCTCTGCTGGACCATCTCCAGCAGCTCCTTGTCTTTCTTGTGCTGAGCAGCCCAGCAACGGACACAGGACCACCAGGGTCAAGCAGAGGGGGAGGAATCACCTCCCTTGACCTGCTGCACCACAGGATCCTCTTGGTCCCTCCTGGCTGCTTCTACCCCAAACCCCAGAAGACTGAAGCTCATCAGAAACCACCTGCATTCCAACATTCAGCTGTGCCATGGAGCACCCAAAAAGCCAACACTTAAAACACCAGCTACATGCAGCATGTTCTATGTGAGCCTCCACTCAATGTGGAGTTAATTCTGAAGATCCAGCAGTACAACAAAGTGAAAATGAAAAAGTAGGCAATATATAATGTGGCAGCACTTTACTACTTTGAGACAGAGGAAACTTGAATTCTTTCCTTAGCTTTCAAATGATCAAAAATACATATTAAAATACAGACCTAATTAAAGAGCTGCTCTAAGCCTGTTCTGCAAAGCTCAAGTCTGAAGAATATTCAGTGTTGGAACTGAAGTTCAAACCATTGGCAAGCCAGGGAGGTTTACACAGAACACAGGAGACTTTGCAGTAGGAAAAAACAAGCAATGATCAAACACAAATAGGTGAAAGCTGTTACACCTTCTTCTCTAAGTACACAACGAAGCAGCTTGAAAACTGGCAAACCAACATAGGAAGACAGGGTCCAATGCTCCATGTACCAATTCCAGGGGATCACAGATTAACCAAGAAACAGAGGACAACTGCAGTTGTATTTAAACAGCTATATAAATACTTCAAAGAAAGACTGGAGCACAGAGAAGAATTTCTCCTACCTTGGTATCTTTAGACGAGGGAAATCTCTAGTAAGAAGTGTCTTCCTCCATTCACTGGAAGTCCTGAAACACAAAACCAACAGAAATCAGCAGCATCTTCTCAGCCCTGCGCTGTCCCCGATGCTCTCTCGCTTTGCACACATCCCAGGAATAAACCCACAACTCTTCCACACTATTCCTGTATAAGCTGTCAGTCCCTGCTCTTGACCATCACAATCAAAACATTATTGCTCCTGCTTTTAGATCTCCGTTAATGAATGCTCATTTCAGTCACCTGGCTCTTCCTCCTCACCACTTTGCAAATGGGAGAGGAGAAAAAGAAGGTAACACTTGGATACACATCACGTAACACATTACTGAAGAAGTAATTTGTCACTTCCAAGTATTTCCCTTCAACCTAGCCAGCTCTCCTGCTAAAACCCTGCAACCTTCCCTCTAGGGTTTTCTTTTAAACTCAATCCTCAGATAAACACAACCCCCATAAGGGCTTCTACACTAACTCAAGGGTTCGGTACTCAGCCCTCTGCTCTCATCACGTACTTACAAGTTCATCAACAAAAAGCCAAGAGGAATGTATCTTGCTACTCACTGGGAAAGACCAGAGCACATACTTTCGCACCAGCATGTATGTTACTTGTGCTGAGAATACTGCATTACAGGCTCTACCAGCCTAGAAATCTCATTTGAGAAGCAGCAAGCAGAAGGAAGCACAGACACATCTCATCTGTCATCAAACAAACATCAAAAGTAACCTGAGGCTGCTTTAAATTCACCAGTTTAAAGCAAAGGAGAAGAACGTTCAACCACCTCAGCAGGGCTTTTTCATTCTGCTACAAGCAGACACTGAAAAGCACTTGACAGCTTCACTTATAATTCCCAGTGCTCTCCAGAACCTTAACAGAAACTTCCCAGATGGTCTTAGATGAATAATTTTGTATATAAAACTGTACAACATTCCATAAATTCATGAAGCGACCCCATCTCATTTCTCAGGGTTGCTAATGAACTCCCTCCTTTCCATTTTCCACTTGTCAGGAAGAACAACTGTGGAGCCGTAACCAGCATGTGATGCTCATCATCACCGCAGCTGCTTTGGCCATCAGGCCAGGAAGATGTGCCAATCTCACGTGCAGCTCCGATCCCACTGCACGGACTCCTGCCTCAGCCCGGAGGATGGGTGCAGCCCTGGGTACCTGAGCTCTGCCAGAGTCACCTTCAGCTCCCCCACAGCTCCCCCACTGCAGGATGGTGCCCCTTCTTCAGACTCCCTTGCTGGGTGATGCAAACTTCTGCTTCCTCTCTGAAGCGCACAACGCCTGAGCGCATTTTTATTACTTATTATTATTACGTATTTTTATGTGTTTTATTACTTAACAAAAGACATTACTATATTCCTTAGATCCTAAGGACGCAGAAAAAGGAAGGATCTTAAAACATTTATCTGGCATTCCCCACAATTGCTCTCCCAGAGAAGCTGTGGCTGCCCCACCCCTGGCAGTGTTCAAGGCCAGGTTGGACACAGGGGCTTGGAGCAAGCTGCTCTAGTGGAAGGTGTCCCTGCCCGTGGCAGGGGCTTGGAACTGGATGAGCTTTAAGGTCCCTTCCAACCCAAACCATTCCATAGCCAAAACCTGAACATGACACCCCGTGAGAGAGTAGGACATGGCTTATGTGGTTTAAGCTGCAGAGGAGTGCTGCCTAGCCCTAATTTGCTCAATAAACTTCCCATCTGCATTCAGGGAGCACATCTGATAAGTACGTTCTGCATTGAGCTTTTAAACAGCAGAGCTTTCATCTACTCCTATTATTACATTAGAAATCTGTATGTGAATGCAGAAGATATTAGCGGGTTGTCAATAAAAACTGAATGTCATTAAAGGGCTTTTCTTCCTTAAATGCCTTTCACCCTCTAATTATATTTGTGAATTCCACTATTTAACTGTATCAAAGTTATAAAATCTGACATGTTGTAGCACAACAAATATATTTAGACCCCAATATACAAACAGTTTGAGGGGAGGGGCAATCAGGTTTAGAACTATCCCCTCTTGATTCAATACATCCATCGCAACTATGGTGTGCTCCCATCAGACACAAGAGACATTCAGGACTTCTCCAGGTATTCCAAGAGTTTAGGATTTTAAAATCTCTGTCCTGTGGTATGGCTGCAAGTCACAATATATTTAATTTATTCTATTTTCTTATATCAGCACAGGTTTTCCAAGCCAGTTCTCTTGGAATTGGCAGAAAGGTGACAGTCCTACTTCTTTACTCTTACTTTGCTCAGCCTAGAGAAAAGGTGGCCCAAGGGACACCTTGTCACCATGATCTGGTATTTAAAGGGTGGTTACAAAGAAATGGAGATTCCCTTTGCGCAAGGAGTCACCCGGAAAAGACAACGGATGATGGGCGCAAGTTTCTCCTGGGGGAATTCGAACTGGACACAAGAGGCACATTTTTCCCAATGAGAACAACCAACCACTGGAACCATCTCCCCAGGGAAGTGGTGGATTCCCCAACACTGTTAAGATTCACTGAGACAGAGAGCTGGGCCATCTACTCTAGGTCATGCTTTGCCTGGGAAGGTTGGACCAGATGATCCTTGAGGTCCCTTCCAACCTGGGATTCTGTGATCTCCAAAACCAATACAAACAACTGACTGTTTCCTCCTCCCAGGCACAAGGTGCAGTATCGGTAACTCAGCACAAACCATCACTGAACAACTGTCTGGCACAGTCCCACCAGCTGCAGGAAGTGGTTCAGCCTTCATATTCTGCCCTGGCCTTTGGCCATCAGTGAAGAAGTCACTTAATGTCAATTGGGATTTCTGCCCATAAAAGCTAGCTAGAAATAGCCAGCAATGACTTTCAGCTGCCATCCAAGTCCGCACTTTAAAACATGGAATACTCCAATATTCCCAAGTTCCACAATGTCTATATACATATATACACACATATATGTATGGATGCACGTAAAAGGAATGGGTGTCAGCAGAATCATGTAATTTACATCAGTAACAACACAAACAAGGAACACCGAGACCTCGCAAAGCCCTTTTGTGACACAAACCAGATAAAAATGCACCCATAGCACTCACTGACATTGAACCCAAGTGTTCATTTCTTTTCCTTTGAACAGTCGCCAGCCCACAGCAATATCAATTCAACTACACATCTCCTATACTGTGTTTACTGTTCCAGCGCATCCATCACTTCATTCAACTTCATCCAGTACCACAGAAATCAACGACTTGAAGTAGTTTTTGATAAGCCTCTGTATTTGGGACCTTTTCACTGATCCAGACAATTTCTGAATGAAGATGTTGTGGCCAAAAGCTGCTTCAACCCGGGTGAATGAAAGGACATGATGTAATTTCCAAAACAAGAAAACAAAGGAATGCTATTAAAAAGTACAAGTGAGTAATAATGTCACAAAGCCAAGTAAAGAGAGTGAGGAAGTCCAAGAATTAAGGGTTAGCATGCTCAGCAAAGAAGCTCAGGCACAAAGCACCCATGTGCAGACCGGCAGTCCCAAATCATTTCTTGGTTATACCTGTGCAGGTAACAGCTATACTGAGTTCTTCCACAAATGAACACATCAGAAAACACCAACGTATAAACCAGCTGCCCAAAAGAAGGGCTCCTACTTAATGTAGGAATTACTGGAACAGGCAGGAGGAATAGCTCATAGAAACCCACAATACTGTCAACGCTTTGGTGAGAGAATTAAGCACCCTCCTGTTGTTCTAACCTAGAAGAGCAGGACCCACAAAAGGAACAAGTACTCTCAGGTATAGCAAAGCAGGTTCCAGCTGCACTGGTTTCCTCTCAAGCTAAAACCCATGACAGAAAGAAGACTTAAAGCTTTCAGATGTAAGAAACAAAACAGAAAACCTGCCTTCCATAGCGACTCCAGCTGTAAAGAGGTATAGGACGGAATGACACCAGGATGTCTGATTTCACAGGAACAAGTCTGAGGAGTCTCCTGAGATGAGGACCACCCATTCAGTATTTGGAAAGACATTTAACAGCAGCATGGAGCAAACTTCCAATTAACAGGATGAAATAGAAGACTCATTTGCCATTCATCTTAGAGCAAACAAAGCCATCTTTTTCCCTTCCTAATCTAAGCAAGCAGATGTTGCATTTCAGGAGGTAAAAGTCCACAGCAATCTTACACAGCTAAATGAATGCAAAGCTTTTCCCCTAAACATAGTATAGGTCATGTATCCCCTGATCCCAACAGTTTCATTGTATTTTCCTAGAGAAATTAACTACTTACTCAGACTTTTATCAACAGAACATTAACACAGAGACATTAAACACAATGACCATCTGCCTTTGAAAACCATATACTCCACCAATGATCCGAACATGCTGCTCAACCAGTCCTACTGGAAAGGAAAAGCTCTGCAATGGTCTCATGAATAGGGATTTCCATCTTTAACTGAGGTTATTTTTCTCGTTTTGGCTGTCAGTCGCACCAGCTGGTATTCATCTGATAAACTGAGGGAGCTTGGACGCTATTCTAAAACCAAATCGAATCACAGTTGAAATTCTTTGCACATATATCCACGTTGGAAACAAAATATATACTGTTGAGAAGCCTTGGTTCCCATTCTAACTCAGAAATTCATCTGTAAGCACAACGTGTGTTTCAGTGATGCCTCACACATAACAAATCAACAAGCAGGAAAACAGCAATAGCCTTGAAATTCCAGTAATGTAAATGCGACTGACCTGACTGTATTAGGGACTAAGCTGAAAAACAAGGCTCATGTTTCCATCCTGCTCAGGAGTTTGTCTTCTCAACTTTTTAATCTCTAATTAAAAGTGAGATTTGAATCATATGTTACCAGCCATAATTGCTGTCCCCCAGAGTTCATTACACAGGCACGTATACATTGAAAAATCAAACTCCAAGCATACAACGTAACACTTCAGTCCATAATTAGACAGGTCTTGGCTGATTTTCAGCATTATTAAGCAAGCATCCACTCCACCATATTCTAAGTTGGCAACAGTTTCTTCATGAGCATCACTCTAAATAACTATGGGAAAGCATCCAGACATCAATGGAATTATAAAGAGAAGAAGCAGAAAGTTATCTGTGCTTTAAACTGGGTTTTTTTCTGCTCACCCCATGTGCCTTAAAACAAACCAACCACCACCAATCCCAAAACTATCACATCACCCTGTGTGTTAAATATAGGTGACATTTACATCCTAACAGCTTGGACTCCTGGGTTTATATGAAAATTTGAAGAGTCCATTTGATTTCCTGCTTAACTAAGAAATCATTCCAATGGAGTATCCCTTTTTTTTAGCATCTTAATGAAGTTGATCAGAATTTACAACCTTACCCACTAGCACAGTGATGTGGGGGGCAGGAGCTGTTGTTGTTGTCCTGTTCCAATGCCCAGTGCTAGAAAGCCCTCACCTTTCTCATGCCTCCAGACACTGATTACCATAACACATTTAACAACACTCCATACAACCTGTTTGTTCACCTCTGCTCTATCTACACATTGGTCGTTATTTATTAACCAGTTGGTTTGGGTCCTGCACTCATCCACATGCCAATGTGAGCATAAAATGATGGGTTAAGCATGCACCATGAACTATATTTTCCTTCCAGAGTAATTTAAGTTTAGGAAACTTATTGCACTTATCTGACATTTTAACAGATGCTACCAAATAAGTACAAGAGGAGACTTAATGGCCCATAGATACCCTGACACTGAAGAGACATCCAACACGACAGTCATTTTGAACATTCCAAGCCTATTCCAATCCTTCCAACACTGCTGAAAGCTGGGCCAGGGATTTCAACACTGCTCAACCATAGGCAGCCTAACAAATCTAAAGATCAAATGACTAAAATGCAAGAGTGTTATTTACAGCACAGCTTCACTCCAAGGATCGCATTTACACTCCTGTGCCCACTTTCCCCCATCATTACTAATGCTGCTTCAGTCACAATGGGCAAAAGCAGCCCAAGAGGCAGTGAGGACCAGGCAGCTCCTTCTGGAGACGGGTGCTGGGTGGACTTGAGAAGGTTCCTCCCTCCTCCTGCTCTCTTTTGGGTTTAATTCCTACTCTAGCAGGAGAATATCTTTTGTGGCTCCTAACCTAAGGAGGCACCCTGAATAGCTGCTACCATGCTGCTTTATCTCACAAAACTCCTGGATGTCAAGGATGTAAGATAACCACTCCAAAGCCTCCTTACCCAGTTTCTACTGAACAAACCAATTGCAAAGGCAGACAGTCAAAACCCTTTCTCTGCTCCTTCAGAAGAAGGAAACCAGAACTCAAGCCCTGGGAAGAAGATTTGGGTTTCTTGTTTTCCTTTTGCACCCCCCCCGCAGATGTGGCTGTACTGGCGCTGGGTGACCTCCTTAGAGCTCCACCATTCAGCACATAAAGCTACCAGAGATGAACAAGACAATGCTTTCACCCTAATGCATGAATATGATCACACTGACAAATTGTCTGTGACCTCTTGTGCGGTGAGCAAGTGACATGAAACACAGCAGTCAGGAAACGGGGGGGAATCTAAGCAGTCAAAGCCATTAAATGAGGCATTTGGATTGGGCTTTTTTTAACAACACTATTACAAGAAGCTTGAATATTTTATTTGAGTTCATTTAGGTTTCAATTGCCAGCAGACAGAATTATCTATAGCTGAATGAAACAAAAGTAGTATCTCAATGAGAGTTTTCTTAGGGAAAAGTGTGTGTCCCTATAAAACGACAATCCTCAAACACATTGTATAGTCACATTTGTTTTTCACACCTCTCCTGTATCTGGTACAGTCAATAATACTACGGTTTAACACAAAAAACTTGAGCTTTGGGTTGAAACAGAAGAGAGAATACTGAAAGAAAGAAGAAACATGAAATACAAAAGATTTTTCATGTGGGAAGCAACACATGCATTTAAAAGAACAGCCTTTTGGGGGCTATTAACTTAATCTGCTAACATTACAGATGGTATCTCAGAACCTGAGTGAAATACAGCAATGAAAAAAGGATTCAAGTGATATGTTTCACTTGGCTTTCATTTTTTGGTAGCCGGCTATCTATATTCCATGCAGGAAAGTGTGACTTCCCAAAAGTGCTTATTCTGCTTTAAGTCACCTTCCAACAAGGGAACAAATATATATGAATAAGTAGTTGAAGGAAAGGGTGTATTTATATGCCTTTTATCTTTTATGAAGTATAAAAGTGATACTTAAAATAAGCCTGACTAGTTAAGACAATGTGTTTGAACTACGAGCAGTTATAAATGAAGCCATTGTACGAACACACTTGAAATTACAGCATAGAGCAGGCTTCAAAGGCATTCAGTGTTCTACATCTGAGCTTGCTTCAGACTCTTCTGGTAAGCCAACAACCCTGAGGTTTCCAATTTCATCCTGCAACGGGCAGTGAAAATGTAGATATGAAGATTTACAGTGAAGAACTGCACTTCCTCAGCTTTATGCAAGTGAGGGCTGGAAACCCAGTGAGGTATTTGTAACTGGAGAAAGCAGCTAACCTGAAACCAAACTGTTATGGGCCCATAAAGAAGTCATGCTTCCCCTATGGAGACAGGGTGAGAGCTGGGCTTGTTCAGCCTGGAGAAGAGAAGGCTCCTTAAGGGGAGACCTTAGAGCTGCTCCAGTGCCTAAAGGGGCTGTAAGAGACCTGGAGAGGGGCTCTGGACAAGGGCCTGTAGGGACAGGCCAAGGGTTGGAACTGGATGAGCTTTAAGGTGTCTTCTTGTGCCAGTGCCTCAGCACCCTCACAGGGAAGAGCTTCTGCCTAAGAGCTCATCTCAGTCTCCCCTCTGGCAGGTTAAAGCCATTCCCCTTGGCCTGTCCAAAGCCCCTCTTCCAGGTTTCTTATAGGTCCCCTTAAGGTATTGAAAAGCTGCATTAAGGTCTCTCTGGAGCCTTTCTTTTGTCTTAGCCTTAAAAAGCAGCATATTCTCACCCTCACTGCAGCACAACAAAGCCAAAGTCTCTGCTTCACTTTTGTTAAACACTGGAACGTCCATTAAGAAACAATGGTCCAAAATCTCCTCAGGCATGTTTAGGAAGAAAACATTTCTGACATCAAGATGGGTTACAGAAAACACAGTAATCCCTCCTGTTCTATTACCATCAGAAAGCCTTTTTTCTGTAATTAGTCTGAAAAAGGACAAATAGTTTAACATTCACAGCGTTGGAGCTAGACTGGAGTATCTTACATCAAAACTGGGTATGGGTATCCCATTTTCCAAACTTCACTGCTTTTATAGCAAAACAATGCAAACAAAACTGCAGAAACAACTTCAGAACAGTCTTAGCACATGTCCATAAAGGGCATTATTTCCCCAACTACCACAGAAAGCACAAGCTTTGTTGTGTAAACACGCAGAAGGAAAGTGAAGGAGGAAGAACTCTGCTCTTGGCTTTGGGAGACTTGTTCTTACAGCAACAGTCATAATCCCTGTTATGGGCTACGTTCACTTCACACTTTAGTCCTTAAGGATCACAAGACCCATTGAACAAATCCTTCATTAACCCACAAGTGAAGTAACTCTGGCTTGGAAACACCTCCCAGGAATGAAGCCAAGTCAAGAAGATGGACACGTACACTAAAGCACTGGAGGAAACTTATTTTCAGCCCTGATTTAAAGGGCACATTACAAATGAGGATTTCAGAGTCTGCAGCAGTGTTCTGAGAGATACACATGGGATTTGCCTACATTTCACTTGAAAGTTGAGTTTTCTCTTCTGCAAATGACTGTTTTTATAAATCAACTCTTTTCATAAATCAACTCTTTCCCCTGCTGGATGGTACTCATCCACTCTCCTTCTACATTTACACATCCTTGTTGCCCTGCTCTGAGTCTTCTCCAGCTCTAAAACAGCTTGTAGAAAACGAGCAGACCAAACTTCCCAGTCTTCAAGACATGGCTGTTCCACAAGCCTCCACATGGCTCTGTGATGCTCTGCTTTAGCCACTGTTTCTTCCGCAACACCTCACATAGAGATTTGGTTTTTGGCTTTGTTTTCATTTCAAAGCTGCTGTTTTCATGGCCCTACCAGTCCTCATCCCAAGATTCTCCAAGTGGTAACAGTTTAGAATCATAATTGGCTGTAACTTGTATCTGGGTTTCCTGCACCCGCAACACTTACATTTATCTATATTGCATTTCATTTACTGTTATTAAACAGTAATTAAAGACTTAAGGCCCTTCTGCAATCCTTCAGTCATCCCTCCCTGCCTATGGATCACCAGGGACACTGATCACCTCTGGCCTACTCTTGTGTTTGAGTCCACTGATCCTCAGTACAGGGCCTAGTGCCAAATTCTACAGGTCCCATCCCTCTATCCTGACAGCTGAGCGCTTATTTCTATCCTCATTTTCACCTTAGCCCATTATACCTATGACAGGATACTCTCATGCTCAGCCTTCCAAAATACCTCTGGTGAAAAACTTTAGGGGAAACTCTTCTGGAAATCCAAGCGGATTCCATCAACTGCATCCTCTCCTCCATAATTAGCTCATCCAGCAGGAATTCCTTCTACAAACCCCACTCTTCCTGTATTTATCCAGCTGTCATCTAAGTAACATGAAGCGCGATTTCAGGTAGCACAAAGCAATGCACAAACACGAAGGCAGCACAATGTGACCTCCATCGTTCTAAAGCCACAAGGCAGATGCACAGTTTGTGTTTGCTGAGATAACTTTCCATTTCCCCAGAAGAAGCTGATAAATCCAAAAGAATCTTTAAGGCTTTTGGCACTTGCCTAAAAAACCTGTTAAGCCCCAAACATCCTGTGAACAGAATCCTCCGTTCTCATGGCTGCTCACAACAATGGCACATGCAGAACTCAACCAACTCCCCATTTCCAGCGCAGTCTGAGTCAAGTTAAAGCAATGGAAGTGTTAGGACTTAAGATAATCAGAGCTGATATTTCAGTACCTGTTATGATTATAGTAACACAGGTCTTCATTTAAAAACTAAAGAAAAAAATCAATCCAGAAGTTTAAACCTTAACTCTATCAGGAGACACTCAGACATTCACAGAGAGCTGCTTCACTTATCCTCAGCAACAACATTACTCTATCCTGGTAAATGCACTATATTCTCTCCTTCAGACCTAAACCAAGCAAGCTACTCCTTGCTTACACAGTGTGTAGCCTTGGTGGTGCCTCCCATGCCTCATACACTGAGGCGGGAGCAACCCAAAGCTTTGAGGGACAAGGTACTGCCAGTGCCACACAGGAATCAGATTCTCTCCCATCACCGATGGGAGTGAGCAGGTTTAAGTCTTTCAAAGGAAAACCAATTCAAATGTCACTTTTCCACACCAAGTTTCCCTTAAAACACAAACGCGGAATCTTTCGGAAGCAAGCAAGCCTGTCATTGAAAGTCCCACAAAATAACTGAAAAGGCATAAAAGTCAATTCTATGGAAAATTCCTTGCTTTCATTTCTGCGTAAGATCAAGTCATTTTAGATGAACCAAACCACTGAGCCCCTACAACACACCTCCATAACAACCCACACGTATCCCAAAAACTCCATTAAGCTGAAACCACTAAAATAACGGCATAAACCACAAGAAAACTGCCAATTAAGAACTCATTTCTCTCCTCCATGAAGTGCAAGCAGTTAAGACTAGAACACATAAAGCTTGCAGCAAGCAAAGCCTTCCTTCTCCTCAGCAGCTTGCTCTGTAGAGCTGAGAGCACCGTGTTTGCGGTTGGCTTTCCGGGTATAGGGACTCCACTTCCTCAGCTGTGCTCACAACCCCTATAGGAGACATTCACACAGCAACGAGGAACAGAAAAAGGGGGAAACAGTCAAAATCAGGTCAACACAGAACCTAAATTGACCCTTCTGGTTTCAGGCCAAAGTCGCTCTTCCTCTTGAAGGGCTCCTCACTCACGAGTGACACTGTGTAATAATTACTTTTGCTGCACTAACACAGGCACAGTCAGGTTTCACTGCAGCCCCTGCGCTCAGCTTTCAAGAAAACCACAGATCATTTTACTTGCATCACAATAAAAAGGCTTCTTGAAACCAACTTCAGATGCGACAGACGAAACAGGTGAAATCTCAACATTTCCACAGCCTCAAATCTCCCATTTCACAGGCCAAAAGATATTCCTAAATACCAATTTAGGATGGTCAGACCTTACACAAAACCTGCTTGCCCTGGAAGTTCAGAGTGATCCCAGCTGATGGGCTGGGGTTTGGGTTTGACTTCAGTACAGTAAAGAATCTACATCATTAAACATGAAAACCACCACCACTCTTTGCTAACCTCAGCAAGGAAAAATGTGTAAGATATACTGAGACACACACCAGGTTATTAATTGGAAGTAGAATTCTTCTAAAACCTAGAACGCAAAACTGTACCTGAGCCTTCAATCCTCCTCCATGAGAAACTGTCACAGGTACCATACTTTCAGATTAACATACTTTTTATGAGAAGACACAAGTAATGTTAGAAAACAATTTAAATCAACTTCCTCAGCACCAGCGCCTACCTCTGCTTCATTAGATCCCCTATTTCTTTCTTTGCCTTTTTAATTGCTCCTCCTCTCCTAGTCTCCACCATAATCATAGAATCCCAGACTGGTCTGGGATGGAAGGGACCTTAAAGCTCCTCCAGCTCCAGCCTCTGCCACAGGCAGGGACCCCTTCCACTGGAGCAGCTTGCTCCAAGCCCCTGTGTCCAACCTGGCCTTGAACACTGCCAGGGATGGGGCAGCCACAGCTTCTCTGGGCACCCTGTGCCAGCGCCTCAGCACCCTCACAGGGAAGAGCTTCTGCCTAAGAGCTCAGCTCAGTCTCCCCTCGGGCAGGTTAAAGCCATTCCCCTTGGCCTGTCCCTACATCCCTTGTCCCAAGCCCCTCTCCAGCTTTCCTGCAGCCCCTTCAGGCACTGGAGCTGCTCTCAGGTCTCCCCGTCAGGAGCCTTCTCTTCTCCAGGCTGCCCCAGCCCAGCTCTCTCAGCCTGGCTCCAGAGCAGAGCTGCTCCAGCCCTTGCAGCATCTCCGTGGCCTCCTCTGGCCTCGCTCCAGCAGCTCCACGTCCCTCTTGTGCTGCTGCCCCAGAGCTGGATCAGGGCTGCAGGGGGGGTGTCCCCAGAGCACATCAGAGGGGAGAATCCCCTCCCTCAGCTGCTGCTCACACTCTGGGGGTGCAGCCCAGCACACAGTTGGCTTAATCCCCCACTGCAGGCAGTAAGCAGTACCCTTTGGAGCCTGTATCAGGACCACTCAAGCTATCAAACAGGGTAAATGCTTTCAACAAGTTTTACATCTCTGCAGTCTCTCTAAGCCTATCTTTGGGAAGCCCATAGCAAGGACAATGCTATTTCTAAAGGAACAAGCACAAAATCACAGCCCCACCAAAATAAACATGGTACTAGACACATAATGATGTCTAACACCACCATTCTAATTTCCTATGCTGTAGAAGTCAGCTCTTCTAAATGACAGTGAAATACCATGAAGAATGCTATTTCAGCTGTAAAATTGTGCTGGTTTCTGTAACTTCCAATTCTGATCACATCTTCCCTTTCTCAGGCTGAAGATTAATAGAGACACAGGAATGAGGCACTTCCCGAGATCTGTGCTATGGGAAATCGGTCAGTGTCCCCGAAACGTGACTTGGTTAAAGCAGGAGAGCACAGCAGCACTCCGTCCACCTCCACGGCCCTCCCTCCAAAACAGTCCCTGCAGCATTACCTACATAATAAAGCAACATTTCAAATGGCTTTAAAAGGTTCCAGTGGAATGCACTGTGAGCTTTAAACACAATTCTCTTTCATGTTGATTAAATCTTCCTTCAGATTCAACCAGCTTGTTTCAGAAATGTTACTGCCACAAAACATAACAAGCTCTTCACACTCTGTTTTTAAAGGCGCAATGAAACATTGCTCCTTTCCCTCTATATAGAATGTGAACTGTTATCTGGCATAACTACCTGTTTAAAAGCACTTCCATCCATCTGCAGCTGCATTTTGTCATCACGTTAGTACATGAATCCTACCTAAATACTAGAATACATGCTTTTAATGCTCAATATCATCTTTAAAAGAGTAATACAAGAAGTTTGATGTTCCAGACAGGGTAAGATAAGGTTGTAACCGGCCCAGCTTTGTGGACACGACAACGCAGAAGTTTCAGCAGCAGCGCAGCACAGCACAGTCCATGAGCACGGCACAGTGATGGAGACAACAAAACTTTGGCAGAGAGGGTGTCTTATTATCTCTCTGGCTAAAGACAAAGAAGTTATTCTTTCACACAACAGCTCCAACTATAGCACCAAAACCAACAGAAAAGAAAAACTTTGGAATTACTTCTGCTCGTGCCAAGTTTGTGTAGACGGGTTTCACAAGCTACTGCCAGAAACTGCCCCCAGAAGGACACGGTCCCTATGGAGCTCTGAGTAATGCAGCAATATGCAAAAATTAACACAGATTCTGTGCTAGGTTTAGGTCATTGACAGTACAGAATTCAATCCATAGCCTGAAATCCATCTAGAAAGTGATTACTATGGCAGAATTACTATTATATGACTCTGGCATCAATTCTCTGTCAGCAGGTTCAGGAACAAAACTCATCACAGGTTGTTTCTACTGCAAACTCCACATGCTTTAAGCACTCAGCCAACACTTAGCAGTGAAGTTGAACACTTTGCTTAATTTATGTAAGCAAAATTAAACTAACTACAGCAAAGTAATTAAAACAGAGGAAGATAAGGAATGAATTTCAGTCCTATCAGCAATACTCCTTCCTTTTCATTCTTAGTTCTATTTGTTTGCATAGAAATATTCGTGTTAGGCTACACGTTATTAGTTTGCCCTAAAAGAGCTGCAGAAAACTCAGGCAGCAATTAAACAGATAAATGTCTAATGCTGAAGAGTAATTTACTACGTTCCACGCTGCCATCTAAGAAGTGCTGTTCAGTCCCCTCTGAACGTGCCCTTGCTACCTTCTTCCAGTATACAGTGAAATTATGGCTATAAACCCATGCATATATGTACAAAGTGAGGTGATCCATTTGCTAGAAAAAAGGGAAATGGTGTAAAATTCTGTATTAAAGTTCGCAATCAACCTACTCCCTCACTCCCAAAGATTTTAACACAGATGCACATCAACAACACAGTCAATTCAGAACAACCTGAAAGGAAAGAGTCATGAAGATTTCCCAACTCCTAAATACTAAGCTAATAATTAAATATTTGAAATCCACTAAAAATCTACCGTAAAGATGCTGCTTAGAGCAAAATGTGACCTACAGAACCTTTACTATCAGGATGTCTAGAGAAATGATGCCACCAGACATTCCAGTTCAACCTCAGGTGTGCCTACCTTGCAGGTAAAAGAAATGCATCTGTAATACCAGCTGACACTCATGTGAATCAAATACACAGATACATTCCTTACAACTCTTGGAAACACTCTGTCCTAGGAGTGCACTAACATACCTACTCCTCTTTCCTGCTATCCCACATACGCAATGCTGAGATAAATGTTTATAAAAAAATCACAGAATAGTTAGGGTTGGAAAGGATCTTAAGATCACCCAGTTCCAAGCCCCTGCCATGCGCAGGGACATCTCACACTAGACCATGTCACTCAAGACTCTCTCCAGCCTGGCCTTTAACACTGCCGGAAACGGAGCATTCACACCTTCCTTGGGCAACCTGTTCCAGTGCCTCACCGTGCTCACCCTAAAGAACTTCTTTAGATCTAATCTAAACGCACATTTCTTTGAATATTAAAGTAATTATTTTTACCCCAAGCTGTCATTAAAGGGCAATACAGACATATTCAAGGAGAAAAAGGAGCTGCACACTCCCCCACCTCTGGACAAGCAGTCACCATAAGCTCAATTATCTCTCTATTCAAAAGGATGGTGACTGTCATTTGTGGTAGCACAGGTATAAACGAGTCAAAATCCTGTTTGACTTTTAAAACACTTAAGTCAAGTATTCAACTTCAGGTAAAATTTGTTGTCTCTGACCTCTTCATTACGAGATTGGTAGCCTTTTTCAAACTCCTTGTCAAAATTCATTATTACCAAGTTCACCCTCTCCCCACCAGCCCATCTGCATACCTATTTACATGCAATTATCTATTCAGGAAGCACATATACAAATTCAGAAACATCTTGTTGCTGTTTTGCTTCACAGTTTCATCCTCACTAATTTAGTTCTCCTCCAATCATTTATTTTCACATCTTCCTTCAGCCTCAGAATTCACAAGACAATTTTTGAGAAACAAAAAAGATGGAGACTGCCATCCTAGGAAAAGATCTGCTGTCAGCACACTAAAAGACACAGAGCAGAGGTCCGAGCTCCCAGAAAAAGATCCCTTTGGAAAAGGGATGTTATCCAAGCACCTTCTGGGGAACCCATGGTGGCTGCAGCTAACGGTATAAAGGACAACCAGCATGGATCAGCTCAGCCCAAAGCTGTTCTGCAACATCATACTGGGCGTAGCAGACATGCTGCTTGAGGCCTCTAAGTGCTGGATGCCAATAATGACTTCCCATACACTTCCTGCTTGTCTCAAGACCAGGTAGAAATGCTTTTTCATGGCTGGTTTTGTCTGGGTTTTAATTATTTAAAATCTTACAGCAACCTTTCCACACCAGTGGAAGAGAGAAGTGGGGAGAAGTGCTTGTGTGGGGGATCATTTTCTTAAATCCTTCCCATTACTAAGGAGAAGTATCCTAAAATTCACCAAAGCCTGGAAAGGTGGAGACTTCATTGCATGCAAAAGGTTCCATTACCACCAACAGAAAAGCCATCAGTGGTGTTTGGGAACCAGATCCTACCCAAGCCTTTGCTGAAAGCCAGCACACAGCTCACACTACACTCAAGGGACAAGAGATCAGTTTCTGACCCTGCTACTCAAACTGAACAATGCTGCAAAGATAAAACAACAGCAGGATGAGAAGGGGGAGGGAGGAGGAAGAGGAAGAGCACAAATAAAGGACGGAAAACCAACCTGATGTTCCTATAATGAGTAATATGCAAAAGCTCACATCTGATATCTATACCAGAGGTAAACACAAGCCCAATAGCAAAACAAACAGAACACACTTTGAAACCTTCCCAGTTCCCTCTCGGGCTTTGTTACAGCACTGCCGTAGCACTGCACGGTTTTACCTGCAGTATTGCTAGACCTTACGTAGCAAAACCCTGTTACAAGCCACAGACAAATAAAAGCAGCTTCCTCAAGGAAAACCCTGAACTCACAGAGGTATAAAAACTAACACAATACAGAACCTGGAGACTTCTTTATCTAAAACGCAACCAATCAGGGCAGGCACATCAAACACGAAAACAATGATTTGTATTCCAAGTGGTTTCTTATTTGCAGAAAGATCATAAAATTCAGTTTTACAAAGCATTTATACTTCCAATAATCTTTTCCTATTTGTGTTTTATCAATAAAAATATCAGATCAACTCCCATCAGCAGATGATGCAACAGCTCTGACTCCAAGAAATAACATGAAGGGATGCAAACTCAGTCTTTTGCTAGAGAGCACTGACACACAGAGCTCTTTCTAGTGGTATTTTAATGATGTGCTACAGAGCATCTTAAAAAGACACCAAAAAATCCTCCTCCAGAACGATTACGTAGTTCCTTTGAATGATTTGAAATCGTTCCAGACCGAGACTGAACACAGGCACTCCAGAAAACGCGGTCCCCATGTTATTTGCCTTAATGTACACAAGCACGTACTACATCAAGCTAAAAGCTCTTTCTCCCCAGGCAGAATAAAGAAGTGCCCAAGATTATTTTACACATAACATTATGTATATGTTACTACCGGCTCTGTTTAAAAACTCTTGGAGTTTAAAAAACTCTTGGAGCATGGTCTAGCCACTAGTCTGTTTATTCCATAGAGTAAACTGGTGGAGCCAGACTCTGTGTACCCTGTCACAGAGTTACAACAGGCCCCACAATTTATTCTCTGTGTTCATGAAATATGGGATATTCTTTTGGATTACACTGATCAATGCCTAATATTGGTAAATTAGAGCTTTACCATTCATAAGAATGCTTATGTCTCAAAGCACCCAAATGGAGTGCCGTAAAGCAGCTCATTAGGAAGATGAAAATTGAACACAAGTAAAATTCCCTTCCAGTGCCTAAGGGGGCTACAGGAAACCTGGAGAGGGGCTTTGGACAAGGGCCTGTAGGGACAGGCCAAGGGGAATGGCTTTAACCTGCCAGAGGGGAGACTGAGATGAGCTCTTAGGCAGAAGCTCTTCCCTGTGAGGGTGCTGAGGCGCTGGCACAGGGTGCCCAGAGAAGCTGTGGCTGCCCCATCCCTGGCAGTGCTCAAGGCCACGTTGGACACAGGGGCTTGGAGCAAGCTGCTCTAGTGGAAGGTGTCCCTGCCCGCGCAGGGGTTGGAGCTGGGGGGGCTTTAAGGTCCCTTTGACCCAAACCAGTTTGGGATTGCATGAAACCCCAGCTCAGTTGTTTTATACTGGTATCTATTTATGCTGGTATCAATATTATGCTGGTATTTATTATTACACAATAAAGGTTTTCAGAAAATCTACACCATTTGGAAGTTTAGCCCAGGTCTGGAACATCCCACCAACAAAACCGGCCCTGACAGTCAGGAAGCAAGTACATTGCTGCAGCCTTGGTTTTGTCAGCCACAGTTTTGAGATGATGTGGGGTGGTTTTTTTCCTTACAGAGAGCTCAGCAGTTATTATATACAACCTACATGAAACCAAAGTGATCTCCTCCAAGAGAAATGCCTGGGAGAAATCTTTATTAAAAAACATTACTTTATGTATTGCACCAACAAAGCTCTAAATAGGACAACATATGAGAAACATCACTCGATCCAAAGTAACTGCAAAAATCAGATATTCTTTCTAATGACAATAAATGACAAAGCACATCTATCGTCAAAAGGAAATATATATACATGTATTTTTTCATGGTTTTTTACCCACTGCAACTAAAAGTCATTATTTCTGCTCTTAATGCAGTGCCACAGAGAATCAACACGGAACCTGTCCTCACCAAACTGACCCCTATGCACTGCTCTAGCTTATTTTTAATCCCATTCTGCAGTTCACACCAAACCAGGCCATGCAGCATCATTTCCTACACAGAACATTAATATTTATTCCAATTTTCCTGATAAACTTATCTTGAAATCAGTGAGCCAACAACTTGTCAGGCTTTCTGCCTTTTATTTTTAATCCTGCCTATCCACAAAGAGCCTGAAACGAGAATATGGAAGAGTGGGACTGCTGCCAGCAGACTTCCTGCGCTCCAAGCTCGGAGCATATGTTTAAGCTCTTAATACAATACAGAAAGACAAGTTCTTGAATGTAAGCAGTCAGGACTAGCTTCTCGCACAAGTTCAGCACAAGTGTCTAGACTATGAGCAAACTGCCACCAGATATAAATCTGGGGATTTATAGTACAGACGCTTGACAAGTATAGATTTAACTGCCCGCATTCCAGCACTGCTGGTTTTGGTAAGCGCTCCATGCATCAGCTGCAAGAACACAGGTGGCAGCATGTGACGTGTGAGAAGGGTAAATCCCTCACATACGCCAGAGTCCGCCCAGTGCGTCCATAGCTAAATGGGTAACAGTTAACACAAGATTATTCTACATACACTATTACTCTTTAACCAAAGCTCTAAACAGTCAAATGGGAGAAAGAGATGAGCTCTTAGGCAGAAGCTCTTCCCTGTGAGGGTGCTGAGGCGCTGGCACAGGGTGCCCAGAGAAGCTGTGGCTGCCCCATCCCTGGCAGTGTTCAAGGCCAGGTTGGACACAGGGGCTTGGAGCAAGCTGCTCCAGTGGAAGGTGTGCCTGCCCGTGGCAGGGGTTGGAGCTGGAGGAGCTTTAAAGTCCCTTGAACACAAACCAGTCTGGGATTCTACGATTCAACACAAACAAACCCAAACCACTCGTGTAAAACACAGCACTGTAAAGACAGACTCATCACTTCAAAGATTCTTACTCTGTTTCCTGCTAATGATATACAGCTAAATAATCTTTTGTCATAGGATATAACCTTTCTTTAAAGATGGTTTTAACCAAAGTTGGAGAGATTTTTCATTTCCCTCCAGTAAGAGGATGCATGATCTGCATCTGTGATCTTCAGTGTTCATGCCAGAGCAAAAAACCTGGACTACACACAGAAGGACGGAACACACAGAGCAGCAAACACAGCCTGCAGTGGTGCCTTGGTTGCTTTTCTGCCTGCAAACCTGTTTGTCTACGAGAACAAATGCAACCCAAGAGTTTGAAGTTAACGGTAAGAGAATACAGAGTATAGAGTTACATCAGGAATGTAAAAATGCTATCATGGATTGGGCTTACATGAATGCAGAAATTTCTCCCAGAAAAGTAACTGAGGCAACTATTTCAAATGCAGTGCCTTCATATCCATCTAACTTACAATTTATCTGACTTAAACTGTATTTCTCAGTAGAAATATATTAGTAAACAGATTAAACTCAGAGGCTTACTAAATAACTTTAATTCACTTTAAGAATTTGCACATTTATTGAATCCCAGACTGGTTTGGGTTCAAAGAGACCTTAAGATCACTCAGTTCTAACCCCCTACAACAGGCATGGATGCCTTCCACTAGAGCAGTTTGCTCCAAGCCCTGTCCAACCTGGCCTTGAACGCTGCCAGGGATGGAGCATTCACAACTTCCTTGGGCAACTCCAGTATTGCCACCAACTCCCATGCTGATCTCCATTCCTGAAGAGCAAAACTACAATAACCCAACATGGAAGATGCGGTGCAAGGACTATAAATGCAGTTGACTTAGACTGGATTTGTTAGATAGTCTTATGAACCTTTACAAGAGGCAGAAGCAGTCAAAAAGTCCACAGATTAGAGTCTGATGCAAAGCTGATCTACTTTATGAGGACCCTGCATTACAGCTATACCGGGGGTGAGAAAGCAAGATACTGGCAAAGGCCCCTAGCAGACAGCGTGCATGACGACAGAAGAGTGACTAAACTTCCTACTCACATAACTTCAGAACAACAAAAACCCTCTTTGAAAACGTGTCTGTAGCCATGGATGAGCTCCGTCCACACTGATACAAGGTATTTTTAGGTTCCAGCAAGTCTGCAGTAAGAAGACAGCTCTGAAAAGTCACAAGTTCACAATTCCCTCTCGATATCCTTTGCTCTGGGTTCATGCATGCATTGAGGTATTTTAGTTTTCAATGTGGATGTCGTGCACAGCTTTGCTCTGTTCCTATTTCCCTGTATTTATACTATTGACCATTCTTTTTACTCAGAATAAACTCTTAAGAAATGAACTTCTTCATATTTTAAGTTCACCATTTCTCAAGATCCTTTTGAATCCAATTTATTCTTCCTACCCTGCAACCTCCCGAGAGCTGCTGTCACCCACAGGTTTCACTAGTACACTCCCAGTTCCATCAGGCAGGTTACTAAGCAACTTGCTAACCAGCCTGGCACCCACTTTACAGCAGTTCTGATCACACTACACTTAACTTTCCAGCCAGAAGTATCTTAGGCCCCTCACCAGAAGTGCTTCCAAAAGAAATATAGGGAAATTTTCACCTAGTTGCAACGTTTTCTAGTTGTTTTACAATGGGTAGCAGCAATTGGTTCAAGACCACTCAGTCATCTTGACTAGCTTTGAACAAATTAGACAAGCCAAAGGACTGAGATCTTTCAATTCCCGTTCAGCCAAGTTGAAATTAAATCAACAGACCACTCCGTTATTCACTCTTTTAAGGTAATTCCTCAGTTTCAACCTGGCATGTACTGAGTTAAGGCTTACATAATACCACAAAAAGCCAACTTTTCCTAGCTCCTAGAAGGTGGTCTAGCAGGCATCACAGCCCATATTGCCCTGACTTCCTCCCCTCACACTTGTGTACACATGCCAGCACCCAAAACCTCAGCACAGACCCCCAGCACTGAAAATACTTCTCAAGTTGGCAAAAATAAATACTTGCATCTCTTTTGCTTTGGAAACGTACACTGATTTATAACTACACCATTTGGCCTGTGATCACAACTTGTAACTGGCAAGAACTCCCACTGTTATTACTTTTTGGGATCACTACTACCCACATGGTGCCAGATGGCGTATTGCACCTCTGCTAAGGAGGTGTAGGAGCACAGCCTGCTGTCAGCATGGCCTTCTCTTTACTTTATTCAAATCGAGACATAGATAATATTACCGCTCTGAAGGGAAAGCGGGTGGGCATATGTAGCTCCATTACAGCTGAGGCCTTCAAAGAACAATATTCCTTTCTTTAATGAAGCCTGCTACATTAAATCCCCACTCCTGAAGGGAAAAAAAGCAAGGGATGCCTTAACACATGCCCAAGCATTAACCAAAGGTTAGTGCCAATGGAAAGCTGCTCTTAAAGACTTCAAGCAAACACTAACGTTCTAACTATGGAGCTGAGTATCTCATACTAATAACTGTGTGAACAGCACAAAATTGAGTTGGGGTCCTCAAATCTTACATTTAAAATCAAACAGGAAAGAATTAGGAGGGGAAAAAACATTAAACTGGTAAATGAAAGATTCCTGCCTTCATAAATAAATATCTATTAAACCAAGATTATTTAGGTATGCAAAAGCTGCTAGAAAAGATAATAAGCATTAGACCCTAACTTCACTGCAGAAAGTAACAGATTACTTCTGCATCTAACAACAGATCCACATTCTGTTGCTATCTTGCACCAAGATACACAGAATAACTGTATCCGTGATAAACAGAATAACTGCCCAAACCCACATCATTTTGCAAACAGCCTTAAAAATAAAGTCACATGAAGAACAAGGCAGCCTGCAAGCATGGGGCAAGCCAGCAAAATCCACAAATGCTTATGTGGCTCATACAAATCACTATATCCACTTACATCTGCGCCCCTCCACAGGCTCAGGTTAACAACTCTCCTACATTTCAACACACTTCCTTTTGGCTTTCTTCTCCTACCATCATGCATTTCTAAAACCTACCCTCACACCACTTACTTTGGTTTTCCCTCTCTTAGACTCCTTCCATAGTTTATTCCAGGAGATCTCTGAAGTTTGTTTACCTGTTTGTCCAGTAATCTCCTCTCCTGAAGACTTTCTCTGCAGCACTTCCAGGAACCACCCTGCCTAAGCCTATCCCAATTATCCACTCAGTGACTGATCTCTTATGGTCAGACACACACTAACCGCTGAGAAGAGACTCATGGCATGGAACTAAAACCCTGCACAGTTTTAAGGGAGCCTACAGGAAGAGGAGTGGACACAGAGGGCTTAGGCCTGAAAGGACATACCACCTTCAAGTTACAAGCACCATGCTGCCATGCACCTACAGACTCCCTATGCACCACTGACCTACACAATGTGTACTCTCCCATTGACATCTCTCAGCATGAAAACACATACCTCATTTCTACAAACACTGTGTACCTTTATCTTCCAGTTACTAGGCCTCTTCAAACCGTTATGTGTAACATTAACAACACCTTGTTATCAAAAACAAGTTTCTCAATGAGAATAATCCTACAGGACAAAATGGGATGCAAGGCAAAAGGGAAAATCACCTCTTATTAGAGAGGTAAATAAAAGGAACAGGACAGGAAATACATGCACACTTCTCTGTTCTCTGCACTTTGGTTGTATATTGTTTCTTTACTTTGTAGTAATACTTCTTCATTAAGAATATGAAATTTATGGGATCACAACCCATGAAGAGTTGTGATCCCATAAAGGGATCACAGGTTGGAAAAGACCTCTAAGATCATCAAGTCCAACTGTTACCCAGCACTTCCAAGGTTATCACTAACCCATGGCACTGAGGGCCTCGTCTACACAGTTTCTGAACACTTCCAGGAATGGTGATTCCAGCACTGCCCTGGTTGTTACTAAAATTTCCTTCTCTTTGAGTAGGGAAAAGCTCCTCCGAAGGCGTCTCATATCTTCTTTTCAGCTTCTAAGCACTTGGATTGGACAAGTAGCTTTCTAAAGCTCCTTCTAGATTCAAAAATCTACAGTAAACATCCAGTAGCAGCACAGAAATCATTCAGAAAGCACAGAGATCTCTCTCATTTAGTTGCTTTGTAGTCATATTATGAAGGGAGATGCAAAGTATGACAAGTTCTTCACCATCAAAGACCCATCCTTCAGTCTGCATCCTGATTATTTTTGCAACTACAATTAGGAATTCCCAAACTGTGCTGTCTATACATATCACCATAATGTGACCACGGAACTCTGCCTGTGTAAGTAAATCTCTCTTCAGCCAACTATTTCATTGGAAATAGTAATACTTCACCAATTCAGACAGAAGCTGCCCACTGAAAAGGCTAAGCCTGACATAAGAGCCCATACAGCTTGCCAATACTTAAGCCAATGGTTAAAACACTTGCCACAGGATCTAGCTCAATGAGTTTAATACTCCTCAAGTGTGGAAAATACACCTGCAAGGAACTTCAGAGACCATCACGGTGCCCGGGAGTAAGCAGAAGAGACCATCCATGTCTCCAGGTTAAGGACACTTTCAAGTGTTATCAGTTAATGCTTTATAGCAATGGGAATCAATACACAACTGCTTTCTGGAACCACAAATACATAAATATTCACACTCCCATTCTGAAGAGAATTCATTTTACACTTTCATTTTGATGCGTTTCATATGCACTGATGGTTTCTTTCTCACACGCATTCATCAAGGTCCTCATCCAAACTAAGAAGGAAACGCAAATGCTTCAGCCAGCCAGCTGAAAAGAACACATAAAAAATGGGGGAATCATTCACACACATCCACAAACCTCACTCCTTAAGGCAACTAAAAGATATAAATCACAGCAATGATGTTTCCTAGTGAAAACAAAAAGCATTTTACTTAAATAATCTGAATACAGACAAATAGCAGCAATCTGACAAGGCACTGTTCTACCTGCCTTGGCAATCATACAGGCATGAAGGGGAAGATGAAGCAAGCACCCAAAATATGCAAGAGTAACTAAGTAAACGGGAAGATCCCCTATCATAAAATACAAATTAACCATCTCTCACCCTAATTACTAGCAAATTCCCAGTGTGACTTGTATTGTAAATAAGAATCCACATACCCAAAATACTTCCTTCATTAATGAGATCAGTACAAATCTCAAATTTGAGATCCCTGCAATTCAACCATAATTAGCAATTAAAGCTGATGTAAGTAAAATGAGACTATAGAATATGCACCAGCAAAGCAAGGGACTCAGCATAAAGCCACAGATTTACCCTATTAACTGTTACTTCAGAATTTTACCTCAACTGCTATGTCCAGCTATACCATATCTCTTAATATCCCTTGTAGATTTAGGGAAGAAGATGCAGTTCAACTACTCAGCTGTGAGTGGTGTATTTCTATAAGCTCCAGGTTTTAAGTAAGACACAACAGAAATGGAATCTCTAAAACCCAAATCCTCTATTTCAACTGCTAAACCAAAAGAAACGGAAAACAGCATATAAAGACAAATAACTCATCACAACAACCACATCTCTGCTGTTGTACATGCAACCTACTCTAACAGAAATGATCACAAGCTTCCAGATTGAAAAACTGGAAAGAAAAGGAAGCTCATCTCCATCTTCCCAAGCACTGGAAAGGACTGGATAATGGAAGATACACATTTGCTATTTGCATATACTTACAGCTCACCCCAGGAACAAATACAGCTTTGAGCTTCCCCTGCTTTGATCGGCATAAGGAGGTCAGGAACACTGATCAGATGATTTCTCAAGAAGTTGTGTGAAACGGGCCAACATGAATGGAAGTGCTTGTCGTGCAAGAAAGGACAATTCATCCATGCCAGGATGGCCACTTGGGACATACACCACTCACTTTATTCTCTCTCATGAAATACAAGCAAACAACTAATGAGCAACAAGTTACTCCGAGACTTCAAAATTACAAGTATGAAAGATCTCTAAGAACAAATCCCCAGCAAAGAGAAAAATTCACAGCAGCTCCAGCCTTCATAGCACAGAGCTATCCGTCTGCTCTGGAAGATACTCCTCCAGTCACCAATATGTTCTTTTCATAAAGGACAAATAACAAACAAATACTGGTCATAGCTGAAATGTCAACATGCCCGATTCATCACTCTCTTCATCAGTTATGCCAGTCAAAGAGAGAACACCACTCTCACAGATTACTTCCCTCCCCATTAGCTCATACAACATCATTCCTCATCAGCTCAAGGGCCCCAGCTCAAGAAGGCAGCAGCATGTGGAGACTTGCCTGCATCAGAATGGTAACATGAACTCACCAGGATTCTTCATGTTCCTCAAGTATCTACATGTGCCTTTGCCAAATGGGCTCTTAAGGACTACTACTTCAGGTTACTTGTTTGGTAAAGCGAAATAATTCTCAGCTTTACAAAGCAACAGGATTGGTGGGAGGAAAAGGTGGAAAAGAAAAAAGTCACTTTTCACATTTTGAATCCCAAACCAGCAGCATTTTTAGCAAATAAGCCTTTCCCTCAGAGCAAGAAAAAGCTTTACCAAGGACATTATAAACATGACTGAGGAAACAAAACTTAGACCAAAGGTTTGCTTTATGCACAATACATACAAACCCAGCTATTACTATGGCATTTTTAGATACCATGAATAAGTGATGCTTCCTTTGAAACCAAACAATCATGCAATGTGACACAAAACCAACAAGAGTAGTACACCTTTTCTTGTATCATTACTAATTCATGTTCTCTTCAAGAGCATTTTTCAAGATGGAGTTTCTTACACCACCGTACAAATCTGCTTGTTTGACAGAGTTTGGAAAAGAGGTAATAAAGGCTGCCCAGGAAGAAACCAACTCTACCCATTATGCCAAGATTTCTCTTCCTGAAGATCTGAAACACCACAGTTCATTATCCCAGCACCAAACCATACAGCATTTGAATTCAAATTCCAGTAGAGTAACTCCTGCTCTCCCACCTGAACCCCACAGCCAATTCCACCCTAGGACAACAAGCTAAATTCCTGCCCAATTTGCCCATCATCTTCCTCAGGAAACTAGATCCTTTCATCACAGGCCACTTCAGTAGACCCTCAACAAACCCCACCAGACAGGGCAGCTTCATGAGGGGGAATTTCAAGACTGAGCTCTAAATTCCCAGTTTCTCCCTTCTTAATACAAATAAACAACACAAGCCACTACCTTCTGTGGTTAATGTAGAGTTTGTATTTGAAGTAATTACTTTTTAAGTGAACGCAGAACTAACTGCATTTTAGCCCCATAAAATAATGGGACTGGAATAACTCTTAGTAACACAACCAGAATTTGTTCTGTAAAGCTCATAAAACCCAGCTGGCAATTAACCAGAGATGGATGATCTGCTCCACTCCACTGCTGCAAATATTTGCAGATGCAGTGAGCTTTAAACACCAATTTCTCTCCAGTGAATGCAACAGGCATTCAACAGGCAACTCTCTACCTTGAAATTAAAATGAACACAAAATCGTAGAATCAATCTGGTTGGAAAAGACCTTTAAGATCATCAAGTCCAAACGTTCCCCAGCACTGCCAAGGCCACCACTAACCCATGGCACTGAGGGCCTCATCTATATGGTTTCAGAACACTTCAGGGATGGTGACTCCAGCCCTGCCCTGGGCAGCCTGTTCCAATGCCTGAGCACCCTCTGGGGAAGAAACTGTTCCTATTATCCAGCCTAAATCACCCCTGGTGCAGCTTGAGGCCATTAACTCATGTTATTCCAAGAGCAAGACTTCAAATTCCAAGCACTGGAAACAACCCTCCGGCTCAGGTCTGTTTCACTGACAACCATGGTCATTTCCTATGGACCTTGCCAGGAACATCACCAGGTCCTGTACCACCACACAGCTTCTGCATGTTCAACAGATGCTGAAAAGCGTTCCTGGAGGTTGGTAGCTATTTATTATATTGGAAGCAAAGTGCAAGACAATCTGAAAATTACCAACCACATGGATTAAACTAGCAGCACAAGACTGTGAGGATTCTTTGTGTAGCACTAAAGCAGGACATCCACTCACTGCACATTGAAAGGTACCATTTTAAGGCTTCATGCAAGTACTCAATGCATGAGTTCACAACTGACATCAGCCAAAGATCTCCAGGCTGCCAAGACAGACGGATCTGGCCACTCTGTTCTATTCCTGCATCCTCCTCCTATCAGTCTCATATTCAACAGGTCAAGTTCCTTTTATTGATTCAGATAGAAACTCTGCAAAAATAAACAGTTTTCACTCAGCCAACAATGCTCAACGTTTCACTTGCTACAAGAGAGAGGGCTCCAACACCATGAGGGTAGGAGGGGAGGGACAGGACAACACTGACTTTGCATCAATTCTTTAAAGCAGCTTAACCTCTTCAAGAAACTACCCTCAGAGCCATTTGCTTGCCTGGATGTCAACGGCAACCATCTTGCCGTATTACTCTGCTCGGAGGAAAATTCATGCTTAAAAACTAAGGAAAAGGGATCAATGTGTGTACTCACAGCTTTAGACATCAAAAAAAGACATGAAAATGGGATTTTTTTAATTTCGTTTTTAAAGCAAAAGATTTTGATTTAATATTTCACAACACAGAATTACAGGTGCTACAGCCTCTCAGCTCATTGCCAGCCACCACCTCTAGAAAAGGTAATCTTAGATAAAACATAAGGGAGAACATAATCTTTCCTTAATGAGAAAAACCATGCACAAATTTAGAAGGCTGCAAGTAATTTTGTTCTTTTTATGTACCAAGGGGTTGGTTTTGACTTTTCTAGCTGCCTTTTTACTGTTTTCCTTTTGCTACCTAATACAGATAAGCTACATCATTACTACTTTTAACAAGCATCCTGAAATTTATACAGCATCTTACATTTTCTTTAATGAAACTTAAATGTGTCATAGGCAACCCAAAGAAGGCCTGGCAGATAGGAAAAAATTCTATATATATATATTCTGGAAATACATATATAAGCCAAAACTTGCAGAACTCAGTGTACTGGCTCTGTACACTGAGTTCTGTATTATGTAGATCTGCAGATCTACGCAATACTAAATGTGAGGCACATTTGGGCCTTATACAGTTTGCATTTCTGGCCATTAATATTAATAAATGTGACTGTACAAGCAGGAAGTGGGGCATGTTTGCCTGCAGAGTTGCATTAAAAACTTAATCTCTTATAAATTCATTGCACATAACAGGTATGCTCATGGATTTCTGACATCAACACAGGCATCACTTCCGTTCTAAAGGTTTAACTGAAAGTAAATCTAGCATATGTAACCTGAAATGTGAAGAGGTTAATTGTCAGGTTCCTCAGGAGATAGATTTTTGTTCAGAATATGTATTTCAATTCAAGAAACACAAGCACACATCGGATTGTGGGAAAACCAATGGGAAAGACAGACAGCAATTGCTACAACGCAATCAATACTGATAAGGAGTTTATTTTATAAAGTGATATTAGTCACCCAGTTACACTGAACATGGAACCAGCAATTCACATCCTAATTACAAGTCTAAATATCCACACAAGTACACTTCAACATTCCATGACCACAGCGTAGATCCAAACAGGATCCTAATACTCCACTCAGGTGGAACTACCAGTGGCAAACTTGGAGTACACAGTCATCTGCATTTATGATGCACTTAGCAAGAGTTACTACAAAAAAGAACAACAACTCCAAGGAGTTTGTTTTTTAGAAGCCCCATAGCCATAATTACCACAGACCTCAAAGGGTTTATTAAGATCCCTCTGCCTAAGCACTATTACTTTTCCCCCCCCACAACAGATTGCTCACAAAGCCAAAAATGGGACGTTGAGCACAGTAGATTGCAATATACTGTATTTCCATAATTCAACTGCACATTCATCACCCATTTGTAGCTGAACATATCTTTCACACAAATACCCATGGCCTAGGGTGTCTCCCACCACTCCAGCAAGAAAGCCTCATGTGACTGTCACCAGCAAATTCCCTTCAGCATGCTCACACCAAAAGGCACTTATTTCACCAGCTGCTTTTCCTTTTTCCTTTCTGCCTCCCACCTTAGGAATGGATGTTTTCAGCTGCAGGTTTGCTAGTTAAGTTTTGAGGATTAAATAAGAAAAACAGACACCACCCAACCTTTAGCATTTGAAGACGGCATCCAAGCTCCAACCTGAGCCATGCTGCAAGCAGGGTTTCATGGCTGTGGTGTTCTCTGTGGCTGTATTTCTTCTTATTCTTCTCCCAATTCAACATTAATTTCCTCATTCAGTACACTGTAGCTGTGCTATACTCCCCAGCAGCACTACTGAAGCTCTCCAGATATTTCATATGCTCTTTTCCTATTATTTTGCTATAGTACCTGCACAAAAGCCTAAAACCCACATGGATGCATCACCCCCTAAAGCAGCTTACTGCCCAACATCTGCTCCTGAACTTCCCAACGCAAACAGGGGGGAGAACCCCTCTTTTCCCTGCAAAACACACAACTGAGAGGCTGTCTGCCTCATCATCTCTCATTTCTCTGTTACATTTTAGCCCCCAACAACCAACCCACGCCTGTAACAGAACGACACCGTGTGTCATTAGACTCCACACTCCTTACTCACCCTTGGGGAGGAACGAGAGGCAGAACGTTTAACCCCTGCTTGCCTGCAGCGCGGGGTGGGTCCGGCCTCACGTGTGCGCTACCTGCAGCACAGCCCTGTAAATACGGTGCCATTCTGCGAGGAAAACGCCTCCTTTCCAGCCCCTCGCAGCCCGTAAAGGGCCGGAATCCTGCAGCACGAACCGCTCACCACTTACCGTGGGCGGCTCGCTTAAAAATAAGGGATTTCTAATGGAAAAGGCGGCATTTGGGGACCTCTACCTGCACCCCCCGGGTAATGAATGAAGGAAGAACGATCCGACCGAGTACCCGACGCCCTCCCGGCCCCCGCCCGTGTGCGGCACCGCGATGGGGGGGGGGGAGCAGGGGCGTGGCTGCGGGGGGGGGGGGGTGTCGCGATTCCCTTCCCCGACATGTCGCCGGGCGTCACCACCTCACGACCCCATCCCTCCCCCCCACCATCTCTCGCCGCAGGGGGGTGGCGGGGACACGCAGCCACCACACGGACCCGCGCGACCTCTGGCCCTTACCTGTCGCCACAGGGCTCCCGCGCCCCCTCACAGCCGCAGCGCGCGGGGCGCTTCCCTCTCACCACATCGCCGAAGGAGAGGGGCGGGGACCGGCGGGAGCGGAGCGGGGAGAGCGGCCGGTCTCACCCCTCCACAGCGGCGCCGGCCGCGCTGCTCCCCTTTCACCGCCCAACTACCTCAGCACCTCCCTCCCTCCCTCCCTCCCTCCGTGCCCGCCGGCGCGGCCTGCCCCGGGCCCCCACTGCCTGAGCCCCACACTCGCCTCCGGCGCGCGCCGCCGCCGCCTGACGGAGGGAGGAGAGCGGGAGGGGCGGGAGCGGCGGGAAGGAGGAGGAGGAGGAGGGGAAGCGGCCCGGCGGGAGCGCGCGCGGCCCCGGGCTCGCTCCTTTCCTCCCTCCCTCGGCGCGCGGAGGTGAGGGGCGGAGCTGATTGGTTATTCATGAGGGACGGTGGGCGTGGTTATGTAAATCAGGCGCCCCTCTGCCCCCAGGGCGGGTGGCCATGGACACGCCGCTCCCCGCCCGCCCACCGTACCTGTGGCGGCCGCAGCCGCACCGTACCCGCCGCCTCCAGGAGCCCCGCTGGGGAGCGAGCGGGAGAGGGCTCACCGGGGAGGGGGGACCCGAGGAGGGAGAAGGCGGGGTCCGGCTGCGAAGGGGCTGTGGCAGCGTCTCCTGTGAGGGGCGGACGTGGCGGCGGCGGCGGCGCGGGTCGTGCGCGGAGGGAGCCGCCCCGTGAGGGGGAGCGGCAGCAACGCGGCCCCCGCTGTGAGGGAGGGAGGGCTGTGGAGCGGCCGGTGCGGCGGGAAGGGACTGTGAGGAGTCGGAGGAGGTGGCTCCGGCAGGGCCGAGGCGTTAACAGCGGCTCCAGGTCCCTGCAGGTACCGCTCGGAACGGGCCCGAGCTGGGCGAGGGGTGTTTGGCCGTGAGATGTGATGGGAACGCGGCCACCGGCCACGGTCCCTCCCGTGCGGGCACGTCTCTGCCGCGGAAGCATCCCCCTGCCTTTAATGTCAGCTGTGTTCAAAGCAGATGGAATGGTTTGGGTTGGAAAGGACCTTAAAGCTCATCCGGCTCCAACCCCTGCCACGCGCAGGGGCACCTTCCACTAGAGCAGCTTGCTCCAAGCCCCTGTGTCCAACCTGGCCTTCAACACTGCCAGGGATGGGGCAGCCACAGCTTCTCTGGGCACCCTGTGCCAGCGCCTCAGCACCCTCACAGGGAAGAGCTTCTGCCTTATCTCCAACCTGAACTTCCCGTTTCAGTTGGAGCCCATCACCCCTTGTTCTATTACTGCAGCCCCTGATGAAGAGTCCTTCTCCAGCATCCATGATGCAGATAAGAGATTTCTGCAGACGCTACCTGAAAACCAAGATGTTTTGGTTCTCCCCTACAAGAGGTCAGACACAGCTGAAGACCAGGTGCAAAAGGAACACACAGGAAAACAAAAGCTATATTACCTGTTAAAGCTATTATTAAGATGCACATTATTATTATTAAGATGCACATTGCAATCCTGTCAGTGTATCAGCATTGCTTAATTGTCCACTGTGAATGAAATAGAATAATGACAAATTTGGTTTTCTCATCAAACTAACATTATTTTTGGTCAATAGAGCACATGGTAAACACAACTTCTGATTTTATGTGTTTATTTCCCTATAAGATAGTAGTTACTGGAATTAACTGATTCTTAACTAAGATTCAACAAAGTATTTTATTGTTTTTTTTTATTCAACAAAATAATCAGTTTATTCCAGTAAAAAATGTCCTCTTTCATTAAATGAATGAAAAGTATCTCCCCTCCCTTGGATGGATGCCTTGTTAAACCTTTGGCCCCAAAATGGTGAAAAGCTTCTCATCACATCTGTCCCCAGTGCCAAATTAATGACCAAAGAAATGAAGCAACAGGGTAATCTTCAGCTGTGGGTCAAGGAAATGACTTGTGCAGACAATAAAGTGCAATAGAAAGAATCCTACATGGGAAGTGTTAATAAAAATGGGTTGTTTTTTACGTGTGCTTGTTCGCAGAGCTAATAAGATGCCAGGTTTCTGGAATCAAGCTTGGATTGGGGTGAGTGAATGTATCACCTCTCATCTGTATGATGATTCTGTATGATGCCATCACATGTATTCTATGGTGAATAGATCACTATACCATCTCTGTCAGCCATCTCTTCAGTCCTTGGGTTTTGCTTTCAGAGGAGAGTGGCATTGCATAAACCAGTGCAAGAAGCAACTTAAAAAAGAACACGAGCACAGGAGGGAAATTTTCCAGAACTATTTCCATCTAAATCTGCATCCTCCTTCCTGCCTCTTCCATTACTTCCAGCAGAAGGGCTTTCTGTAATTGCTTATCTTCTGCTGCCCTTTTGTCTTCTTAAACCACATGAACTGGAGGGCAGCACATAGCCAGAATAAATCCTTATTTCTCCTTCAGCAACTTATTAGCATAGCAAATCACTGACTGTGCATGGCGACAGTACCAGGAGGAATAATAGTTCCACCTACGAGAAAATATTCTCAGAACTGATGTCAACTGCTTTATATACGTACCCATATCATTCGTAAGCAAACACATTGCAAGACATGGGTTTGTCAAAGAGAGGGAGGATCTGAAGTTTCCAGTACATAGCTGCGAAGTCAGAGGGAATGAGACAACAGCAGAAGACCAGCTTCCACACTGGAAGAGGAGCCACAGTGTGTAAATACTTAGGGACTGTGTCCAGTCCCGATGCTGTGTTAGTGTTGAAGTCCCTGAGGCAGAGGAGAGGATTGAACAGGAGCATCCTTGCTCTCCACCAATGGCAGCCTCCCCTGCATTGTGCAAGAAGACAAATCCTGCTGGAGCACTCTGGAAATCCCTTCTGGGACACGCAGGCACACTTAGTTCCTGGATCCTGGCTGTCCAAGCTCCACTGTAAATACAGCACCAAACTGCCCAGACGTAGAGGCTGTGTTCATCTGCACCTACACAGAAGCACAACCACAGGTACTTGAAGTATAACGACACAGATCACCTACAGCATTTAGAGCCTTCAGAGATCAGCCAAGGTGCAAGGGGGAGTTCTGAGGATCACTGTTCCTGACTTTGGTCCAGAAATCCCACCCAAGTTCCATTTGGTCCCATGCACACCTTATTACATCTAGCCCCTTAGCACTCAGACGTCTCTGGTGAGCTAGGAGAAACCCTCAGCCACCTCTCTGTGTTTTGAGTGGTTGTACTACAAGCTGACACAAAGTTTGCACAACAGCAAAGAGAAAAACTTGGCTGCAATAAACAAGATGTTGTCTCTTAAACAGCCAGAATCCCTACAGGAAGCTATAAAAACCCTAGGTCTTTGTAATCCTATGTTCCATCAGATCCTCTCCTGGATGGATTCTACTAAGCATGACCATATAAAAATCAAACATTGCTTACATTATTTGTTATCTAAGAAATAGATGCCCGAGAATACAATATTCTAATATAATCCTGTAAATGGGAGACACTAATTTTCTTCACACTTCAGCAGGCTGAAAGAACACCGGGTCTGCCATCCCTTCAGTAACTAATGAAAGGCACATCTATTTGCGGAGCCTGGGGAGGTTTGAAATAGATTTGGGGGTGGTTTTTTTTTTGCAGAAAAGGGCAATTTCTGGTTTGCTGGTTGGTTCATTTTAGTTTCTGCAGTTTTTGGCAAGAGCACCTTGAGGTGTGGACAACAGACTCTGGTTTGTCTAAATACACATGTGCTCTGTGCCCCTTCTTCTACCACCAGAGCTGCATTTCAAGGCCCTTCATTTGAGCAACAGCTGAAGTTGCTCACAGAGGAGAAAAAAAGAGTAAGAGGATTAATCAAGATACCTCTTTTTTTCCTGCAGACACCTGTTTTGGAGTGGATGAACTGCATTTTTGTAGTCTCAAAGAGGCAGGTTCTAGTTCTTTCAATAACAGAAGCCAACAGAGGCAAAATTTGCTGCCTGCAGAGCTCCGTTTCCTCAGAAATACGTATAACCAAGTCCCAAACCTGCCTTCAATGTGAGAAAAAGAACGTTAAAGGTCATGTAGAAACAAAGAGCTGGCAACACGCCGCAGGATATCAATCTGACATCAAATGGCCCTGCCTGTACCAGGAAGCAGCTCGAGCCGGTCACATTTCCCTCCTGCAGCGGATGGAAGCACAGAAAAAAAGAGCCACCGTGTTAGATGTGATTAAGAGGTGTTTGGCCAAGAAAAGGTGCCCCAAAGGGCTGTCCCAGTGGGAGATTCCTGACCTCCAGAGAGATGTAAGTGTGATCAGAGACCCTTCGTGGAAGGTGTTGCCCACTGTCCTCAATTTTCAGTGAGAACATCAGTGCAACAGATGACCCTGTGAAAGAAAGGGATTGTATAAGACGTCAGAGCGCTGGTTTGGGAACAGCGAGCAAGAAGTGCTTTTGGGTGAGACAGTCACGTCCCCTGTCTAGCCAGTGTTCCCTCCTGCCCTAAACCTCCTCAATTGCTGCCTGATGCTCTCATGTTCTCTTCTTCAAATCAGATAGCTGAGCACGAGTCCTTAGTGCATGAACCACATGCACACACCTCCATTCAGAACTCTGTTCAATAGGAAACACCTATTATTGTCCTTGCCCAGCATCAGCATTACAGGAGGCAATGTTGCATCAAAGCCAGGTTGGATGGGGCTTGGAGCAACCTGCTCTGGTGGAAATTATTCCTACCTGTGGCAGAGAGTTGGAACTGGATGAGGTCCCTTCCAACCCAAACCAGTCTGGGAGTTTGTGATTCTATGATTCCACAAGAACACTGTGTGTCAAACTGTAATTTGCAATTTTGAAAGAGAAGACCTATTTATGCAGCTCATAATTTAGCAACAATACCAATCTCACCGTTTTCCTCTCGAGAGGCACCGCAGTGATTTCATGGGATGCAGATAACATCTCAACTGATATGACACACCTCTGGCACGCTGGTGAGCACCCATCAGCCTTGTAAACAGAGAAAAACCTTTGTAATTGTCCCTTCTGCTCTGGTAATGTGACCCAGTTATCACAGTCCTCATAGACAAAGATTCAGAATTTTGTATATACATGGGATCAAACCAAAATGCCACCTTTTGGTGATTGCCCATTTGATTATGCCTGAGCTTCTCTCAGTTTTTTAGGAGGTCTTGAGATGGCTGTTACAGGCCAGGGATGACAATCAGCCTGACGTGCGCTGGGAGCAGGAAAACCTTCCCACCATTTCCTACGGCCCTGGCACAGCTCTTCATGGGCTGTGCTCACCAGCTACTGAAACACTTTGGGATTACATGTGATGTTCATCATCCTGAATAAAGACAAAGCTGCACTGAGAACAGCTGAAAACAGCATTTCCAGTTTGTTTGCATCCATTAATTAAAATTCCAGCACATTATCCTCTGCAATTGGTGTTCCAGCATGCTGGAAGGACACTATATATGGACTGGGATGGTCTCAGGACACAGGCAGAAGAGGACGCATTGGCAGACCAACCAGTAGAGCTGGAAAACTTAGCAAAGCTTTTCACGTTTGCTTTGGTTGGTTGGGATTTTTTAAACTCTTGCTACTTCTACAGACAATGCTTGTGTTAAAGGGGTTCTGCCCCCAAAATCTTCCCTCACTGTCCTGATTGCTCCAATTAGAAGACATTACTGGTAAACCTTGCTGAAGCTGGTGCCAGAAAAAGATGATGTTTCTGTGTTACTTGCTGCCTGTCCTCTTATCCTGGAGCGAACTAGCACATTAGAATCATTGAATCAACCACGCTGGAAAAGACCTTTGAGATCATCAAGTCCAACTGTTACCCCAGCACTGCCAAGGCCACCACTAACCCATGGCAAATGTTCGTTCACTGAACCATGAGCAGCCTAAGCGAAAAGACATCAACCACCTTCACATCTGTGTAAGGTCAGTAGGAGACACCAGGAGCCATTTGTTCTCTGTGCCTGCAGTGAACAAGACAAGGGCTTCAAGTGCAGCAAGGATGATACTGGTTGGAAATCAGGACTAATTTCTAATTGCAAGGATGGTTAAGCATTGTCATAGGCTGTGTGTAAAGATGATGCAGCCATCCATGGAGACCTGGAAGAGCAGCAAGCATTTGTCAGAATTGAGAGGGATACAGCTGGGTCCGATTTTGGGCACTGGGGTGACAACTTGTAGAGTTGATGTAAAACAACTATGTCCTTTTGCTCATGCACCAAGAGGCCACAGAAACAACCTGCAGCAGACCCCATGGGTATCTGTATGGAAGAGAACGTTGCTCACCTTCACCATCACAAAGCTATCACTAAAGCAGGGATAATTCTTTCACAAGCCAACAAAAGTGTGTCTACCTAAAGTAAAACTGTCTTGAGTTTGATAAGTTGATTTAATATGCTGTGTTTTAAAGAGTGCAGGTTTCGTCTTAGCCATTTTTATGAAAGGGAAAAGCTTTGGTTCGCTCAATTTGTTTCTGTCAAATACACTGTAACTCCGAGCAGCCATGGAGTAAATGATATTTAGTGAAACTGCTAAAATAGTTCCATGTGTTGCATTAACCCCTCACAGTGCTAAAAGAACATGTCAGATGCTTTTCCAGCAGAGCATGTCTCCTGTGCAGCAAGAAAACAGTATTGATGGTTTTACTGTTTGCCTACACCAAAATCCAAAACACTGCATGAGAGCGCTGCCCTGAGCAGAGATTGCGTCAACTGAACAGCAGCACTGATGAAGGGGAAATTGCCCAGAAGCTTCTGCTGGACATCACATCACCAAAATCCTTACTGTCTTCCCTGAATCCCTGGGTTTCAGCTTACGGTACTGAACCCATTGGAATCAGCTGAGGTTCTCCCACCACATTCAGCAAAGACCTGACACCTTTAGGGGCTGCTTTACATGGAGCTGATGATCTCAATCAAGACCTACCAAGCGCTCAGGTCCATGAGGTTTTGAGAGCCCTCAGCTCCCACTGAAACGAGTTACAGGCACGGAAGCTGCCGCACTTTGCAGAAGGGAATCTCAAAGCAGGAGATGTGGAAATGCTCCTGCCTGGACATTGCTCCCAGTCAAACCAGCACAACGAGCAAAGAGGAAGCCTCCAGCCTCCATCGCTGCTGCATTTTGTGTGAGCACATGTTAAAAGCATCCTTCCTACCTCCAGTAGAATCTCCCAATGCCAATACACTATCCCAAAAGGGCATCGTTATCACGAACCACAGCAAAGCTCCAAAGCCTTTTTTCATGACATTCCTAAACTGTTTGCTCCACCCTGATTCATTTTAGGAAACCGATAAGACAGCTGTGAAAATACAGCACCGTACAGGACTCTCGCATTACAAACCAGCTGGCAGCATTTGCACTTCTTTTTTAATCCCAAGGGAATAAGGTCTGTTGTTTATTCCACTTTTCCAAAGGCACATGAGCCAAGCTGTAACCCTCCCTTCATTAGCACAACCGGTAATGTTAAAGTAGGTGGGCACTGATACAACATTCTGGCTTGCAATGATCAGCAAAGCAGCTGCCTCCAAAGCACCGGTGGGCTCTACTCAAAGGGATGTCTTATTATGAAGGGGCTTCGGGGCTTCCCTTTCATGAAGTGCTCCTCATTGTCACTGCTCCTCTTCAGTGTCTCCTGTAACCATCGCTGCGTCTCTCATCTGACAGCTTCCTGTCACCAGGCGGTAGCTGTAAAGATCTGCAAAGCCGCTGTGCTCGCCCCAGCACCTCCTGATAACACCTGATAACAGCAGCTTCTGGCACAATTTCCTCCACATTCCTGTATCTTAAAGGCAGGAACGGGACCGAGGTGCATCCTGCTCGGCCTCCTGCGCTGTGTTCCTGCCTCCTTCCCAACCGCCCCGCTGTTTTACTGGAACTCCCGTCTCATGCTTTGCTGAAGCACAGTGTCTGCCATCAGGCCGTTGTTTTACACCCCAGAGACGCCTGCAGTGCAGGGAGATCCCTCTGCTAGAAACGTTGGCACTCTGTGGTGCAGCCCGGGAATCCAGATCTCCGGGGCAAATGACAGTGTCGACGCACTTGAGCTGAATTTACAAGTGAAAAAGGATGCTTTGATGATGCAATTTCTTTCTAATGGTTTTCTTATTTCAGCTGATCCCAGCTGTCTGCTAAGCACTCACTATCCCAACCCTTCCCTTTCCCATCTCTTGTTTTGCACTGATACTTAACAGCAGCCCACACATGAGAGTCATTTCTTCCTCTTGGTCCAGATGCAGTGCCTGCAGCCTAGACCTGCAACTGAGAAACAGACTTTGGTAATGGGCTTACAGCTGAATGAAGCAGCTCCAGAGAGCTCCAGATTGCTGCCTCTGCACTCACTGCCTGCATGCTCCTAGCACAGGATCCCAGGAATATCTTCAAACCTCATAGCAGCCTTCCAATATCCAAAGCCTCTTAAGAACAGGCTGGGCATAGGTCAGTTGGTGGGAAGCAACTGCATTGTGCACCACTTGGTTTGTGTATTCCAATTCCTTATCATTAGTATTTTCCCTTCCTTTTCTATCCTATCAAACTTTTTGCATCCCAACCCTTAAATTTTACTTTCTTGTTTTTATCCCTGATTCTCTCCCCCATCCCACTGAAATGTTTACCCAGAGGAAATGTATCCCTTCACATGCAAACAAATACAGAACAGCTTCTAAATCTTGCAGGGATCCTGAGAAAAGGGAATCTGGGGGCTGGCTACTGCAAGGGATGTACTAGAGATGTTCTGCTGCTTGGGCCATAGGAAGGGTTTCCATGTGTAAATCCCTCTGATAATATCATTGCTTTCCTCAGCATCCCTTTTGAATCCACAAAGGGCTGCAAGTCAAGGGAACAAGGGCAGTGTGGCTGCATGGCTCCTGCGTCTCTGAGCCTCTCCAGGGGTTCCTTCTCAGACAGAGGGTGATGTGATAGAACAAACCACTCTGTAGACAGCCAGCGCTGAGAGCTGAGGTGACCCCAGTAACTCAGAACACCACTGGAGCCCTGCAGCTCCTGCCCATCGCTTGGCCATGCCATTATTCCTCCATTATGAGTATCTGTTGTGTAACATCAGATACTTTGCAGTTAATTTTTTTAAGGTAAGTCAGATTTGAACAGAATCAAAAATAAGCAAGAGCTAAAATATCTGCAGTGCTGGGGCTGTGCCAGACACCCACAGATTGTGTACCCTGTACTCAAGTCTTGTCAAGCAGCTCGGCACATCTTTATTCTAATCATTTACTTTCATTTTATGCCTAACAGGGAATTGTCCTGATTACTCAAGCAAAGCACAGCAAGAGAAGTACAGAGGCCATGGAGATGCTGCTTCTGGAGCCAGGCTGAGAGAGCTGGGCTGGGTCAGCCTGGAGAAGAGAAGGCTCCTGAAGGGAAGACCTTAGAGCAGCTCCAGTGCCTAAAGGGGCTGCAGGAAAGCTGGAGAGGGGCTTGGGACAGGGGCCTGTAGGGACAGGCCAAGGGGAATGGCTTTAACCTGCCAGAGGGGAGATGGAGATGAGCTCTTAGGCAGAAGTTCATAGCTCTCACCACAGCCAGAGCCATGGGGATCTGCTACTCTATCACTTGGACCTGATGCAGCCGGAGCTGGCATTTTTCCTAGAAACTTCCTAACAATCTGCCTGCTGCAGTAAAACAATCTAAACTTCTCACAACACCGCAAAACCCTTGTACAATGCTTTTACACACTGTGGCATAAGCGACTCTGCCTAAAGTGATCATCATATGCTGAAGGAAAGAGACTGGCCGCTGGGTCTAGAGAGTGTGGATCGATGCCAGCCAGGATTCCTGCTCTCCTGTGAAAGCCACAGGAGAGCTCTGTAAGTGGAGCTGCTCTTTGTACCCACTCCAGTTTGGAATGAAGAATGTTTCCATACTCGGTCGTAATATTTTTTCCACCTCTTCTTTGCATGCGAATATCACAACAGCAGCCCCTCACCACAAACAGTCAGCTTCTTGCTTGGATTCATTTCTTGGTTTATATACATTTATACTGTTGAATATACATTTATATGCATGTATACTGTTGAATATACATTTATATACATTTATACTGTTGAATGATTCTTCCTATTGAAGAAGGATTTTAGGAATAAATTTAGGGAGACAGACTTAAATCTTTTAAGATATAAGACCCGAAAGAATGAACTAGCCCTTGGAGGCAGCACAGCCCAAAGCATGGCAACAACCTGGATGCAGAGATGAAGCTATAGGTGCTCAGTATTCACCTGCCCAGCAAATCTCAGCACAATGTGTAGAGTTTTATTCCCCCCAGGGATATGAACAAGCCTTGAGAAGGCAGCAGAAGACCAGGAGAGTCTGGAGGGCTGTAAGGTAGGGCTGACACACACACTCTGCAGGTTTACACAGACAGACCATGTGCACAAAGGGTTATCAAGGGTTTGCTCTGCTTTTAAAGCCTGTATGACACTAGGACACTTCTTCCAGAGGCGCAGAAATGCTCATCCAACAGCACTGTGGCCTCTCAGATTTAGGAGGTGCCTTTCAAATTGGACTTGAATACTGAGAGTCACAGTAAAGGCCATGCAGAAACAAGAAAGGCAGAGCAGAGCACAAGACATGGCAACAGCAAGGTTTAGGCACAGAGATGAAAATAATCCAAAGGAATAACTGCTCTTCCACCAAGGAACAAGAGCAGCCAGGTATGAAGGAGAGGTGACCCCTTCAATTTGTCACTGCAAGCACCCAGGATTAGGATCATAGAACCATATAATGGTTTGGGATGGAAAGGACCATCCAGTTCCAACCCCCTGCCATGGACAGGGATGCCTCACACTAAACCATGGCACCCAAGGTTCTGTTCAACGTGGCCTTGAACACTGCCAGGGATGGGGCATTCACCACTTCTCTGGGCACCCTGTGCCAGCTCCTCAGCACCCTCACAGGGAAGAACTTGTGCCTTATATCTAAGCAGAACTTTCCCTGTTTCAGTTTGAACCCATCACCCCTTATCTTATCACTCCAGTCCCTAATGAACAGTCCCTCTCCAGCATCCTTGTAGCCCCCTTCAGACACTGGAAGCTGCTCTGAGGTCTCCACACAGCTTCTCTTCTCCAGGCTGAGCAGCCCCAGTGTTCTCAGCCTGTCTCCATACAGGAGGTGCTCCAGCCCCTGAGCATCCTCTGGACTTGCTCCATGTCCTTCTTATGTTGAGGACACCAGAACTGCACAAGGTGCTCCAAGTGGGATGCAAAGGGAATGCTGATTGTGCCAAAACAAAGAACACTATGATAATATGGTCAGGTCAAAGGTGGAGTCTGGAACAAGGGGAAAGGTAAGACCAAGGCAAAGTCAAACAGGAACAGTATTAACTGCCCACATTAGGGAAATGCCAAGGGCTGCTGTTCCTCTTGGAGCAGCAAATGCGTTGGACCAGTGGCTGCCGAAGGTCACCCTGAATTGGCCACAACACATCCTTACATCTAGAGACCCATGAGTCCAACCCCAGTGTCACGCTAATGCTCTTCTATGGACAGTGCTTGAAGTTTGTCTCTGTCCTACCTCCCAGGCTGCCCACCCTCAGACAATGATTTCCAGCAGAGGTGACTTACATTCTGATACTGAGTTAATGATTGACTGTCTTAAGTGTTCCTGACCTCATGTTCTTAATAAACCTGCAAAAGAGTGTGACCTGGGAGGCAAAAGTCACCTTGTAGCCTGGCACCTGTGTCCTGACAAAGTTTGGTTGCAAAAGGTTAGGAGTTAAATCAAAGGTGAGAACAATTAACTTGAGAGAAAAAGGTTCCTGAAATCAATGCATCCAAGAGCTTGAAGTTTAGGGAGTCCTGAAAGGAAGAAGCCTGAAATATTGCTCAAGAACTCAGCTTTGAACATGAACTGGGATATTCCTAGAGAGAATAAGTTGGGATTTCCATGCGTCCTGGTGCAGCATTACCTATGCCTTGTGCTTCATTCCTTACAGATGGGTCATAAAGAAGAGACTCCTTGTAGCTTAGTGGCGTGATTTAATCAAGGATGGATTTATGAGAGTAGGAAAATTAAGCAAACATAAAATACACCTCAGAAACTGAGTGACTCTGATGGCCAAGAGCCATTTGTGAAGGCAGCAGAATGATTTTTCATTGCTGGAGGATAACAAGACCCTGGCAGGAGGTACAGGGAGCCCAAGCCACATTTATGGGAGAGAGGAGGTTCCCAAGAGGTGCAGGACCTTTTCTTACTGGAGTATGAAGTATTTTCTCACTTATTGTTCTTTCAAGCATCAAGCAGATCATTCTTACACCGTGGGGAAAAGGGACTGTCTGAACTAGTGGCTGGTACCAGCATTTCTGGCAAGCCAGAGAACAGGATATGACACTTGACCCAAACCAACACAGAGAACTGACCCAGAAAATTTAAGGTCCAGATACACTTTTTGTGTGCCAAGAAAATACACCCAAAAGGGTTAATGTCACCTTCCAAAATAGAGGCCTTCAGTACTCAGATTATCATCCCTCACCTGGAAATTGCTTTCGGGGCCTTCTACAACTTCCACTGCAGTCAATGGGGATGGGTCTTTGAAAGACTTCCAGAGGAGCCATTGAAGTTCTTTTTGGCCACCTTCAAAACATGCTCTGGAACCTGTGTGTATGAGCAGAAAAATACTTGAGCCAGTGGAAGAGGAACATTCTTTGTCACCAGGAAGAACACAGCACAGCAGCACCGAAGGACAGAGGACACTGAAATTGTCATTCTAGGAATCCCTTTGATGTTCAACCATAGAAATAATATTTATGAGACTCAAGAAGCTTTACAAGAAGAAAGAAAACAAGCCAAGCACCAGGGAAATCATTCACAAAGTGCAATATTTGAGAATAAAAAATACATTAAGTGCAGCAAAACGTGTAACTGGAAATGAGAGAGTAAAATGCCTCAAGATTCAGCCTTTGAGGAATATAGAACAGGTTTTGCCAAGAATTATTCACATACATCTGCACAAGCCCCAGCCATCTATTTTTACATTTTTTTGTGGGCCAATAAAGAGAGCTGCACATTGTCAATCCTAAAAATAAGCCCTTAAGCTTTAAAACCCATTTGTATCAGGGTACAGAAAGTGATGATTATGTTCAAATTAACCTTTCCCACAGTTTATGTACCTTCAGCCGCATTAGACCAAGGGCACTGCATCACCTTTTCCTCCCCTTTGTGGAGGAATAAGAGAAAACACGCAAGAAAAAGGGTTGGGTGATCCTAATCAGGGGCCACTGTAACCCAGTCTTCCTGCTTGTGATCCCCTGAACTCTTTTCTCTAGGGATTTTGATCCCAGGTCAGTTGGTCTACTCTGTAGGATGGGGGTTCTTCAAGAGGTTGCACTAGGTAAGTCCACTGTTGGCCTCAAAACTCAAGGTGAAACCCCAGCTCCACCCAAAAAATGGAAAAACTCCCTCACCTACAGATGCTTCCCACTGTAAATTCCAGAGTGTAAATTCCCACCCCTTGTCCTATCACTACAGTCCCCTGTCCATCTGCTTAATCACTCACCCCTGTGCTGGTTCCAATCAGCACTACCTTTCCTGCATAGCCAATGGTTGTTCTAGTTACTCAGTGAATTGGCTTCCAGAGCATCCACTCTAGCCCAGGCAGGGGTACTTCAATGGCCACCCTAGAAATAGCCTTAATAATGGCTAAATAAAATGAATGCTGATTTCTTTCCCTATGGGCAAGCTTCAAAAATCAGGTACAATTCTTCAACACAGGTGTACAACCAGCCATAAAGACCCAGAGGTGATTTTCCTAGCGGAGGGACAGTGATTTCCTGGGCTAAGATTAGGCACGAGGTCTTCCCAGCACTGGCTCCAACTTTGCCACAGGATAAAGGCAACATCAGTCCCCAAGTCTCCTGATTTACAATACTGGAGTATTACTGCTATCAACAAAACCAACCTCCAGTGGATGCCATTAAACCAGCCATTTATTCAGCCAACACCATTTCAACTCAGCTGGTTTCTTCATTGCCATTGACATTTCCTATAGTCTGATTAATCCACCACAGTGATACCTATAGGTGTGAGTGGGGACATTAACCCATTTGTAAAAGCCAACCAGAGCTCCCACAGCCCTGGGCAGTTATTTAGAACACAAAGGATCATTTTAGCAGCATTTCCTTCTGGTTGTCTTTTCTTGCCCTCTTTTGTTTTTTCTATTTAGAAAACAAACACTAAACCTCCTGGGCAGCCTTCAAGAGCTCACCAAGAGCCACACGTTAACCTCAGCAACAACAGGGCTGAAAGTCACAGGTTATGGGACAGAAAGCCATGGAGACAACTGCTGGGACAGCCCCTGAGTTGAAGAGCTGCCAATCTAAAGGGATTTTTGCCTTTCAGCCAACACTTCTATTCACACAGGATCACAGTATGGTTTGGGTTGAAACAGAGCTCAAGATCACCCAGTTCCAACCCCTGCCACGGGCAGGGACCCCTTCCACTAGAGCAGCTTGCTCCAAGCCCCTGTGTCCAACCTGGCCTTGAACACTGCCAGGGATGGGGCATGCACTTCACTACTATTTTCCAAACTTTTCCATTGGAAAGGCAGTACCAATATGTGGGAAACGCTGTCAAGCTTCCGAACACTTTCCAACTGAAAATAACTTTCAGCTTTGAAAGTAACACTCGCAGTACTTACCAGGTGTTAAATGTTTGATGCGTTCATTTTTAAAGTGACAGCATGACCCTGAAGCTGTTTTTAGGCTATTTTGGTGCAAAATGTCAGGTTCCTGCTCTGAAGAAGACTCTGGAGCTCCTCAAGACCAACAGCCGCGTTTCTGGAATGGAGAAGAGAAGACACCTTATGCAAGGGGACATCAACACCTTTCAGTCTCAGCTGAGCCGTGCGTGGGGTTGAGGAACACCAACCTTACCAACACGCAGAGGTACTGGTGTTATCATAGCATTATCTTTGAGAGCTACAGCAAAAGACACAACAATACCAGAGGAACTAATGCAGTTTTGCCTTCCTCAGGCATTAATGCAGAACCTGTGTGCTTCTATGATGAATTTATGCAGTAATAACATGACCCTGCAATGAAAATAGAAACTCGGTGGGCAGTCTGGATACTCTGAGTTTTCCTAAAAACCAACCTGTAAATATCCGCAGAGGAAGCTGCATCCTTGGAAAACAATGAGTCAGAAATGGTTTTTTCTCTCCTTGACACACTGAGCACAAGAAAGAGCTGACATGGGTAGTAGCTGCGAGCACACTTGTCTTACACCGCTTCCTTCATGTCTGAGAAGGAAAGGAATCCTTTACAAAACACTGGATAAATATTTGTCCTCCCTTGGATGAAGTGCTCCTATTTCCCAGCCACTTATTCCCTGTGTGTCTTGGCTTTCCATGTTGTGTTTCTCTTGCTCCAAATTCCTGACATCAGCATTATGCCATGAAGAAATTCACACTGAACCTGGAATGTGTTCAGGTGACACATAGGGATGACCACCACAGTAAGACAGCAGAGAATGTGACTATCACATAATCAAATGTGTGTGTCTTACCAGGGTGGTGCTAGCAGCAGAACTCCTGTTGGGTACCATGCCAGCTTACAATGGATCCATTTAACCTGATGGCATCATTTCCATACTAAATCAGGGGCAGGTTTGCAGCAGTGATCACATCCATGACGAGTATTGCAAAATAAACTCCTAGAGTCCTGGTTTTACCGGATGTTTTTGGAATCTCGATCTTACCACTTGATGGGAATACAGGCAGAGGAGTGATGAAGGCAGCAGCATCACAGATGTGTACGTACAATCATAAGGGCTCATTCCACCTGACGCAGCATTAAGCTCATTGCACAAACAGAGGGAAAGCACAGCAGTAAATCAAGGCACAACCTAACCCTTGTCACACCCTTATTTCAGCTTTGTTTCTTCATGCATGTGCAGAGAGGAGAATCAAGCATTCCCTCCAGAGAAGCTGTGGCTGCCCCATCCCTGGCAGTGTTCAAGGCCAGGTTGGACACAGGGGCTTGGAGCAAGCTGCTCTAGTGGAAGGGGTCCCTGCACGTGGCAGGGGTTGGAGCTGAATGATCTTCAAGGTCCTTTCTAATCCCAACCATTCCATGATTCTATGACCTGCAACCCTATGTACACCACACACGTGCAGGTCCTTGGCTGCTGATCCCAGGTACACCATCCACTCACCACCAACCCCAGCTCCTGTGCATAACTGATTACCAAAGAGGTGATTTTAATCCTTCTCTATCTGGAGGCTCTTCCAGATAGTAAACTATGTATGGCATTTAGGCTGGAAAAGCAATTCATGTGTAGCTATAACGTTCTCACAAATTTAAGCTGTATTTGTTGTTCATCTGATCCATTTCAAATACTACAATCATTTGTAACGCATATTCATACCTATCATATTGCTATAGAATCCTTAGCCTCAAATATTTAACATGAAACTAATAAATTGAATATAGACTTTCATTCAGAACCACTCTGAATTATAGAGGCAGAATCCCTCCAGAAGTAAGGAAAAGAACCAATTTTAAACTGGATTGGCAGCAGTGGTCATTCACAGAGAGTAAGGACCCCCTCCTGGATTACACACACTGGGTAAATGGGAAATTGCTCCCTTCAGAATGGCAGTCCTCACCTGACATTTCCTATAGAAGATTAAAAGAACCAGTTCCAGCTGACCACAGACTGGGTCGAAATTGTACAAAGCAGGAAGATTGAGAACCTGGTCTGCTCCAGTGAAGGCTGAGACCCGGGCACCTGGTTGAAACCAGGATGGGCAGTTCTCATGAAGGTAACAGAAATCTCTTTCCTTTAAAAAGAGATCAAGTTTCACAATCTATTTGCTAAAGAGGTGGGCTGTGAAATCCCTGCCCTGACAATGAGCGTTCCTGGGGGAACAGCAAATGCACAACACGCAGGAAACTCCAACTGAAAGCACACGGGGCACTGGGGAGAGCCACCCTTTGTTAGTGCTGCCGTATGTGACTAATCCCAGCCAGCTGAGTGTTGATGTTGTCATTTTTACAAGGCTTGAGTAATATTAAATATCACTGTGGGCAGGTGTGAGTGCTATTTAGAAGATAATTGATCCCAGGTACAACGGGCCACATCAATGGTTGGTGTAACGAGCGCGTACTGCCCCTTTCAGGACAGCAGAGTGATGCCACAATAAATCACCCAGGAGCCTGCCTTGCTGTATCCAACCCAGTTCTTACATGCTGTGAACAGAGCCCACCAAACAAACACAAGGAAACCCACAATACAGTTCAAACCCAGCACCTTGGCATCTCCCATCCTCAGCAGGGTTCACACAACAAAGTCATTCACGTTTGCTTTAAATATGTGCTCAGTTCTACCGGCTTAAATAGAGGGTTTGTGTGCTGGAAAGTGATCATAGAATCATGGAATCAACCAGGGTGGAAAAGCCCTTTAAGCTCACGCAGTCCAACCCTTCCCAGCACTGCCAAGGCCACCACTGCCCCATGGCACTGAGGCCTCGTCTCCACGCTGTGTGAACCCTTGCAGGGCCGGTGACTGCAGCCCTGCCCTGGGCAGCCTGTTCCAATGCCTGAGCACCCTCTGGGGCAGGAATTGTTCCTCAGCTCCATCTAAACCTGCCCTGGTGCAGCTTGAGGCCAGTTCCTCTTGTCCCATCCCTTGTTCCTTGGGAGCAGAGCCCAGCCCCTCCTGGCTCCATCCTCCTGTCAGGCACTTGTAGGCAGCCATCAGGTCCCCCCTGAGCCTTCTCTTCTCCAGACTGAACCCCCCAGGTCCCTCAGCCCTTCCCCATCACACTTGTGCTCCAGGCCCTGCACCAGCTCCGTTGCCCTTCTCTGGCCCCGCTCCAGCACCTCAATGTCTCTCTTGTAGTGAGGGGCCCAGAGCTGAACACAGGATTTGAGGTGCAGCCTCACCAGTGCCCAGAGCAGGGCCACAGCCACTGCCCTGGCCCCGCTGCTGCACTGCTGCTGGTACAAGCCAGGGTGCCCCTGCATAAACCATTTCCTCTTGTTCAAATCAAGGTGACTGAAAGCTCCTGGCAATGTGGACTACGCCGTTGTGTCCCTTTGTCTGTCAGTGGGAACCTCAGGTAGGACATCCCTCCAATACAACTTCACTTTTTAATCTCATCATCCATCTTCCTGCCCATGTCCTAAGCTTTTCTAATTCACGTTCTCCTCTATGACGCAGGCTGTATTCAAAAGAACAGGGAAGAGAAAACCACAAAGGGAACCAGCATCAGAGAAGGAACTAGAAGAAACTCCCACAAACCATTTCAATGTCTGTGTTTCAGGAGGCTTTTTCTGCAACACGGCATCAGATCAGCTGCAGGCCTGGGAAGCACAGGATGCTCTGCTTTCCACCCAGTGCAGATGGCATCACTTTAATCACTCCTCAGCATCACGTGTTGAATAGGACATATAGGGATATTGATGTTTTATATATAAATGAGCTGTTCTTCCCACACTGAACATCAAGTGAGGGGAAGCAGAGAGGGGGGAAACACCCCCATAACACAGGGCTCGGGCTGTAGCACTCCCGAGGACTTATTTCAGACCAGAAAGACCAAAGTTGGCAGAAGGAACGTATGATCCAAATCCTGGGCAATATTAGAAGGCACCGGCTGCATTTCCTAGTTACGGGAGCTCAGGACGAGTTGCTTGGTAACAGCTCCAGCCACGCTCGGCTCAGAAAGCAGCCATCAAAGGCGCTCCCATGCCACTGCAGCGTTGCCACAGCAACCCCCACAAGTGATGGATCCCAAGTTGGAGACACACCTGCAGCAGGAATATGCTTCCTCTCATTTCAGACCCTCTCCAACCCACAAGTACATGGAGCCTGCCATTCTAAAGAGCTCCCAGCAAAGCTGACTTACGGGGTTCTTTGTTTGCCTCCACATCAGCTGAGCCTGTGCACGTCAGAAAGCAATTTGCAAGGAAAAGATATAAAAGCTGATGTCTGCAGTGCTGGGTTGCAAGGAGCTCATCAAGCACTGAGATACAGCACAGAGCAGACGTGCAACTGCCTTCTCACAGTGCATAAAAGAACAGCAAGAGGAGGGCCTGAACCTGGTTGTGGGAGCTATGGGGAGGGGGTTGGAACTGGATGAACTTTAATGTCCCTTCCAACCCAAACCATTCCATGATTCTATGGCTGATCCTATGAGTTGCAGTCCAGTGGGACAAATCACACCTTTGGGTGAACTTGCTCTCCAGGACTTAGATGACCCCGGATAGCAGCTGAGATGGAAACACCCATGTTCAAGACACCCACTTTTGGTGGATCCCACCCTTATGCCCTCTCACTGCCCCACTGCAGGCAGCTGTTCCACAGCCATACCCAGCTGCAAACCTGTTGTGTCCTCAACAGTCCGATGGGGAGTTTACTACGACCACGTGGAAGAGTTTTGCTGACTCCTCGAAGTAAGTTTTCCCCTTGAAGCCAAGCAGTTGGGCGGGTTTGCAGGACGCCAGCTTTAACCCAATGTGCAATTCCTTCATTTCGGCATCGACCATCCACCCCATCACCTCTGCGCAGCGACACTAAACCAGACACAGACCTTGCCAGGGAATTCACTTTCCAGCGTCAGCCAGGGTGAGGTCCACATTCAGCTCACTGGTGGAGCCAGATCCTCAGGCAAACATCAAGTGCAGATGATGAGGAGCAACACAGAGCTGCTCTTCAACGGCTGGCAACTGAGCACAAGGGGGTTAAACAGAACTGAGGCCTTTGGGGCTTTTTTTCCTGAAAATGTCTAAAAAGGCAAAATTATGAAATAATTATAGCCTTCCTTGAGCTGAACACAAAGAGGTTGCTCACCACAAAGCGCCAGCAACCATCTCACCCTTAAAGAACACTTAAGCAGACTGCCAAAGCAGTCATGAAATGCCACCCAACTGTTAATTTCATGTCTGCTTTTCCCAAGTCTGTAATAATAACCGGTAATTCCTTACAAAGCATCCTTGTTCCCTAATTCCCACCTAAGGTTATTAAAAGATTGAACCATTCCCTAACTGTATCGTTTAGGAAGATAATGTCCACTTTATCCCTTAAGGGAAAACACACAAATCTCTTTGAAGGGAAATAATGACATTTATAAAGGCTCTGTAAAAGTGCTTGACTGAGTCCAAAGGGCTTAGCAGAACCAGAGGTGACACCTGCACGTACAGATTCATTTCCTCTGTGGCCCAACAAGAGGGGAGTTCAATGGCCTCAGCCCAGCACTCGATACCAGGTCACCTGGCACACAGCCTTGACAGTTCTGAACTGCACTCCAGCAGGGAAAGCTGCAGAGGTTTATGCTGGAATCAGCTGAAAACGTGTCATTTCATCATCACCATTTGCATGTCTTTCAAGAGTACGTGTTATTTGTTACCAAGTAAAGAGAGGTCTGAAAAGAAGAGCAAAGCAGGGTTAGGAGTAGCTCCTCTGATTGCGTTCCAACATGGTGTCACTGCATCATGACAAGGAATTGGGTTCCAGGAGCAGAGGTCTCTGTGCAGCTCCTGGGATCAGCCTCTTGGGAGACAGAACTGCCTCCAGACATGCATCCTGCTGCCTGCCTCAGGGCTGACACCTCCAGCTCTGCTCACCTCTGGTGCATGGAGGAGCAAACCAGGCTGCAAAGATGCTTGTGGCATCAGAACAGAACAGAAAAGTTTGTTCACACCTGGTACCTACTCGGCAAACCCAGACACCCGCACACCAACAGAGCGTGGAGCAAGGATGCAAAAGCCTGGAGCAAAGATGCAAGGATCAAGGGTTCAGCCTTCTCCCCCCATAGTTATTCTGGTCAGCCATGCTGCTGGCCAAGATACCAACCCTCAATCACAGGTTCAGTCCCCAGTGCCCAGCTCAGCCTGATGTTCCCTAGGAGCTCTGAATGTAACCTACAGCACAATACCACAACCACTCCATCACCGCGCGCTGCCTGCAAAGCAGTTCAATGAGCATTATATTTTTATTTACATCTGAAAGAGCTGCAGTAAAAAAATCCTGGGCAGGCTTTGCATAAATACATGAAATCACTCCCACTTCACTAATGAGCTATTGTGTGTAATGAAATTAATCTCATTTCCACCCGTGCTATAACTGCTTTAATTTCTGAAGCAGGGAAATTTAGACACATGCAATTTGGAGAAGGGGGAGCCAAAAATTCAAGAGAGTCGCTCTAAACCCATCAGGCTTCAGTTGTTGTATTTATATAGCACCCTTCAGAAGAATTATCTGAAGGCACTTTACAATGCAAAAATAACTCCACTTGGCAAACTCCCAGGAGGGTTGCTGCTGCTGACCATGCCTTCAGACACCATTTGTATGGCAAACAGGTTCCTTTTTCGCCCTAAATTTGCTTTCTGTCTTCAATTCCCACCTCCGCTGGCTCCGAGCTGGTGGCTGCTGCGAGCTCATTCACAGCACTTTGCCTATGGCCGACGCCAGCAGGCTGGGGACACAGCATCCTCACCCCACTCTGCATGCTTTGAGGACAGCAATATTCACCCCCGTGCTCCAGGCAGGGTTCGCAGCCCCTTTATGCCTGCACTGAGGAAGCAATGGGAGTGGGAAGGAAGCTGGCTGAGCCTTTTGTGCGTTCTGCATACTCTGGTGCAGTGCAGACCCTTGTGTGCTTCACCCAAGTGTGCAAGAGAGACGAGCCTCAGAACTAAAGCTCACATGAAGCTTTATGTAAAATATTTGCATGACAGAGTCAAACCAAAGCAGAGCTCCCAGAAACAAAGCAGAGCTCTGAAGCAGAGCCTCAGGAAATGCAGCTCTCTGCTGACTTGTGCCAGCAAGCCCTGGATGCTTTCATTATTTATAGAGAGCTTTATATGAGCGGAGCACTGTGCTAGGTACAGTGCTCTGTGCAAACAAGAGGCAGCTCCAAAAACGTACAGTCTAACGGCACCGGGGAGCACAAATCAGTACAAAGCACACGCAGAGGATGATGTACAGCATTTGGGCTTGGAGAGTGGCTAGAAATAGGATCAGTCTCGTCTCTCTGCAAACTCTGCTTGGACAGCTATTCCAAGCACATGGAGAGGCATACAACAAAGGGAAAAGCACAATGCCAGCAACAGGGAGCAACCTGCTCTAGTGGAAGGTGGCCCTGCCCATTGCAGGGGGTTGGAACTGGATGAGCTCCCTTCAATCCAAACAGTTCCATGATGCTATGAATTAAACCCAAGAGGCTGCATTACCTCAGCAGCACCATTTCTTTCACGAGTGCAATATAAGCAGACTGATGGGTTGTTTCCCCAAAGAAAAGGATATTTTTGCACATGCCCCGACAAGGCTCGAGCTTGCGATAGCCTCTCTCTATGAAAACATTGCATACAAGATGTTCATTGAGCTTGCAAACACTTTGGGAATCACTGTCAGAGGGCTGTGAGCAGAAACAAAAAATGAACTCCTTGATATCCACAGGGGTTAACGTTTCTGTGTGCTCCTCACAGCTCTTCTGAAACACTCATTTCAGGCAAGAAAAAAACAGATCCATAGAAACACCTTGCATTGGCCTCAGATGCATCTTACACATCTTTCTGGTCTTAACCCCAACTAGACCATGACTGATTCAGCAGTGTCACCAAGTGACACAACCACTGAACATCCTCTTTATTGTGTTTAAAGTGTATTTTCTCCACTCACTGACACTCTATTGAAATTCTTGAGGCCGTATCATAAAGAGTCGCTGCCAAAAGCTGCCCATTACCAAGCACTTAATGGACAAGCCTTAAAGTACAGGGTTGCTTGTGCCATCCCACAGAAAATCTCCTTTGCTGTTTCTCACTGGAGCCATTTCCTGACACAAAGCTCTATCTCTGCCAGGGATTTCAAGAAGTAGCTTCAGTTCTCAAGAAGAGGAAAGGCTCCACTTGCTCTCAAAATACTTGGATTGATTAAACTTTAATCTTAAAGGCTGTTTTCTGGCCCACTTAACAACTGCTGTAGTAACCGAAATGACACCATTAGCACCTGCCAGCAATCAGAGCAGGGTAAACCACGCCACGCCAATAGACATCGTGAGTATGGAATTTGTGATGTGGGGACTTGGGAGGGGATGAAAAAGTTCACTTTGGGTTTACACCATCGCATTGATGAAATGGGCTCGTTGTAGCCACCAGGCACTAAAGTCCTGACTTAGCAGCAGCATAGAATCATAGAATCATGGAACAGTTGGGTTGGAAAGGACCTTAAGATCATCCAGTTCCAACCCCCCTGCCATGGGCAGGGACACCTCACACTAAACCATGGCACCCAAGGCTTCGTCCAGCCTGGCCTTGAACACTGCCAGGGATGGAGCATTCACAACCTCCCTGGGCAGCCCATTCCAGTGCCTCACCACCCTCACAGGAAAGAATTTCCTCCTTAGATCCGATCTAAACTTCCCCTATTTAAGTTTTAACCCGTTACCCCTTGTCCTGTCACTACAGTCCCTGATGAAGAGTCCCTCCCCAGCATCCCTATAGCCCCCTTCAGACACTGGAAGCTGCTCTGAGGTCTCCACGCAGCTTCTCTTCTCCAGGCTGAACAGCCCCAACTTCCCCAGCCTGTCTTCATACAGGAGGTGCTCCAGTCCCTGATCATCCTCGTGGCCTCCTCTGGACTTGTTCCAACAGTTCCATGTCCTTTTGATGTTGAGGACACCAGAACTGCACACAATGCTCCAGGTGAGGTCTCACCAGAGCAGAGCAGAGGGGCAGGATCACCTCCTTCCACCTGCTGGTCACGCTCCTTTTGATGCAGCCCAGGATAGGGTTGGTTTCTGGGCTGCAAGCGCACACTGAAGCCGGCTCATGTTCATTTTCTCATTGATCAGCACCCCCAAGTCCTTCTCCGCAGGGCTGCTCTGCATCTCCTTTGCCCATCTCTTTGTGTCTCTTTGCGTTGATGACCCTCACCACAGGCAATGGTGCAGATATGAAAACAGCCTTTGAAGAAGTTGACCCCTCCGAGGGCAAGTGAGGGTGAAAGAAGTAGACATGGTTCTGCATTTCAGTAATAGCTACTTACAGAGGACTGACCATGGCTATTTTTGCTTTAACCAGAGGACAGACTGAAGGGCTGAGCTGGATTCCTCATCTGCTGCAGGGCTTCCACAAACGTGGACTGTCTGGTGTTTGGGACCAGCCCACAATACACCCATCCTTGCAAAGCAGACGTTAACCTGCACAGCAAAGCCAAGAGCGAAGGCTAAACCAGAAAACCCCATCAAAAGGGCACAAATGCAACTCCACGTTCCTCAGAGGACAGCGGATTGTTGTGGGTTTCAAAGCAAAATATAGCTTATAACAAACAGCACCAAATGATGTGTTTGCCCTGGTAAAAACCAGTTACAGAGCAGAGGCAATTACTCACCCATATCTGGGAGCCCAACAGCTGCCCAAATCAGACTTGCCAAGTGTCACTCAGGTTGAAGCATATAAGTAGTTTGGCTTCGAGTAGCAAAGCCCAAAACCTTCATTGCTTCAATCCTGCAGTAATGGAGTTGTTCTCAAACGTGGCCAAATGACCTTTAGCATGTTGAGGGGCACAACAGGCCAAGGCTCTTTAGGTTTCACGGTGTGCTTTGCACTTACACCAAGCCCACTGCACTGTTTATGCCCAGTAGCAAAAGCTACTGACAGTTACGGAACGCAGAGGCCCTGCAGCATATGAAGAGATTCTCTCTCATCTCCCATCCCTGCATCTGGCAGCAACCAGCTAACACGCTTCCTGAGCTGCACACTGCATTAGGACCATTGTATTATTCAGTAGTAACCAATGGACCTGTCCTCGATTCATGTGTAGAATCCCTTCTTCAACCTGTTTGCAGTTTTCTTCCTCTATGGAACTACTTCCATATCTTAATTACATAGCATTTCATTAGTTTATTCATCCAAATTAACACAACCTCTGTGGATGAAACTGATTCATTTTAATTACCTTGAGATATGCTTGAAATAAACCTATGTCTTCTAATTCTAAACACTATGCCTTGTATCGCAATGGATTCTGTTTAAAAAGCAGCTTACTCTTGCTCCTTTGCCACCTTCTTTTCTCTGTTTAAACTTAGGATGACTGACATGCCAAGATGACGTTTTGTTTTATCCAGCAGGACCTGATTTCAGTGTCCTAAGATGAAGGTGCTGCTGTTCCATTCTGTATCCATCTCCAGCGTTTCCGAACAACATCTCCTCTCATTTATACTTGTACTTTAGTTTTCCACGCAAGAGGATCCTGCTTTAGAACATGATAAACAAGTTGTGATCCTCTAAGAATATATCGATTCCCAGATGGTGGGGAACCAAAACTGAAACCAGAACTTCATGTGAAGATCCAGCTCTTCAAAGATTCCCCCTTAAGGAGCGTGTAGGCCTGCAACAAGCACGAGCATAAATACCAGGATATTCTGGTTTCCCAAACAGCGCTGTTCCTGCCTTCATGCAAGTTCCTGCCGTGGCCACCCTGTCGTTGGGAACACAATCACAGCCTATTCACTTAACTTATTCAAACGTGACTCTCCAGTGAGTCAGCTGAGGTTTGGGGCTCTTGTGGAAGATTTGGTACCACCTGATCATGCTTTACAATCCCAGTTTGCAGCTGCTAGTTTAGGACACCCTGGCAAACAAGGCTCTGAATCCCCTCACCATTATCCTGATATGACTCCTTAAATACACATCATTCCAAAGGGACCAATAAGGCTGAGACCTTCCCATCCTCATAGACCTGAGCTGGATCTTGCAGTGTTTATTCCTGAAAAAAAAATACACAAAGGAGAAACCCAGGCTTTCAAAACCATTTGATCCTGCTCACACAGGGGCACGCTGGAGATATTTTGCCACACAAGAACTCTAAAAGCATCTTAGGGAAGCCCAAGCTTCCCCTCAGGGCATATTCCTGATTACATGCACTGCAGGACAGCAATTTTATAATGGTATCTCAGACTTGTATGTGTTGTACATTAGAGATTATCTTTATGATGCTAAACTATAACAATGAATCACAGAGGCAAAAAGGAAAAAGATATAATGCAGAACACAGACTGACGTGCAAATCCAGAGATTCATGGGTGGAATAAAGCAAGCTGAAACAGCAACCCCAGTCATGTTGCTTATATAAAGAAAAAGCAGCTTTAAATCATATGGATAACACCAGTTGGCTTTCATCCGTTAGCTCTTGGCCTATGTCATTTGCCCAGCACAGCCACTACATTAGCAAGCTAGTCAGCAATGAAAACTACTCCTGAGATACTGCAGGCAGAGAGGGGAAGGCAAGGTCAGAAGAGGAAAGCAAAAACAAAGCATCTAAAGATTCCATTAAAATGAAGGCCAAACAGATAGTCAAGTAGTCAATAGTTTCTAGTCAATTCTATATTCATGATGGAATTGAGCCTGTGATCACCTGAATTATTACTAAAACCTGCTTGATTTCACCGGAAAATGAGAAATGGGGTCCCTATTGGGTACCCCAATGTATTTAGAGGTCGTTGTTGTGCATGTGCTGAGCAGATGTTGCTCTGCTGTTCATGCACTGTCGATTATGGGTCAGATTTACAACAGCAGTTGGGGATTTAAGCACATTATTACATGTTACATAGGACTAGCAGGAGTGAGGAAGGAGGTTACACCTCTTAGTTAGGTTACATTGTCAGAGCAGATAGGAGAACTGGTGCTGCTGGGTCACTGGCATTCGAATACATCACAACAATACTAACTCCCTTCTATAGAGCAAAGTGAAAGGATTCTCTATAAGTACCTGAAAGGAGGATGGAGCCAGAAGGTGGCTGGTTTCTGCTCCCACGGAACAAGGGATAGGACAAGAGGAGATCCAGCATCACAAGCGATATCCATCAGCGAGAACACCCTGATGCTCTTAGTTTGCTACCCACAGCCCTGCTTCCCTACAGTAATCAGCCTGAAGAAACACAATGGGGTCATCATCTTGGTCTTGACTGTATGAAGTGGGAAGATCAGTGATAGAAGAAGGGGAAATGGCTTTAACCTTTAATAACAGTTGTGCTGATACAAAGCTGCAAGCATTACTCGCCAACTGATTGCAGCTGGTGGCAATTTAGCTGTCCCTATGACATCCATGAACTAAAGAGATGAACAGGAAAGCTCATAGATTCCCATGATCCAAGGTTAGAAAGGACAATGAAAACCAGCCAGCTCAATCTCCTTGCATTCACAGAGCACATGCTTTAAACCAGAAGCTGGGTGAAATAGTATCTTCTATGTACGTAACTAGCTGTGAATAGCTGAGGTGATGGCGAGTTCATCACGGGTAAGCTGTTCCACTGCTCTATTATCCTCATCACCAAGTAATTGTGTGTGCTTGGTTTCCAACTTGCCTGGCAACTTTGCAGGCTGTAAATCTTGTTCTGCTTTTGTATTGCTGCAAAGCCATTCACTATCTGGTGCTCCTTAAAGGTGTGTGTAGATACACACAGTGATCAAGTCACCTCTTAACCTTCTTTCCAATTAAGCTGAGTAAGTTAAGCTCCTTAAACCTTACATCATTAATGTTTGTTTTCCAGGACCTGGATCATTTTTGTGGCCCTTCTTTGAACTCTCTGTCTTTAAGAAGAGGGATGAAAACCAGATACAGTTTCCTCTTGCTCATCCCATCAATTCATTGCAGAAAGGGAAACTTAGCTTAATTCCTTTCAGTACATTTTCATTCAGTTTGATGTGCAGAAAGTATAGTAGAAACTCTTTAGTAATTCATAATCATTTGAGGGAGAGAAAATGACCTGTATGATCTGTGTTCTTGTCTGGTGTTCTAGGAGTAGTTTTGTTGATCCTAGTGTATACATCACTGATACGTATATAGGATTGCAGGCTTTGCCCTTGCAGGGGAGAATACTATTAATAAATGAGGAAAGATATGAAGACAAAGTGTTATTTAGATCCCTAGGCAACTGGCAGACCTAGCTCTCATTTCTGTCTTCCTGATGGAAATACATTCATAACAGTACTATGAGCCCAGTATTGTCTCTATAATTAAGATATTAAAGAGATTTGTCTATGGTTTTATGATGGTAGCTTATTAAATCCTAAATACAGCCCTTAATCCTCCAAAACACTTAAGTTTCAGTCGTGAACAAGACTAGAACCAAGTTATGTGTTACTGTGTTTTGCAGGATGTGACCTAAACATGGACAGTTCTTGGATTCCAGGTAATCCTCAGCAACAGCTTTCTCTTTCCCAGGCTGTGTTGCCCTTTCCCTTCAAACCAGCACCCAGACTGGCTTCAGCAGACTCAGTGATGCAACGAGGCTGATTTTAGCCCGTAGGGAATAACTTGAGCAGGTTGGCTTAGGCCATCTGATATGAAAAAGATTCTCAAGCGTTGGTGTGTCACAGTTCCTAAAATATTAAGTCACTGAAAATGCCTACGTAAACAGTGTCTGAAGGAGGGAATCAGAGCTTCTGGCTCCAGCATCTCTTCCCTTTGCTTCTTCAGCCTCCAACTGCATTTTTTCCCTTTCCCTTTCCTTCTTCACCTCTTCCCTTCTGATAAGGAGGCCTACCTTCATCAGAGAACCTGTTTTACAAGGGTAATACCATTGGGCACCTACTAAATGGTGTACATTTACCATGGGTGATTTTCACTTTATGGAAATAAGCCCTTCCTTTCCTAATCCTAAAAAGTCCTTATGAAGTTTTGGCTGTAAATATGAATCCTGCAGAAACCACCAAATCTTTCTCCTGTTATGAAGGATGTAGGACGTGCTCAGAATCAGCAGCATTTTGTCCATACTCTCTTCCCAGTGTGGTATAAAAACTAAAGCACGAGGTCTTTCTTTACATCTCTCTCCGTCCTTGTTTTCATTTCCTTAGGCTGCCAACAAGCAATCACTTTATGCCAGAGAGAGGGAGGTATTTTGCTTGTCTGCTACTGCTTAGCTGATGTATTTTCAATGTTACATTGGCCTTTTCCATGGGTGATGTTGCAGTTGACTGCTCAAGAACAGCAAAAGCACAAGTACAGGCTATGAGGGGTTTAATGGCAAATTCTGAGTGCAGAACATGCGTAGGTTGTGGTGCTTGAGGTACTTTTGGAGATCGCATGCGATCAGGATGTATCACTGTGTACAGTGAAGGAGACGGGCTTAGCAGGAACACACCTTTGACAGAGCAGGATTTGCAGGTGTGCAATTAATGATCTGGTGTCAGCTTCTTTTTGTTGATGATATTTTGCCCTCTGGAAAGAAATTGCTTTATTTTCTCTATCAAACGATCTATTTTGTATATATTGAACTATTTATTTTCTCTATCAAAGACTCTTTTCAGTTATTAACAAGTCTATAAGTTTGTGGACCTCAGAATGGCCAAGTTGACTGTTCATCCCTTTTGTTTTCACCTCTTCATTTCCAGATGCTAACTCGCTTAGGCAGCAAGAGAAGCAGTTCAAGATGGTTGCTCACTAACAACTTGTGTGATTCCTTTGATCATCTGTGATATCAATTCCTGAAGTAAATTCTCAGAATGTATTTTTTTTATATCTAAGAAACTTGGATTTTGACATTTCCTTACATATCTTCAATTCCTTCAGGCAAATGTTGTCATGGTAGTTTTCTACAGACTGCATTGTGCTCTATAGTCTGTGAGCTTTGCCATTAGCACTTCTGATTTATTTCCCTAGTTTCTCTGTGAATACAGCTCACATCATCTCTTCTGGTGCGTGGAACACATCTATTTTTACAGGCCACTTGGAATATTCTCTCCAGAAATGTGCATACTGCTTTGATTCCGATTCAGCCGAATCCAAGTGCTTAGGTACGTGGATACATGCAGAAGGTAAGATGCTGTAGTGGGCAGCAAATCAATCTTCAGGTGTGTGGAGAGCTTCTGAGAACACAGAGTTGGATTCTGCCTTTAATATGCAACTCTACCTTGACCAGACTTTTCAATTACAAAGGTACTGCTTTGGTATTAGCACCTTTAAAACCACCAAAGTAAAAGGGGCATATTAACCAATTCTGTGATTTGTACACATGAAATCATGATAGGAAGCCACAAAGCTGCCAAACTGTTGCTGTGTGGCTCAACCAACCACAAGGAAAATGGTAGGTGCCCTCTCCTCTTCACACCCTTCTCTATGGGCAGGAACATGGCTTTGTTCTGCATGTATTGAGTCATCCAGTTATTGTACTTACCTTGTAATGTCATTCTCAGACATGTTAAGACAAGATTTAGCCTTCAATAACGGTTGGCATGGAACACATCCTCCTTTTATGATTTGAATTAAACCCAACTACAAAATTGTTGTGTCGGTATAACAATGCATTTTGTTAAAACAGTCTTTATGTGCAGTCTGCAATGACAAATGCCAGGAAGTGTTTATCATCATAAGGAGAAACAGAGTGAAAATGATTAAAGACAAAAAGAGGGTTATCTTATGAAGCTGTGTGATGGGGAACGGCTGAGGGACCTGGGGGTTCAGGCTGGAGAAGAGAAGGCTCGGGGGGACCTGATGGCTGCCTACAAGTGCCTGAGAGGAGGATGGAGCCAGGAGGGGCTGGGCTCTGCTCCCAAGGAACAAGGGATGGGACAAGAGGAACCGGCCTCAAGCTGCACCAGGGCAGGTTTAGATGGAGCTGAGGAACAATTCCTGCCCCAGAGGGTGCTCAGGCATTGGAACAGGCTGCCCAGGGCAGGGCTGCAGTCACCGGCCCTGCAAGGGTTCACACAGCGTGGAGACGAGGCCTCAGTGCCATGGGGCAGTGGTGGCCTTGGCAGTGCTGGGAAGGGTTGGACTGCGTGAGCTTAAAGGGCTTTTCCAGCCCAGTTGATTCTATGATTCTAAGTGGTCTTTATGGCTGTGTACTTCTGGCTTGCTCCCTGCATTGATGTGATGAGGCTGAAGACATCTGCTAGTGCACCAATCCTAGAATGTTTCAATTTAGTATTTTAGTAAAGACTTGATGAATCATCAGGGTCCAGAGACTGCTCAGAAAAGAACACTCATTCTGTCCATAGGATATTTTGGGTTCTGACAAAACCTTACATTACTGAAGTTTCCAGTGATCTGACTCCTTGTTTCCTGCCTATGAAACTAAGACTTTTGTTAGACCTCGATGCTACTAATTTCTTGCTAGTGAACAGACCAAGCTTATTTAAGGAAATGGGCGATTTTGCAACTGCAAGGTTTAGAATTACTAAGACAAAGCTTTAATTTGCCACCAATGGCAAATTCCTTCCCTTTGAATGGAAACAAGTCAGAGAAAACAAAGACGCTTCCTTTGTGCACAGGCTTCCATCAACTGGTGTGAGATGTGCAGCACAGGAAAGACAGAAGTCTGGCAGCAGTGCTCAGTATGTGCAGGAGATGCCGTACAAGATGGATTCAGAGTCTCAGGCAGGCCAGAAAGCAATAGAGAAAATCACTGCAGGACTTGTTAAAAGTTATTTCCACTTGGTTATATTAAGTCTGAGAGTCTTTTAGGATGGTTATCTCTAAATTACATCACTTTTATTTCATTATCCTATATTGTAGCATTTGTGGAAAGCAAGAGGCAAGCAGCTTTGCTCTGTACAGAGCTGCATTTACGTTATGCAGGGCTTAATAATGCTTCAACACATGCATTCCAAATGGCTCCTTAAAGTCATATCTGCATGCTGCACTACCACAAGTGGAACTCCTGCTCTAGTCATATTATTTACAATGCAGTAACACTCTCAAGCCTTTGCAAGGATGAGGCCCCAGTAGCCCACTTGGTGTTTAAATCCAGTAAAAGGCTGTGACTACTCCTAATAGCTTGCTAAGCGGCGATAGCTATTCATGACAGCATCTGGAGCCTCTTCTGCTTCGTGCATCATTGAAACAATTCTCAGCTCAATCCTGAACCCTCCTCTTTATTCCAGGTAATTATGTAAGAGGCACAGAGATCCCAGGATGAATTTCAGAGCCAAGAGGAAATGGGGGACAATGCAGTTAAGTCATCTGTTGATCTGCAGATTGGGCCAGTTTGAGAAGGAGTCACTGAAATCAGAGCCACTTATACTGCCCATTGACTTGTGCCGTGTGAACAGATCTTTAACTAAACTGGGAAGGCTAAAGCAGTGACAGAAAGAGCCAGCAGACTGCTAGGATGGAATATTGCTGTACTGAAACAAGTGTGTCTGTTTGCAGCTGCTCTCTGATTGTCAATAATTTAAAAGCCTGAAGGGGAGGAGGGAAAACGGAGCAGCGCAGAGGCTTTTGTTAGCACCAGCACACTACAGAGCGTCTCCAGGACGTAAATTAAGATTGTTTCTTTGGCAGGCAAATCCACTCACTCAAGCAGGTGCAAACTATAATATTTATGGGCAAGACTGTGTGCCTATTGCTCATATTTGAGAGGAGGTAAATAGAGTTATTCCCATTGATTTCATGGTAGTTGTTCCCTCTCTGCAACCTGCTGATAGAAGGGACCTGCAAGCTGGGTCTGACAGCTCCATTTCTGGCAGAAGGAGTTTTGTAAAGAAAGGTTGCAGGAATTAGCATTTTCTGAAGGCTTTGGTTCAAATTTAAGCGTTCCCATTAACTTCATGACAAACTCGGTTCTGACCAAGCTAGGCTGTAACTAAAAGCTCCAAGGGCAAACTTTATAGCATACATTCAAATAAGGACCCAGTGAGAGAAACTTAAAGTTTCTTTTATTCACTTCTTTTGGGGGTAGCACTATGAGTTCCAGCCAAGGCCCAAAAGACAAACTATCCATCATACCAATAGATGTCCGTAAGGCCCAAACTACAAGAATTTGCTTACTTCCTAAACTGAGCAGTATTTGAACTTCCTGATTTTTAGTGCAAACAGTGGGTTTTAGCTTCTATTAGAGTTTTTCTAGTAATTGCACACTAAAGATTAACTCTGGTTTCAGAGCCGCAGTAATACAGCAAGGAGATGTTTGTAACACTGTGCCAATTCCCAGCGCCAAACAGTGATTTTGGCTGGTCACGTGTTCTCTGGGCTGGTCAAATAGCCCTTGAGTGAAGTTTAGCAGGCCAGAAGCAGAAGGTGTCTTTACACCTATTACGGGTGGAAGGACAATGCTTCAGATTCTGGCACGTAACAGTTGAGCTTCATAGGCCATGCTGACAGCAAGCTTTGCTGCTACACACTCAGCCACTGCTTCCCTTTCCCCCTTTACTCTGCCAAGTACTTGTAGAGGGGAGAGGCTGCTATGTGATGTTCGTGATAACCAAAGATTCCTGAAGCAGGTGAATGCAATAGCTGTGAATAATCTACTTGGTCAAATTAGCAATGACAGCATTAAAACAGGAAAACCAAATCAAACACCAACCAGGTGTGCAGCCAGACTGATCCTATAGACCACAGTACAATTGCACAGCAAGACCACTTGCATTGATGGCAGCATTTCTGCAGTGTTTTAGCTTGAGGATAACCAGAATACAAATGCAAGGCAGAAAGCAAATGCAAATATCATCCAGGGTAACTTTTCCTCACAAGTAAGGCAAGGAGAACAAAGAACTCCATGGAAAGCATTAGCTCCCTCACTCACAGATTTTATCACTGGGGTTTAGCAGTGGGTATCTTTAAATACAATACAAAGCTCCAACAAACCATTGCAGTGCTTGTTATTTCGATTGACCACTCTTATTGCATTACCAGGTCAGACAGTTATTCTCATCAGTGGTGAGTTTAGTCATTCAGTGCATTAACTGCTTTATGACACGATGCACCTCATCAAGAACATGGATTATGAGCACTTAGACATGAGATCGTATGACCCAGGTGCACAACACAGAAAGCTTCTCCTAGGCACATCAGATGCAACCAGAGAATGTGCTAAAGAGAGACAAAAGCACCACAAAGAGAAAACCAGAGTGGGGAACCCCAAAGCCCTGGGGAAAATATAAAGCCCACGTAAACCCCTTATTGCTGAACAAGCTGTTGTGTGCTACATGTTAGGAAAGGACTCGTGTAATGGCTGGATTAGCAGCAGTCAGTCCAAGGGATCACAACAATGCAGGTGGTGATGCAGAGCTCCCGGTGTTATCTTTCTGTTGTCCACTCGACATTTGTTCATCTTGTGGACCAGCACTGCAGTTTGTAACATCTGCATGATGGGATGAGGTCTCACTGATCACCAGTTCTTGGTGTAAGTGCTGAGAACTCAAATAGGTACTGTTGATGAGGTATTATAATGTTTCCGTCATCCATAGTCACAACACTACCAGAAACTTCATTATTTCGAGTGTTCTACCCTATACAATTGTTCATCCATAATACACAAACTGGGGCATTTCACTGACATTAAAACCAAACCCCTATTACCACGTAAGGATTGGTTCATTTATAGGTTGAAACAATTCCCAAAGGTTTTCCACAGAATAGTGCACACCAAAAACTTTGCTTGAGTTTTACAGGTGGCAAAACCAAGTGATAGCAGTGATTGAGCTGTGTTCGTCCTTGCCGGTCTTTGAGGGAAGAGCAGGCTTTGAGTTTAACTGAAAACAAGTCCAGATGGAGGGAGCTACCACAACTCATGTTTTTCGTGCTACAGGTTCCTTCTCAGCCACCAGTTCCCTGTGTTTCACAGGGTAGAAATTACAGCAAAAGAGATGTAGAGGTTCAGGGAAATCCTCTGGTCCTCTCTTATAGAAGCATCTAGGGAAACCTTCAATCAGTGCTGGAACACTGGGTACCCACTTCCCTAAGAACACTGTAAGTCTGCTGCTGCAATCATCATGCTTCTTCCAAAATACCCTTTAATCTGCTGAGGTCAGGCTAGCTGTGCTTACTGCTGTTCATAGCCTGCTTTCCGTTCGCTGTCATCGCCATAAGGAGATTCTCAGAGTTAAAATGCATGAAACACGAAAACCCAGTGCTGCATCTCTCATCAGAGTATGATATTTCTCAAAACAGACACGGCTCATGGCAAAGGTTAATCTGTTTTCCAAAACATTCTTTGGTAGCTTCACTGAAGCTTCATCCAAAATACCCTTGAAAGTTTGGTGATAGACTTTAGCCATTAGAAAAATGGTCAAAGAGTATTTAACACACGGAGTTCTCTGGGAAATCACTGGTTTATTTATTGATTTATCAGGTAATAAAAGCCAAGAAGGGCTAAATCCCTCGAGAGCCACAAAGATACCGACTCCTCCAGCCTACACGTCTGGGTGATGGAGTTTCAGGGAGGAAGGAGGAGGAAAGATCAGCCTGCTGCAGCTTAGATCTACTTCTCCAGCAGCCACATTACAACTGGGTTGACTTCCTCCTTAAACCTTAAAAGGATGTTGCCTCCAGGCTTTCCTGTGTTATGGGACAGAGCCTGGACATAGTTCCCAGAGAAGGTTAAAGGGTGTGAGTCACCATGTTTCAGATGTGGAAAACCCATGTCTTCTACAATGTGATATTAAGTCTATAGAGTAGACGCTGTCTGATGTGGTTGAGTCTGTTCTCAAACCAGGTCATTCCATTTAGGTCAGAGTCATTCCCTAGCATGTGTACTATTGGCAAGCGCAGATGATCTTACTTTGACTTGGCTGGAGTCAAGCTTTCCTATTCTATGAAGCAAAGCAATCTTGCTTGAACTTGGCCAACACTACAGCATGCAATGGGTGTTTTGGCTGGGTGTGTGTGCCTCTCCCATACACTTTCTCCCTTCAGTGGCATTGCTTTTGACATAGCTGTACTGGGCTTTTGATGCATATTTCTGATAGTAATTTGAGCACACTACTCTATTACCAACCTCACTCCTATTTTGGTTGTTATACTGCCATCATCAGTGTATTAGGTGAACAAAATAACACACAATTCTGATTTCTGACTCATGGGGGGGTTCTATCTTGTTTCCAGTGTCAGAATTACATACCACAGTATCTTGATCCACCACCACTCCCTTTTCTTCCCTATTGTGATACAGATTGTGATCCCCAAACCTATTGTGATACAGACTCATAGTAGAGGAGACCATCCAAGAGTTGGTAAAGAGGTTAGAAAAGGGTTTGGGACTGTCCTACCTTCCTGGAGGCTCCATCTTAGACTGGTGTCTGAGTAACTCTGGATTCCATCTTCATCAGGTGGTATAGACATAGAGCTACAGAGTAAGCCTTGGGGCTAAGGACATGACATCCACAATTATATGTATTTTAAGAGGTTTCTCTTCTGCCTATTGCCCAGCTGATGGTGTGAATGAATGCTAATGACCAACTGGAGCCTGTCTTCTAGTTCATCTGAAGAGAATCGCTATGGGCTCTCCCAGACTGCTCCAGAGTGGAACTACAGAGTTGTTTCAAAAGTACAAGGCCCAAATCAGAACAAAACACTACTGCAAAATGTCCCCTCTGTCACTGAATCATAGAATCCCAGCCTGGTTTGTGCTGGAAGGTACGTTAAAGCTCCTCCAGCTCCAACCCCTGCCACAGGCAGGGACCCCTTCCACTGGAGCAGCTTGCTCCAAGCCCCTGTGTCCAACCTGGCCTTGAACACTGCCAGGGATGGGGCAGCCACAGCTTCTCTGGGCACCCTGTGCCAGCGCCTCAGCACCCTCACAGGGAAGAGCTTCTGCTTAAGAGCTCATCTCAATCTCCCATCTGGCAGGTTAAAGCCATTCCCCTTGGCCTGTCCCTACAGGCCCTTGTCCCAAGCCCCTCTCCAGGTTTCCTGCAGCCCCTTCAGGCACTGGAGCTGCTCTCAGGTCTCCCCTTCAGGAGCCTTCTCTTCTCCAGGCTGACCCAGCCTCTGAATGGCTCCTGTAGGTTACACTTGATAAGGCAGCTGAGTGGTTCCCATGTGAAGGGGTACTGCTCGTATTCAGTCCAGCGCAGGACAGACTAAAGCCATCTGTGTAGCACTGAAGAGCATGTAGAGGGGAACTTCATTCACAGTGCAAATTCATTGCCAAATACCAATCATCCATTCAAATACCTTGGCTGGAAACATTTATTAGCCCTATGCACGTTGCAGAGAAGAAAGTGATACCCAGCAATTTTGTTGTGTGTCCATGGTGAAACCCAGTAATACACTGATTTATAATGCATGAATATTCAAAGATTACTATTTTCCCTGTTTCGCTGAAGTCCATAATGAGATCACTGATCTCTAGAAAGCCTATTGTGCAGTCATGAAGATAGATTCTCGGAGAGTAAAGATATGCGTGCATATGCTATTCGTGGTGCAGTTACATGGGATAAGATCTCCAAGGTGTTCTCGTGCAACTGAACCTGAGTCTAGAGAAGCAAGCATGCCACCTCCCCTTGGGTGAGGATCTGTTAATTCAAGCCTTTCCCCCAAAAGGAGTGTATCAACATCCCACACGATGTTTGCTCAGTGTTTCACAGGAAAAGGGTGGTGAACTGAGCAAATTCACAGTTGTTTCATGATTAGAACAGCAAGACAGTGCTCCAGAATGAGCTGGTGGCTGCTGAGTTGCACAAGAGGCTTACCAGATAACCCCTAAACTATGTGGGTGTTTCACTTCGGTGTGCCGGAGGGGGAGGGCTTCTGTGCCAACAAATGTATTTGGCTGGTGCGTATTTCGTGTGTTAGCCTACCTGATAACTCCTTTACACTGTGCAGCTCTTTATGAAACGAAGTTTACCCTTCAAATAGTTCTGTTTATCTGACTTGGAAACTGTTGGGTTGTGGTGTTTAATGCTTCCCTCCTCAAACAAAGCTTCAGGATTTCCAATGCATAGTATTTCACAAAGCATTCGTTCTGCTGTTCTAAAAGCAAAATGAGACTGTTCCATGCATTGCAACTGGGTGACAATGTACCCATTTACACCTTTAAACCACAGGAGAGATTAACTTAGGCTTTCAATTGTCCTCAGGTTTTCTTCCCTCTTTTGCTTCCTGCTATAGGGGATATAGGAGCTTCCATTAGGCCAGGTAGCCCATAGTCCTCCCTTTATTATCTCCCCTTCCTTCCATGCTATTCCTGCCTGTTTTGGACGGTTGTTGTTGGTTCGGGGTGTTTCCCCCTGAGAAGCGAGTGGTTTCGGATTGATTTCAGACGCGCTGATATCGGCAGTTATCGGTGATTTGTGAACAACAGCTCCCTCTAGTCTTTGTTCTCTTCTATTTCTTGCCAGCAGCGAATGGAAACTGTGAGAAACCTTCCCCCTACCACAACGATTCACCTTGGTGTCTCACTCCTGCAGCCTGAAATGCAGCGTTTATCACTTTGATCCCAAACTGAAAGCCAAATGCCATTACAAGAGTGGAACTAAGGGTGTTAAAAAGGACTATGAGATTAGAAGATTACACACACTTAAACAAACCTTACAACATAGCTGGGTAAAAAGAAAGGAAATGACAATGCCCCTAAGAACCCAAGCGATTTTAATGCTGAATAATGTGGGTCTCAATTTTTAATCTGGAGGTACAGAACACAATTGTTTGTCTTTATTGGCTAAAGGCAGGGACACCTTCCACTGGAGCAGCTTGGTCCAAACCCCTGTGTCCAGCCTGGCCTTGAACACTGCCAGGGATGGGGCAGCCACAGCTTCTCTGGGCACCCTGTGCCAGCGCCTCAGCACCCTCACAGGGAAGAGCTTCTGCCCTGTATCTAACCTGAACTTCCCCTGTTTCAGTTTGAACCCATCACCCCTTGTCCTGCCACTGCAGACCCTGATGAAGAGTCCATCCCCAGCATCCCTGTAGCCTCCTTCAGATACTGGGAGCTGCTCTGAGGCCTCCCAGGAGCCTTCTCTTCTCCAGCCCCAGTGTTCTCAGCCTGTCTTCATATGGAAGAGGGAAGCTATGGCAGGGTATGCTAAAGCCCTGCTTTGGTACCAACCCTTTTAAAACCTTTATAATCCTTTAGTTAGCACTCCAGTTTGGGGAGAACCTACGTAAAGCCAAGCTATCTGTTCTCAGCTATTTTGTCAGAGAGCAAGATCTGTGGTTGAAAGCTTAAGTTACCAAAATAAAATGTGAAGCAAATGTGCAAAGATTTTCTGATAGGCAGTTAATCATTGAACAAGGTGTTAACATTGTGCTAAACACTCCATCCTTCAGAATATTTAAATCAGGTATGACTGTCTTCCTAAACGGTAGCATTTAGACCACAAAACCTGCACTTCAAACCAAACCAAATGCTCTCCAACCAAGCCAACACCACGCAGCACAAATAAGCAAAACCCAGAGGGAGAAAGCAATGACTTTGTGAGCTCAATGGCTGCAATACCATTTACTTCAGAAAGGTTCTTTTGTATTTAGGTTCTACCACTGTTACAGAGGGTTATCATTCAACAAGCCCCTTCCACCTTCTGCCTTAGCACTCTGAGCTCTGATGGGTGTCTCCTCCACTGCTGCAAATAGCACCTGGGAAGTTAAATAACACTCTCCTTTAAGAAGTGAAATCATATTCTAAGGCAGAAGTGACAAAATATAAAGGTATCTGAATATTAAAACTGGCCTTATCTACTATCATTGATAAAGATGGAACTGCTGTGAAACTAAAGCGTTCTAGCCCTTTTCTCTGGAGTATTTTTGACTTTAAACTTCTACTATGAGGTTTGCAAGATGTGTCATATCAACTTCTATCAAGCCAACACACCAGGAACAGTTCACTAATCTGGATGACAATGTTTTCTGCTCCTGATTGAGATGCTGCTGCACCACTCACAACATGTTCAATGTGCAATGCTCTTAAAGAATCTTCATTCAAATATGCAAGTTCCTACAGAAAACAATTATCAGCAGGAAAGTTCTTGGCAGAGTAGCATCAGAGAGATCTTAAGAGAAAACACTCAGGAAGAATTAATAGTATTGACTCTCAGGCTGTGATGGCTTATGTCCATCACCCTTTTGCCAGTGGCCCAGTGGGAAGAGGTTTCTGCCTGGTTCCTAATCTCAGCTCACACACCAGTCTTTCAGCGAGGTCGTTTATCTTCTTCCACAGAAGTATTCCTTCTTTCTACCCGAAGAAGGCACCAGCAACCTTTTCTGCAGAGCATGGCAAAGGACGATTACATCTGCGCAGAATCCCCAGATTGCGAGCAATGGAGATGTTAATACACGCTGCAGCTCTTTGCCTCGACCTTTTTATGCATATATAAACAAAACCCGAATCCTCCTCTTGCACACTGTATTCCAATTCCCTGTACTTAAGAGCTCGGAAAGAAGGTGGAAAAGGAATCCTTTACTGCCATTGAAATTAAGCCTATCAACACAGCCTCTGTATTTCAGTCATTTTCACATTCCTCTCCCCCTACACACATAGATGCAGTAGGAAATTTGTTTTAAACTCACAGTCATTCAGGGAATGAATGGAGATCAAACCTTTCACCAGTGCCATATATGAACCTTCTGAATCTGCAAGGGAAAAAGGGCTTTAGGAGCTCCATGGAGAATTTAATTACTGCAAGTCAGATTAATATGCTGACATTGGGGAATGCTGGGTTCCTGCCTTACACAAGCTTCTGAAGAAAGGATTTTCCTTTCAGTGACTGCTTTTTAGAACACCCCAAACAAGTGCCATGCTCATGAAGCTGGCAAATGTAATCAGACATAATCTGATCAGTATTTACCCCACTCTACCAATAGGCCCTTGTCTCAACATGTGGCACGTCGCCTCTCTCAGCTTTTTTCTATGGATCCAAAGGTTTTAAGCCAAATGATGTAAAAGGGTATGTGACTGGTGTGAAGGGCTGCACGTACATGAAAGTTTGTTAGATTATTTGCTTTTTCCCTTTGGGTTAACACAGCTTTTAAAATCAGAAGTTGAAAGACTAGTTCATTAGCTGTTCCACTTCACACGTTACTCTAGATTTAGTGCTTCAAGTAGAGCTGCTCCAAGAATGAAGCTGTATTCTCTCCAAGAACTTGTTATATTCTTACCCTAAACTGTGTAAGCATTGTCAAGATGTGTTAATTTGACAACTATTTGCAGGCTTCAGCACTCAATATTTGTATTTGAACATCCAGTAACATAAAAAGTTATTATGGTTTTATCTCTTTCTAAAGAAGATTTAAAGACCAGGATTAATTTAGTTATTGACAAATGATCCATCTAAATGAAAAAAGCCAGCATCATAATGACAAAGGTCATGCCAGTCCTCTGGAATACAGAAGGCAGGATTGTTTTGTGGAACAGGAACATACGAAGTGTTTCATAATTGAACCACCATAGTTTGAATGGCTCACATTGTAGTTCCCCTGATGATATGAACATGGAAAAGGTCACAAGTCCAAATTAGACTTGCAAGTTAAGAGATCTAATAAACTTAACTGGAAACATGCACTTGTATATCTGGTTGTGTCATGCTGGGGCTTTCTTACATGACAGAATCCCAGCTTTCAGTTTTATTCTTGTAACAGTGATATCACTCTGGCAAGTCATCTGCAAAACAGAGGAAAAAGACTTTAAACAGGAGGCCTTGATTTGTACAGTGAAGGCTCCCATACTCAAAACATAGAACCCAAATGAAATGCAAACAGAAGAATTGAAGAACACGGTTTGTTATGTGGAACAATCTGATTTTACTCCATGTCAAACATGTTGGGGAAGAGCTGAGAGAAAAGGAGGAGAAAGAGGTTTTCTACTCACAGATGGGGCATGTGTTTTCTTCCTCCTATTGGGAAGATTTGTTCTCATACTCTTTTATTTGTATTGCAATTTTGGGGATGTTCAGTCTCCTCTTTCTTCTCTGGACCTTCACAAATCAGAGTGAACATGGATCTGCCATCAGATCTTCTGGGAACAGACCAGGCCTTAAATTCCTGTGATAGACAATAGGTCAGTCAAGCAGAAGTTGCCACACAACATAAGCTTAATACAAAAAGCCAAAAAGTGTACTCGACCCAAATAAAGTCACTGCAGGTGAGTACTGGGTACATGGACCTGAGCCATTTGTCCAACTGTTAGAAATAGTAAACTTGGATGGATGCTTTGCAGTTCAATCATCCTCATATTACTTTGCTTTATTTTCTTCATATAATCCAATCAGCTTAATAACAAAAGAGTTTCAAGTTGGAGTTCATTTCTGGGTAGTTTTTGAACTGCCACAAAGTGGGAAATTTAAATGGGAATTGCACTTGTAACTGTAAACTTTGCCTGAGTGCATTAAGTGAAATGGCTTAATGGTATTGTTCAGGAACAAGGAATCCCAGCCTTGCCCTTCAGTTCACTGGGAAGCATGGGATCAAAGGCCAGAGACAAAACACATCTTCCAATCACCCTGTTCCTGCAGAGCACAAGCAAAGCTTTGCAGTCCTGTTCACCAGGCTTTTAATGAGAATAGGATCAAGTCCATATTTCATGCAACTTTCCAGTGGGTCGTGATAAGGAGGGGAATTTAAAACCAATTATTAATGTTTCCAAGAAACAGTCACTTATCAGAGTTCATTTTATCAAAGCAACAGAGAAATCCTCCATCATTTCCATAGCAGCCGTTAAACAAGTTCCAACCCAACCATGTGCGTGAGTTCAGGAAACAAAGTGAAGTTTGCCAGGATTAGCTAACCAGTTTATTGTTTTGGTGAAGTCAGGCTGCGTTCCTGCCAGCAAGCTGCTTTTTCAAGTGCTATTCCATTTTTAAGCACAAAGCTTCCAATATTTATAGAACAAAGATTATTCGCTCAATAGCAGAGCAGATGGATGCTTTCTCCCGTCTTGAAGGGGGCTGTGGGAACACAGCTACATCTCTGGAGACAAAAACCAGGCACATGCAGATGGAGTTTTGCAGGAATGACCATCCTTGCAGGTTTCTATCACTGTAGAAATAGCTTGCATAAACACAGCCCTATTTTGATGTTGTTCTTGAAATGCAGGACTAAACTGGGGCTCTCCCTCCTATCTGCAATGCCATTGAATATTCATGACTCAAGTGTTGGTTTTGTTGAGTTTTAGGGAGGAAATGGAATAGGCCCTTTCCTAATTCTGATTTCCTGCATTCCGCTGATGCAAACCCAACACCACTCAGCAGAAAGAAGGTGTTTTAAATTAAGGTTAAACCCATTTAAGTGTGCATTCATATAGGTCTGAGGTAATCCCACTGACATCAGCGATATTTCATGTCTTTGACTTAATTTAGAACAGAAAATAGGCCTCAGGTATTTGGGGGAAAAATAGAGTCAAAATTAAGCAGCGCCCTGGTCCTATAACCGGGTAAGGACAAAATCTGATGCCATTCAAAGCTTCCCTGACATCAACACGGAGTCTCTCGAGTAAAGGGCTGCCTTTACTTAGTCAGACAGCCCTTTGCAGAGCAGGACCAATTGCTTTGCCCTGTCCTTCCAGCCAGAGGAGAAGAAAGCTAAATTAACAGAGAGCAGCATAGAAATAAAGCAAAATTCAGTATTCCTATGGACTCGTATTCTCCTGCATGTAACTTGCTGTTTGTCTGCAGGGAACAAGCCTCACACTTCCCTCTCACTTACCAGCAGCAAGCAGTTCAAAGGGAAGTTTATCTTACAGGCCTATCCCTGTGGCCTTCCTGTCTGTTCTTTTCATACTGCATTTGACTGAGCAATATTCTCTTACTTGCTCATCCCATCCCCAATATGTATTATCCTCATCTTTTATTTCTCTCCAACTCCCTTAACATGTGTGCAGGCATGCTAGCTTCATTATTTTACATGCTTATCTGCCCCTCACAATTTGTTTCTGACTCTCCTCTACCATTTCAATGGCTTTATCGTCATAGCACCCTTGGGCTTGTTTATTTACATTGGAGTGACAAGCTAAAGCATAGCAAGTAATTTAGACAGGGTAAATTATAGCAGAGCACAAAACTGAATCCAGCCACCTTATCTGGCACATGAGGGTCCAGAGGAATGATTGTATTTTCCATTCAAAACTTGTTTGAAGCCAGGAAAGCTCTGTTTCTGCTGGGGCCACGGGCAACTGTGCGAAATAACAGAGCCATTTGTCTGTCTTTGATGTCACCACCTTGGAATTACCGCTTCAGGAACTCTCAGATTGCCATCTAGAGAGTAAACCTCTTGGTTTGGAGAAGAGAAAGAAATACCCACCCTTCTCAAGACCAATGACGTTGCTATGGCTCCAATTGGCTCTTGCATTAGGGGGGGGTTACGATGTCTTAGAGTTAGAAGTGAAATATTTATCATCCAGACCCCATGTTAGTATACAATGGACCAAAACAAGTGCAAGAAAAACTAAATGTAACAGGAACCATTGCCTTCTGCACCACGTCTTAGTAAATTCTTCAGTTCCTACTAAGTTTCTGCATCATTTCTCACAGCAAAAGTGGTTTACTTGACACAGCAGAGTAGGCCATGGCCGCAGTAAAACATGGGAGAGCAATCGTGCATAGAGCACACGTGGTTTTAAAACTGCATTACACTTGGAAATGAGAAAGAAATACATTCAAGTGCACTCATGTAGCAAGAAGAAACATGATAAAGCAGCCCCAAGCAATTTAAAGCTATGCTATGTGAAGGAGCAGGCAGCCCAAGCGAAACAGTAGTCCAAATATCTCCTTGGGATAAAAGGCAAACACACACTTAACAGCCAAGGGACAAAGCACTGGTCCCGTAGGCTGTAATTCCACACGAGCAAGTACAGAAGGGTCATCTACCAAAGCAGTAGTGTGGGTTTGATCCAAGTGATCCAACCTCCAACTAAACCAGTCAGAGGCAGGGTTTTCTCTACCTGTAAGTTATATTCTTTCCTATGGTTTCGAGATTGCACTGCACGAGGCAATTCCCCAAGAAGACACAAAAGACGCGTGTTAGATCAGTGATCTACCATGATAGCAGGCTGGTTTTACCCAGCCAACTTGCATTTGGCACTGAAGAAGACAGGACCTGTGGCCACCTCATGACCTTCAGCACATTTCCTGCTGTTTGCTGTGACCTCTCATATGTAAAGTAATAATTAGAAGCTTTCAGACTTTTTTCCTGGTGTTACCATAACAGATGGGGCTGTGTATAAATGTTAACATACAGAGAGCTCTATTGCAGGGTGCCCTTGAGGATTAGGACAAGCAGCAGACCTCCCCCAGGGTACATATTAAAACAAAAAAGCTTCACATTCAAACTGGGGCAGATCAAAGTGTTCGCTCAAAGATTACATTGCCATGTAATAAGTGAGATCAAATTGTTCAACCTGAAAACCCCATCTCGCACATTACACAATAAACCCCCCTCAGACAAGTTCGCAAGGCAATTCCTGGTGCTTCCATAGAGGTAGTTTCCCCTGCAACTCCGTTCAACCAAGCAAGGAGGGTCAGAACAGATCCCAGGAAGGAGGTGCCAGTGCATCATTCACTAGTATCTGTTAATGCTCTTCACATGTTCCTACATGATCAGACTAGAGCAGCAGTGTTGATTTCTGTCTCTCTTCTAGAGAAGCTGCTAAATAAATTCATATTGTTAACAGGAAATGGACTAGAATTGGAATTGCCAATAACCAAAAGTGCTGTTACATCGAGACCTGGATAATATTTCCCAGGGAAATATTGGTGCCTCCATAGCAAACAACTTGAGTGGCTCATCCCTTCTGCACCACAGAAAAGCCCTTTTAGGTCCAGAGGTAAAAGCTTTTGTTCTATTCAGTATATAACCATGGAAGAGACTTTTAAAGCATTGGAAGAAACTGAAGACACCATTCAGTTAAAGACAGTCTTTCCCTGAGCATTAGCACATTTCCTAGGACTCTATGACAAAGGAATAAATGTAGTGAAATCTGTTTAGTACAAGGTGACTGACATAGCTTAGAAGAATGGGGAAATGAGGAAGATACATCATTAAAGGGAGTAAATCTTCCCACTGTTATTTAAGACCACATTATGATGGTCACTGCTGTAAAACCACAGCAGAGAGATTGTAAGGACAGTGACAAATTATACCCTCCAGATGGGAATTGTCTAGAAGATGCAGATCATTCCGAAGTGGAAGATGGGATGACTAATCCATCTATTTGAAGGTGAATAATAATGGTAATTACAGAGATAGGACTAGAGCCCATACTTACCGCAGAGAATGGCATTCCTCAGTAAATCAGAGCTCAGCAAAACCTGGTACTTGGATGGTATTTCAACACTCAGCATGCACAGACCCTTGTCCCCTCTATGTTACAGGGACTCTTCTACTTCAGAAAGCTTTGATTCTTCATGCCTGCTCCCAATACCTGTAAAGACAGCATGTGTCCAATGGCATCAATGCTAGTTGGAACGCTTCATCTCCCAGTGTTACCTCATAGAATGGTTTGGGTTGGAAAGGACTTTAAGATCATCCAGTTCCAACCCCACTGCCCTTGGCAGGGACACTTAACTTCAGACCATGTCACCCAAGGCCCCGTCCAACCTGGCCTACATCAGGGACAACTTATGGAGTATATTCAATATATGTGCAAACTCCACCATTACCCATACACACATGGGAGCTACATCATTAACTGCAAGGAACTGCACTATAGCTCAGTGGCAAACCGTGTAGATCTCAAAGTTCTACTTTTCTTATGGGTTGGTTTAATATTTGACTTGTTTTATGAAGAAAGGGCTCCATTGTTCCTCTTTCAAGTTTTCTATACAGCTGGAAGCACACCATTCTTTCTCTATCTCCATCCTTCATCATTCATGTGACTTTCAGCTGGTTCTGCTAGAGACACCAAAAACCACTCAAAAAGGAGATGGTGTTTGCATCTTGATGCTTCTTCTACAAGTGACACATTCAGTTGCTTTATTCCTGGACATTAATAAACCCACCAGACCTTTAACCAAGCACCGTGGGGCAGACATGTGAGGGACAGTTGTGGGGTTTATTGTTACAGATTTGGAAGCAAAATGCAGATCCCACAATGTGACAGAGTTCACCACAAGCCACAAGTGTGCTCTTTGGGTACTGGTACCCATGGCTAATAGCATAGTCATACAACTTGCCCTTTCATCACTTTATAAGGTTTCCCTTTGGGATAGATTCGATTTAACCAGCATCTTCATGTATTCCAGCCGCAATCAGAAGTTAAGAGACACAGCTTTGTTCATCAAAGTTATTTTTAATGGGCTTCTTGTCCTATTTTCTGTCTGTGGTCTAAATACAGTCATTTCTTTGACTGCAGACTCTTTCAAATAAGGCAGAATGAGGAAGCAATAGGTTTCCCTGCTGCTCATTGTAATCACCAAGCTGCTCGCTCTGTCTCAGCAAACTGCTTAAGCAATTAGATTCAGAGATTGTAGCAGGAAAAACATTTCTGTTCCCAGCTTCATTGCAAATAACCCAACTGTCTGTATTCCCAAGTTTGCCAGCTCTCCCAGGGGACATGGCAGACAGCGAGGCACAAGTCTCGGAATGAACCTTTCCTCTTCCGAAGGTAAGGAACTTCAGAACTAGGGGTGCCACAGTGTCTGGAGGTAGCAATTGAGATGGAAGGAACATCTAGAGGGATCTCCTGTTTAGCACAGAAAGGTTGGAAGTGTACATCTTTCCTGCTATGCCAGCAGGAAGCCTGTCTTCTCTTGAGTTTCCTCAGTCTCCTAATGACAGTCACTGGAATTAGGAATGGTACCTGTTCTGCCCAAGAAATTTAGGGGCACAGAAAATGGTAGAAAATGGGAGAAAATGGTAGAAAATGGGAGAAAAATGGTAACCAAAGGGCAGCCTAGAAAGAAACTGAGAGCTCTACAGGTAAAGAGCTCCCTTGTTATGTCAGCTTTCAGACAAAAACCTTTTCTTTCTTTCTCAACACAAAACATGTAGGCAAACCAAACCATGGCTAGAAGGGGATGGGAAAGGGGGGGGGGGGGAACAGCCCAATAAAATAAACCTGAAACAACATCCTGCTGGTCATGTTAAGCAAAAGAGTCTGGTTTTCTGAGGTGTTATATATGCAGCACCCACGGGATTAGTAGGCAAAGTAAGGATGGAGATGTAACTCTGTGTGGTTAAGCTTTCGATGTGTGAAATGATGAAGTCACAAACTGCTTTTTCCTTTTCATACTTCTACAGTATGAGTTAACCTAGAGTCTGATCCAAGGTTCAATGCTTTTGATGGTTAGTATTCTGTTTATTAAGTAGGAACCCGATCTGCTCATCAGATTCCATGCAAAAAGCACTAGCTCACACCAGTAAATACTCTTTGCATGTTTTCATCCATCACTCATGAATATAAAACCATTAAAAGGTTTTGCAGCACTTCTTTGGTTTCCTGTTCAGTTAAACAATCACTCTTCACCAAGAAATGCCCTTCCCCTGTGTCACCATGGATCTAGAGAGGTTTCTAGAAGGAAAGCTACTCAAGATGAAGATTCCAAACTCAGACAATGCCAGCACTGCTGGGAGGGGAGGGTATTCAGCAGATCCCTTCTCTCATCTTCGGTAGACAGTATTCAAACACTCATTCTTCTCCAAGAAGAGAAGTAGCTGTGTGATTCATTGTTGGGTTATTCAAACACATAAAAGGGATTTAGAGACTATAAAGCTTTTCCTATGAACATTTATCAGCTTTAAGGAACATATTAACTCTGAACTGTTGGATATTATTCTTTCAGGTCACCATGATGTGATAAAGAGCCTTAATAAAAGGCTCCCCAAATCCTAGAACATCAATGCTAAGATACTGTCCATTATTCAACCGCAGCCTTTGCCAAGAGCAGTGTTTGATTTCTTCTGTTGTCTTCATAGTCTCCTGGCAGAAGACTCAGAAGAGGAAGAGATCAGTGTCATATCTGTCAGATTGCTGGAGGTGCTCCCACAAATGCACTGCTAGAGCCATGTGGCTGTGTGGGAAGCCTCAAGTTTGTTCATCAGGAGCGGCTGAAAAAATGGGTCAAAGCTAAAACAAAATCAGGTGAGAGAGACCCATGAGATATGAAACACTGGAGAGAAGCTTCTGCCACATTCACCTCTCAACTGATTCCCTGTACTAGTGGGGTTGAGCAAGATGAAGTCTTCAGATTTCCTCATTAGCTTGCTCACCACAGTACTGGTATGTAATGAGCAGATTATCAAAACCAAACCCATCATTTTCTGGTGCTTGGCTGAGATTAAAGCAAGATCTTTGCTATTAAGTGCTGAAAGATTTAACAAGACCATCTACAGCAATTGGGAGTATCAGGCAAACATCAGATTTTGCAGGGATCATAAACTGCATGTGTAAGACCAATAGGTAAGAGAAATGTTTGAATGCCAAAGAAAACCCCCAACAACATTAAAGGGAAGAATTCAGATAGGGAGTGCAGTATGGGCAGGTCAAATTCCAGCGTTCAAGAAGGTGACTCCCAGCTAGAGAAGTGTCAGATTGAACATCCTTAGATTCCAGCCTCACTTATGTCACCAGGGGTTTCTTTTTTCTCTAAGCACTATTCCTGCTGTGCCATTTCTAGTTCCATGCTAAACAAAGATTACCAGTGATGGTACACCACTGTCAATTCAGATTATAGGAGCATTTGTACAATATGGACCCTATCTTTATTGAGAGATTAAAGGTAGAATCATAGAATCAGTTAGGGTGGAAAAGACCTTTAGGATTACCAAGTCCAACCAAGGTAATCACAGCATGAGCTGGTTTGGGGTTTTTGAATTATTTAAAGCTGCATTCTACAGTGCTTGTAGACCACTCGGGTAGACCATGGCTGTTGAAGCTCCCAAGGGAGCTGTATCATTTTCAACTTATTCCTTGTAATCCAGCATTTACAAATACCGATTAAAAACCCCCACCATCAGATAACAACCAGAGAATTAACCTCCAGAAAGGATACAGGTAGGCGTATGATACAGACAAATACCTTAACCTCACGTGGATTGGGTAAAGTGCCAATCCTGTAAGTGGGGAGATAATAGATCTGCCAGCTTTGTTTCTTCAGTCTAAAAGGCAGATGATGTATTGGTGAAACTCTGTGCACTTGGGTCCCTGCCATGCCTTGTTCATTTCTATTCCTGGCTTGCCCCCAGCTTAGGGAAGTGATTCACATTTCCCAAACCTTCCCCAAATCCTGTCCTCGCAGCTAGTTAACAGCATACAGGGACATGATCCCATTGAGAGGCAGGAACTAGCACAAGAAAAGAGGTGCCAGTATGTTAAGCAATGGAAGAACCTTATCTCATCAAAGGTGCTTCTCGGGACATCAATCTTAACACGCAGAACTTTTGCTCCTGGTTTGTGAAGCATGTAGAGAAGGTGACTTGGTTTGTGATGGGATTTTGGTTTGGGTTCACATGGAAAGCTCTTCCTCTTTGGAAGTTTCTATTCCACATCTTCCTTTAAAAGAAAAAGGGAAAAGAGAAAACAGTTGATAGGGATGGGGTGCATCCATTTATTTTATGGCAGTCAAATGAAATTCACTGTGGTCTTAAAAATAACAAGGGGAAGATGCAAGTAAATGACTCCAGGCAATTCCTTGGCTTTTTAGATGCTGACAAGGCCTTAGATAGTGGTTTATATATGGAGTCTATTACTGCATTTTATGTCAGCATGGCTCATGATCCCTGTAGTTTTATTCCATAAAAGCTACAGATTTGGTCATTTCAAAAGCAAACAAGAAACCTGGTGCAGCCATATACCACTCAGAATTTAAGAGAAGACTGTTCCAGTTACCCCTATTATTACAAGTGTTTAGTACAAGAATGCAGTGGCTTCAAGATTCAAGAGAATTCCAATGAAAAGAAGGCAATCTGTACAAGATGGCTTTAAAACAAAACACTTCCCCATTCCAATTTTATGACAGGAATGCCTTGCAACTAGTTTGGTGTGTAGTGAAGTGCCCACCCCAACGATAACCTGCTAAACTGTGAGAGGTGCTTACTAATGCAGATTGATTACATGGGATGCAAAGAGACTTCCTTAAACTTGTCTAATCCCAGGGGATTTCTCTGCCCAATATCTGGAGGCTTTGCATGGAGAAAACCTGTAATTAAGTGTGGCAATGGGAAACAAATCTTATTTGTTTTGTAGATACAATACTGCAGAAGAGAAGCAGGGTAAGGGAGAGCAGCCAAGGGTTTTGTTGTCGTTCACAACATTATGTTGGATGAGGATTGTAGCTGATGAAGCCACAGAAGAATCAAACATCTTCCAGTGAACATGGAATTTTAAAGGAAGAAACACAAGAACAAGTGACCAAGATACTGAAACCCAAGAGCCTCCTTTTTAATGACAGCCAGGAATATCCTCGCTTCTGAGAAATAAATCTTAGCAGATGCACTGGTTTCATTGCACGGTGATGCTAGGACTGAGGTAAGAGATGAACGTGCTCAGCAACCAAAGAAAAACTCCTTGGTAACATTTCAGCACGATGTTCTTGATATTTAATGCATAGATTCTATTCCTTCATTGTTAACTGATACGTTTCCATGACCTTTGGGAGTTCAAGTTGTGGATGGGACCCCACTCTGTAAGCTGGCAATAAATAAGGTATTACAAGGCCTTTTAGCAAATGGCAATAGAAGTTGTCTTCTCCAGAAGTCTTGGCTTTCTTCAGAGTACCTGGTAGGAGATTCAGTCCCCTCTTCCACCCAGCCTTTCTAGTACTAGCAAGTCAAGGAACAAGGCTTGCACAAGACCCAGGTGCACACAGTTCAGATTTGAACCTTTTAGAGCACAGGATTAGAAGGGGTGCCTGTACCATTTTGATTTGATAATCCAATGCATTATGCTTCGGGGAGCTGCCAGGTTCAATTCCCCCCTCAGGCACTTTAAAACCAGGACGAATTGCAAGGGCATATGTATTCAGAATAATTAAGAGTATAGGTTGTGTTTCTTTCCGGGGGTGTTTAATACATTATCCTGCTATACTTTGAAGGGTTTGTGTTTGTGATTGTGATGCCTTCCCAGTGATGCCAGAAGCTTCCAAACCATATGCTTAGGTGCCCTTTTCAGTATTTCTTCTCATCTAAATCAATAATTCAATGTGCTGGGTCTTTCCTATCCACTAGGAGAAGACGCACAATCTGGTAGAAGTGCCTTTCTCAAGTTGTTTGCAGTAAACAGTGTATATTTCCCCATCTGCATGCCTTCAGGCCTTCCTTCCTCATAAAGAAAAGGCAAATGACTTCCCAGAATGCTTAGACAGAAGTGTTCACCAGCAAACTATTTTCTAGGTGATGGATTTGCCGCTCTGCTGTAACAGCCATCTGAACAGAAAGCCTTTTACTGAGGCTGAGATTGGCATGCATCCATTGAAAGCCTAAAGGAGAAGAGCGTCATGGCTTGAGATGTCCAAAAGCAGTACAGGAATTTAGGGGGAAAACAGTGTTTCTATTAGAACCCATCACCCCTTGTCCTATCACTGCAGTCCCTATGAACAGTCCCTCTCCAGCATCCTTGTAGCCCCCTTCAGACACTGGAAGCTGCTCTGAGGTCTCCACGCAGCTTCTCTTCTCCAGGCTGAATAGCCCCAACTTTCTCAGCCTCTGTCCAACTTAAACATGCTAGAGCACAGAGTACTATAACACAAAGACCATACCAACCCAGCTACAGCCTTTCCCAGGTGTATCAGAGTACCTATCCCATGAGAGGTACACACCACCCCCCAAACCACCTAAACTACAACAAAAAGGTGTTTTGATCAGAGCTCTGCGGACTAGGATGAATTCAGGGTTAAGGGTGATGCTGCTTCCATGCATAGGCTGGCTGCTCCTGTCTTCCCAGAAGAGGAATGTGCTTCTCAGAACACTGTTAGCAGCCTAAGGCAGCCCTTATCAAGCTTGGGTTTACATCCAGCGTGGGCATCCTCTAAGTGCACACATACAAAACTCCCTCCCTTTGCCATTCTCCCTTTTCCCACACACAAACGCACTTCTGTATACACATCATTTTGTGTCTCTAATGAGAGGAACACAGCCATCTCCCACTTGGAATGAGGGCTGCACTTCCACGCCAGCAATACCGTACAGTGTATTTACAGGGGAAATGATTATTAATGTCTACAGTTTGTTTCCCTATTGGCAGCTGGCACTTTAATTATGGAGGCAAAATGCAAACAAAACACTTGTTTGTGAAGAGGGAGACAAGAAGAAGTGTTTTGTCCCGGGGTTGATTAGATTCACTGTTTTAAAAACACCATTCAATTAGACCCATCGAGTAGAGGTTCGGGGAGGCAAAATCAATTACCCCCAGTGGAACGCAGCCAGGATCCTGCACTTTGCTTTGTGACAGTCCCAAGGGCCCTGAGAGCTGCAGTACCTAAAGGTGGTCAAGGTCTCTTGCTGGTTCTCACTGAGAACGGACACTTTTAGGGGCAGCCCACCCCTGTTTCGTGATGTGTTTTAGGAAAGCTTCACACCGTCTCATTCTGCACCTGGCTCCCCACCGTGCCAGGGTTTTCCTTCGAGATCTTCCCTCTAGGAATGCAGAAAATTCACCCCTTGGTGTTCACATTACTGATGATTATCTACATTGTAGTTGATCTAGATTGGAAAAGAGAGCAGACTCCTCCTCCCAAACCCCACACACAGTTCCTGGTAGTACATCTGTAGTTGTAATTGCACCCTTTTCTCTGCTGGGACTTGTCAAGTTCCATTCCAAATGGGTATTGTACTCATACAGTGTTATATCCCAGTTCTATTTTATGCCTGAGGCCAGACTAAATGGTCATCTTTCAGTTACCTGTGTTCAAGAGCTCCATTCTTTCCTTTTTAACAGGATGTTATCCCAGTAAAAGCAGCAACCCTGCATTTTTGCAGGCCAGGACTCAAAATCCTAGAGGACTCCCTCAGCATCTTCCCTCTCCTCTGAGGATGCCGAAGCCCCACAATAGCCAAAAGCTGGGAGTGGTGCTAGTTCTTACTAGGATTACCATCACACACAGCATTAACTATGAAAACAAGCAGAGTTAATAAGTGAATTGCATTCAGATACTCAACCCACAGCCTTTTTGCCTGAATAGGTCTCATATGCAGCTTCCTTCTTTCTGAAGGCCCCTTGGATGCAGGAGGAGCACTGACCTGTTAGGTTATTCTGGTCACCCCCTGCATCCAAGCCTCTCTGAGGCTCCAATCCCATTACACTACAAGACATAGAATGCAAAATCACATCCTACATGCTGAGCTATGACAGCTACATACATATGCAACCCTAACTAAGTGTCACTCACCTGCCGCATAACTGTGGTGCCTTTGGTCATGCCTTTCCATCACTCAGTGCTGCACTGCACTCCTGTCACATACATGCTTAGTGTTAAACCTAAAAAGAACCTGCTTCTTAGTCATGCAACATAAGAGAGGGCAATTAAGCACAGGGATAAACTGCTATCCAGGATGTCCCAGCCGCTAGACACGTTATCACTACTTCAGCAGTGCTAAAGACTCAGTCCAGTCAATTCTGGCATCTTTGTGTAGTTCAGCACAATGTAGTCACCAAGAGGCAAAATACAGGTTTGATTTTCACATGCAGGCTCAGCACAGACAGATTCAAGTCTTGGACTGCATCACCTTGACAAAGAGAGATGTGCAGAACTCATGATCCTGGCAACCAGAAAAAGGGCAAAAAAAGTACCCAAACCAACAGTGCTTCCAGTTGCCTTGTGGTTATATCCCATCCTCACTGCTTTCTTCTGAGAGCTACAGCACCTTAACATTGCTCTTCTATTGCCAAGCTCTTTGATCCATATAGAACCAGCAAAGCAGCTCCAAACAGACCTTCTTCTTCAACCATCAACTTCTTGTGCAGCTTCCTCACAGGCTTTGCAACCACAGCTGATCTTCAGCCTTCCTAATGTCCTCATGCAAGGCAATTCATTCCCTTGCTGTCTTCCAATTGCTTAAATGACCTTCACAGGGCTTTGGGCAGCTTAAACCTGTGCTCACCCTGCTCACCAGTCAAGTATCCAGGTGTATAGCCCTATACAATACCAAAGGACTATATGCTTGGAAAATGCACCCGGAATGAGTGAGGAATGAGAATGACTTTTTCACCAGTGCTAATTTAAATGAGCACAGATCTATCCCTACCAGCTTCTCTGGTTGATGCTAAAGAGCCACCAACTCCTTTCAATAGTGTGGGCAGCAATGCATTAGGGAATCTTAGTTAAACTCAGGGTGAAAATGAAGGGTTTGATGAGGCCTTTTTGCCTCACTCCTCCTTAGGAGCATCTCAACCCATGTGAAAGCTTTTCTTAGCTATGGGTAAATCCTATTTCCATCATCTTGGGAGCTCCTTCATTATTCTACACCTTTCAGGCATGCGGATAGGAAGGGTTCCAATCCATTTGTGGTGCTGTCGTTTGTGACCAAGTCAGTGGGGCAGCACTATGGACCTGTCAAATTAAAGCGCATTTTTCCCCTATTTCAGCTTGTTATGGATTGCAAAGCTGCAGATGTAACTCCCCAGGTAACTGACAGGAAAAACCCAGCATGAGGCTGGGGCTGTACCTTGCAAAGCTCTCTGGAATGAGACTCGTGGGGCTTTTAAAGTCAAAGAACATCTCTGCACTGGACTGTAGTTGAGCTAATCTAAACAAAGGTCAAATGAGCTGACCCAGTGGCTGCTTGTGGTTTGTCTCAAGTCTCTCATCAGTCATCTCAAAACTGCAGGAATAGGGATTTTTGGTCCTGTCTGGAGGCTGGCAAGAGCTCTAATTAGAAGCCAGGCCATGAGATGGTGGATTCTTGGGACTCCTTTCTAGTCCTGCCATTCTGAAATGGCCACTCTAAAATAATGCTGCCATAGTGATAAGAATAATGCTTTTATTGTTGTCCTTATGGTATGTTTGCCCTTACAATTAGTGGGTATTTCTGGATTAGTTACACCTGAACATCACTAAAAAGAAGACAAAAGGACTCAAAAGCCCCCAGAGAACTGAGCAATCTCATGGTTTTCTCCTGGCAACCCATGAGTCCAGATGAGAAGGCAAAAAGGGAAGAGAATACTTTCAGATGTAGCACATCAACCACCTGCATGTGGGGCATCAGGACCTGCATTTCCGCCACCTCCCTCTCCTTTTCACCATCTATTAGAATAAAGGATTTAAAGCCTTTTCCATTCGCCATTCAGAATGCAACACTTCCAAAAATCAGGCTTATGTATATGTAAGTAGAGTATATAAGTATAAAGTATATAATATATATAGTATAATATAAAGTATACAATAAGTATAAAGTATATAATATAGTTTAGTATATAAGTATAAAGTAAGCATCCACCAGTCACAGGTTTGTCCTAAAGAAAAAGGCAAGTCTGAGATACAGAACTACTCTCTTTTATTCTAGATATGGTTCCTTCATGTTGCAGACATGAAGCCAAGCACAGACTGCACCTCAAGTGGTTCATGCTGATGACTGGAACAGGGGAATCAAAGTGTGTCCCTAAATTTCAACTTCGGACAGTTTGGGTTCAGGTGGGAGACACCAAATCCTGGAACAGAAGAGGGAATTAGGTCTGGAATCTGCTCTGGTGGATAAGTCCCTGGGACGGTGCAGGAGGGAATTAGAACCAGAATGAGTCTGGTTTCTGAGCAACCTCAATTATCTGTTAATGGCCCAGCATTACATGGGCAAATGTGCCCTAAATTAGTCCAAGTCCCTCTCCTGTAATATCAGCCAAACTCATCGGATGGGGGACATTTCCTGCAGGCAGGGTAAATAGTTGAAAATGCTGAAAGCTTTTATTTGCCATCATTTCCCTCAAACTTCCAGGGCTCAGAGTGACAGCTTTAGTGCCAAACGATCCACTGCTGCAGCAGCCAGAGGTTACAGATGGCCTTGGTAAAAACCCTCATAATGTCTATGGGCAACAGGCAAACAGGAGAGAGAAAGCACTTGCAGACAAACACTTCAGAGAGGATCCTGAATTAAAGCAGAGACCCCCGGGAGCAGGGCAGGGAAGCTTTTCACAGCCATTCATTAGTTACTCTTTCAAACGGCTGGATAGAGAATCACGCACATTCAGTTCCAAATGGGGTAGCTGAGTCAGCCCACTTGAAGTGCATCCATCAGAGCAGGGAAAGAGCTGAGCAGGCCCCAGAGGTGGCACAGAGGCAGATGTTGCTTCGTCACTGATGGACAATGAATGAGTGCCTGATCTTATTTTGAGTGCTTGATCCTATTTTTGCAGACATTCACCCTCAGTGCTCTGCTGCTGTCGGGCTGCTGCACTGCATAACCTTCCTCCCCCCCACAGGTCTGTGTTAATCCAGTTTGGATGAGGAACAGCACACGAGCCTCCGGCTCTATGAGACCTTTGGGCTTTGAAAACGATGCTCTCCATCCCCCAGTGTCACTCTGGGTTCACAGGGACGGCAGAGGCTTTCCCATGCTCCAGGTGCCATCCAGTGATGAAGAGGTGAAAGACCCTTAGCTGAAATTGGAGAGGGACTTTGGACCTGTAGGGACAGGCCAAGGGGAACGGCTTTAACCTGCCAGAGGGGAGACTGAGATGAGCTCTTAGGCAGAAGCTCTTCCCTGTGAGGGTGCTGAGGCGCTGGCACAGGGTGCCCAGAGAAGCTGTGGCTGCCCCATCCCTGGCAGTGCTCAAGGCCAGGTTGGACACAGGGGCTTGGAGCAAGCTGCTCCAGTGGAAGGGGTCCCTGCCCGTGGCAGGGGTTGGAACTGGATGAGCTTTAAGGTCCCTGCCAACCCAAACCAGTCTGGGATTCTATGAAACGACCACAGATTGCATCAGCAAGATGCCATGTTTTTGCTCTTTCAAAGCCTCAATTCCTATTGGACTTGGAAATGAAGAATACCAAGTGCAGTTGCCAAAGTCTCTCCCACATGGATCTCAGAAGAATGCATGACTCCTAGGTTTGATTTCAATTGTCCTTCTGAAGGTCTGAGCCTTATTAGCACAAAATCATGATTAAATCCATGCACATCTTTGGGGCAGTTCTTCCCCACCTATAGATCTTATTTCAGAAAACAACTTAAAAAAAAATCAGATATCATAAAAAGAAAGCTACAACCTCAGATTTTCTTGTGTTAGGACCAGCTGCTTCCATGACACAAGTCTTAAAGGTAAAGTAAAACATAGGGGAGTAAAACGTAATGCCAAAGCAGTCTGTTTACAAGTCATTTTGATATGAGAATTATCCAGAGCTTAACTGTATCTTAAGTATTAACAGTAATTTCCTCCCTTGCCCTGTTAAGCATTTTCCTGCTTTCATTTTCTTCAAAAGCATTCTCTTTGCTTTTTCTACCTATATTAAATCATATCTCTAATCAGAGTTGAAATGGGGAAGCTTTATTAATTCTGGTTGCCTTTTCCTAGTGCTCCAAAAAGCCTAAAGCAGAGGAAAATGAAAGCAAGCTTTGGAGCTTAAACCTCACTGTTACAACAGTCATGTTGAATTGTTCTCATTAAAGATGTAGGAGCTCATGAATTGGCAAAAGCTATGAAAGAGACACATTAAACACCAAAAAGGGGAGGGAACAAGCCAGGAAATGCAAGTTTCAGAAATAAGGAGAATTTACGTGACATCAAATGTACAGGAAAGGTGCTGAACTTGCCCATGAAAACAGTGAGCAGTGAGAAGACAAAAAGACAAACCCCACCGTGTACAGGTTGTGGCTGTTGGGCTTTAGTCCTTTAGTTCTTCAGCAGTCTGTTGCAGTAGAACTCGATCTGTTACACACTGGGTATGCTCACACTCCCCCTGTTAGATTCAATACGATATTAAAACACCTTTACCAGCATTTACGAGCTTTTGCTGGAATACCTAAAAAGAAGGCTGGCATGTTGTTAAAGGCTATTCATTCCATAGGGCTTTTGTTTCCATCTAATTCTGTTCCAGCAAAGTCCCTGTGTTTTCTTTCCTTCGAGCTGCTCAGAAATTCTCCATACCCAGCTCTGACAGAGAAACGCTAACAGCAAGACATCAGCACACACAAAACAGGGCCATGAGCCTGATGCTGGGTTCAGATGTCATCACAAACTGCACCAAAATGCTTTGCTTTTGCTTGCCAACCAAGCGTGGGCTCTGTGGGGTAGAACACGGAGTGCTTACTCACGCCGCTCATCCCTACGATGTCCAGGAGCATGTCTATAGCAAACACTGAGGAGGAGGAGCCCGGAGCTGTTTTCCACACTAGGTTCAGTGTCTGAACAACCAGCAAGGGGAGCCTCATCCTCTGAGAGCGCTTCCGGCCTGGTTCTGCTCTTTCAGGGGTCAAGATCTAGCACCGTATTCAGCCACTGGGTTTTTAGGTGGCCGCACCTACTGAGTTCAGGGTCCCCTTTTCTCAGCCCTTCCAACTCTCCATCTCCTTGCAGCTTGTTCCTAACCACGACCAGTGGTCCTGATATCTGCAATCCTACTTAGTGCTTCTACGTTCATAGCAATATCCACCCTGGAGTATCTTCTGTGAGCAATGGGGGTTTAAAACAAATCAATGACAAGAAAATAATGATTTTGAAAGGCAGCTAAGACACTGGTTTGGCTTATCTGCTCATTGCTACTTACCCGGTAAGTTTGGGATCAGACAAATCCCATATCTGAGAGTACCAACGCTGCATTTGTCTTTTGCCCTTGTAAAACTCCTGCCTCCAAAGCTTCTAGCCCCAACCTTGACTCTGACCTCGACATTAAACAACCAGTTGCAGAGATATTTGTTCCATTTTCCATTACAAAGACATTTTTGTTTGTCTCAGCTCTGGTTTTGTAACAGGTATTTAAACCAAGTAAACTTCACCTATAGATAAGTTGTGCAGACAATGATTATTGGCTCGGACGAGATTAAGTCCCATTTCTGATGTAAATGCTGAATTGCATTGCAGAACAGGGACTCTCTTCCTCAGCCAGCAGCAAGGACTTCCTTTTCTCTCAAAATAAAAGGGAAACAAAAGGGGAAGGAAACTTTCTTTGGTAAATCATTATTAAACATACCATGTTCATAGTCTCCAAAGATGTGAAATTGCCTTCTTTGGCAGAGCCAGCTGGTTCCCTTTCACCTTCTGGGTCCTATTACAATTCATTGTCCAGGAGCAAAATGAGAATGCATGTTTTAAATAGATATTGTACCCGTGAATGACAGGTGCTTGCTGTCTTTGCAGATCCCTTTACAAGGAGCTGATGATGAGGTCTGAAATCATGCTGCTGCTGCTCAAGGTTTCTTTGGATTCCAGCACACACCGGTTACACGAAAAAAAAGCACATGTAAACAGGAATTGAGACTCGCCACGGCTAGGAACAATGCTAAATGCCAAACAACTTATTGCATTCTGGAGCTTATGTTAACACAGCGAATATCTCAGAGCAAACCTCCTCCGGCTGCAGCGGGACCCGGTCCTTTGCTGGCCTTTCTCTTCCAGGGGTGTTCGCCGAAGGATGGGTGCTCCCCTTCCCTCAAGCAGGCCTGCAGTGACACCTAGTAACTGCTGAGCTCATTGCAGCCCAGCTCTTCCCAGGCTCTACCCGTCCTGTTGCATCCAGCAGGGAGGAATCCTTCCGCTCCAGCAGGAGATGCCTTCTGCACATCCACTGGATTGCCATGCGAGTCAGTGCTCCCTCTCAGTGAGCCGAATAGCACTGAGAAATAGCAATTTCCCTGCCGACACCGACAGCTCCTTGGGATGTAAAATCATGCTTTAGATCAGACGTTACCATAGAATTAGCATGGAATGGTGTGTGTTAAAGGGATCTTAAAGCTCACCCAGTTCCAACCCCTGCCATGGGCAGGGACCCCTCCCACTAGAGCAGCTTGCTTCAAGCCCCTGTGTCCAACCTGGCCTTGAACACTGCCAGGGATGGGGCAGCCACAGCTTCTCTGGGCACCCTGTGCCAGCGCCTCAGCACCCTCACAGGGAAGAGCTTCTGCCTAAGAGCTCATCTCAGTCTCCCCTCTGGCAGGTTAAAGCCATTCCCCTTGGCCTGTCCCTACATCCCTTGTCCAAAGCCCCTCTCCAGGTTTCCTGCAGCCCCTTTAGGCACTGGAGCTGCTCTCAGGTCTCCCCGTCAGGAGCCTTCTCTTCTCCAGGCTGACCCAGCCCAGCTCTCTCAGCCTGGCTCCAGAGCAGAGCTGCTCCAGCCCTTGCAGCACCTCCATGGCCTCCTCTGGCCTCTCTCCAGCAGCTCCACGTCCCTCTTGTGCTGCTGCCCCAGAGCTGGATCAGGGCTGCAGGGGGGTCTCCCCAGAGTGCAGCAGAGGGGCAGGATCCCCTCCCTGAGCTGCTGCTCACGCTCTGGGGGTGCAGCCCAGCACATGCAGGGTTCTGGGCTCAAGCGCACACTGAAGCTGGGTCATGGGATGCCTCTCATTGACCAGCACCCCCAAATCATTCTCCCTAATTTTAATTAATTACTGATAGCATCACTTCTAAAGAGACCTGTTTATAATTTACATACCCCTTATGGCCACTGTGCCAGCAGCTCATTCACCAGCAGAAATACCTCTGCTAGTTATCTTACTGAACAGACAAAATTTACTCCTTAGGTAATATATAAGGGTTAAAGAACAATTCAAATGCTATAGATCTTACAAGCCCATCAAACAAATATCACAATAAATCAGTATTTTTAAGCAGGACAAGGCAGTTTTGCACGATTCACAACGAGTGACTTGCAAAGGTTTTGCACATGTTAAATCTTAACAGCAGTACAGTAACAATTAGAAACTTCCAATTTTGGGAACAAAGATGGGCACTTCAGTGATTTCCACACTGTTTAGGAGATGTTTATGTGCAACGAGGAGACCAGACTTTCCACCTTAACATACTGCAACTCAAACCTCATAAATCTGAAGGCTATGTCAATTAATAACTCTCCTTTGGATGCTGGGAAAGCTGTTGTGTCCTCCAATGGGCAGCAAAAGTGAGTTCAGAAGGGACTGAGAACAGAACAGCAGGATAATAGCGCAGATAATTGGCAATCAAAATAATTACTCAGTGATTGTTCTCTACTTGCAAGCTTCAGAGAAAGCTGAATTCATTTCCTGCATTTCATCTTGTTCAGGGAGTGTTTTTCTTGCCGATGAAGGTGTTCTAAGGCACCCTTCTTCCTTCATGTACAGATCCCGAATGAGAAAGCCAGACATAACTCTCCCGACACCTGAAATCCACCAAGAAGTCTTTATATCGAGCACCCTTTTCATTGTTTTTTATACCCTTCCTTTCATTAAAGCCAAAACAAGTGTGATCAGGTCACACAGTCCTTTTTGTACTCCTATTGCTGTCTTTACAAGCCCAAACACTGACTGCTGATTCCTATAGGAGACCATAAGTCAAGGTAAGAAGTAGTGAAGTCCACGTAGCATTTCTATTGCTTGTGTCCTGGAACTGCCTCCCCTAATTGGAACCAGTTGGGTTTTTAAGTGCCCTCCTTTAACCTTTCAAATCACAAGCTATGGAGATGCCTGTGGTTCCTTTCCTGTGTGCTTGGAGGCGCAGACAACAGGGACATTCTTTGCTTCCGAGGTTGCTGCTGATTAGAGCTTGTGCTTACAACGTGGTGCGATCCTGCACCGCTTGCAGCCAAGAGGTCCAGAGCACACTTCTGATGGAACACACATGACACCAAACCACTGAGGGCCTTGCCTTCAGCTTGAGTGGGATGAGCTTTTGGTTAAGTTCTTGTGTTTCATGTTCTGGCTCTGCAACAGCCAGCGTGGCCCCAACAAAGAGGAGGTCTCCTTTGTGGGAGAGGGAAGAATGAAGGCAGAAGAAACCCAGTTACTCAGATCTTCAGTGCTGACAAAGACACTGAGTGGAATCCATGCAAAGCAGCTCAAAAATACTGCTGTTATTTGGAAGTGAAGATAGGAAGCAGCCTGAAACTTCACTGCACTGTACAGCAAGAAGCTGGGAGGATTCGTGTAACAGCAAAAAGTTGGATTTATTGGCACAAATTTGTTGTAGCAACAATCATGGGTGCAACCTGTGGGCACCCAGAGCCAATGATTGCAGTGGGGCATAGTGGTGGCACTGGGGCAGCGCTGAGCACAGCAGATCCCCCAGTGCCATCCTGCCCGTTCCCGTCCACCTGTTGGAATGCTGGGACTGGGAGAAGAGGCAGCGCCAGCAACCAAAGCAGGAGAAACCCCTCCTGCCTGAGTAAGTGCTGCCCTGGCTGGGCTGAGTGTGTGCTTGGGGGTCTCCCCTCTGCAGCCCTGCTGTCTGGGGGAACCCTTTGTGGATCGCTGCAGCTCTGCTCAGAGGGGACACTTGTGTTGCCTCTCAGCCTTCTGAGAGCGGGTGGTCAGGATCCATCCCCTGGCACTAACCCTCTTTTCCTTGGCTGCAGAGCCCCCATCCCAGCGCTGGCCATGCAGAGCTCCTGCATCCCCAAAGCCCCTGCGCTGAAGCGGAGGCGAGTGGAGAGGTGAGACAGGCACCAGCACCCTGTGCCCCTCAGTGCTCTGTGCAGGCAGCTCCTGCCTCTGCTCCCCGCTGGGGCTCGAGCCCCCATCCTTGCCTGTGTCTGTGCCACCTCCCCTGTGCCAGCTGGGGATGATGGGGGCCTCTGCCCTGAGCTCTGGGGTTGGAAATGGTCCCTTTCTCTTTCACAGCGTCGCCTTCCCCTGCCCGGATGGGCTCCAGAGCCGCACTGCCCACCTGCAGCGCAGCAGCAAGAGCTGTGTGCAGCCCTCCCGCATCCCAGGTGAGTCCTGTGCTCCTCCACACCCAGGCAGGCACCCAAGGAAGCCCTTTCCCTGCAGCGAGATGGGCTGTGGGAGTGCTCCCTGCCTCAGCAAGCTGCTGCTGTGCCA